>NC_030681.2:80568660-80916522 GCF_000004195.4 Xenopus tropicalis | reverse complement strand
ATCTGACTTCCTCTCTCAGAAAAATCCTTCATTGATGAGCACATTTTTTTTCCAGACATTTGCAATGAAATTCCACATTCTGGCATTGGCAACTTTTTTCTCAAAACTGCAGCAATTTTCCATAACAAAAACTCAGAGTGAGGAAAAAGTCTCAATCACATCAAAAGAGTCCAGGTCACGTCAAAAAAGTTGTGCACATCAAAAAAATCATGCAGTTGGCATGTTTTGAAAATATTTCACTGTTAGGCAAACTTTTGAGAAGTTTCTCTAGCGACGCAAAATGGGAGTCGCTCATCAGTATTATTTTTTTGTTTTTTCCCTTTGGCCAATCGTGGCTAAGATTTAAAGAGTATTCTTAATGATATTTGCATTTGTGGTTTTTCGAGAGTCAAGAAAAAGTTGTACATCTGTCAGACATAAATTTTATATTCAAAATATTGAAATTTTGGAAGGGCATTTGTAGCACTGTACGGAAAGTATACATCACAACTGTTCTTCCCCCTTATACAATCGCAACACTGGCCATACTGGATATAGCCTGATCCACTCATTTGTGAAATTGGGCTGATGTGATTCTTGGGCCCTCAGGCCAATAATGTGATCATATGAAATACCAAGGTAGAACCCTAGTTGTGGCCTTTTCCTGCACCACATAACAATTAATTGTTTCTCATCAGTGCAATGTGTACTCCAGTTGGATAAAGATTATGAAAAACACCTTTTTGAGCCCATAAGTGCTTGCAAGGAGTGACAGTGTTGGATGGCAATATTTGCCTATGTATGGCATTCTTAACTCCTAATAGAGATGGTTGAAAAACATTAAAACACATTGTGATAGATATAGAAGTTCAGTAAACACATGGAGAAAAATGTGGATATATTTCTAACTGATCCGAAGGGTTGCCTAATAACCAAAGTTGACTAGGGCAACATTGCTCAGTTGTTCGTTCATTAACGTTATAACCAGCAATAACACACTAATACTAATAAGAGCTCTAAGGCACAAAACAAAAGCTATTGACAGCATCCTATCCAAACTCTGACTTTCAGTTCTAGACAGTAACATTCGGCCTTTCCATTGAAGAAATACAATGCTAATCTATCCCAAACCTTGTACAAATACCTAAATTGTTGTTCACAATTAACAATCATGTAGTAAGGTTAAGTTAAATGAACGTTACAGCTTATCTTGATAATATAGTAGTAACATTAAAATATTCATTGATGTAGTGAGACAACAATTTGCAGTGGAATGGGGTTAAACTGACTGAACTTCATATTCCAGATTAGACTTTTAAGTAGTACTAAAATATTCATTGAGTTAGTGAAGCAATTTGCATATTTTATATTGTAGAAACAATATTTACAACATTTAAAACATCTATGACTATTGGGAACCCAGACAGTGGGTGCTTATTGGAAACTCAGAGTAAACAATCCCACCTAGACTAAAACACAAGTAAAATAAAAAGTTTTTTTTCCTAAAAAAAACTCAAACCTTTATTATAATATAATAAACTATTATATAAATTATTAAAATATAATAAACAATACATTTACAAATATTTTGCATTACAATGCTTTTATTTCAGATACATGATATTGAGATACTAAGATAAGAACAGCTCCCATTGGCTTCTACATGACCTCAACAGCTTTTAGATGGTGCAGTTCTGTCTTTTTGTGTGTTTTTTTTATTAATAATTCACAAATATTTTGAGTTTTGGTATAATTGGTATAATCCACGATTTTTAACACTAGAAACCAAGATTTGTGAAAAGGAAAAATTAGGAACATAAGTTAAACGGGCCCCACAGTCTCTAAGTTCATGTTTCAGGGTATAAAGTAGGGCCTGTGCAAATGGGCAATCCTAAAAAGTGTGCAGAGGTGTTTCTTTATAAATGCACTGTGGGCATAACACAGGTTATGGACATGCTTGAAGTTTCTAAGAGGAAGCCTACCTTGCATTGCCATGCATGCATGGACCTTGTGCTTCTGGGTCAGCCTAGACAAGCTTTGCAACGACAGGTGGGAGCCCTGGAATGTCTCCAACAAATCATTGGCTGATCATCCTGTGCATTGTCTTTGTTTTCCACAAGTCAGGCTTGACTCCCTAAATTATTAGTTTATATGTAAAATATGCCATATGCATGTGAAATTGTTGCAAGTGGAAAATTTGATTTTCACTAAGAATATAGTGGAAGTTTTGCTGTAAATAACATAATTAACATTTTAGCCAGCGCTGTATTGTAGTATGCCAGTTGCACATCTTTAACAGACACATTGCAGAAAAGCATGACTGTTTCCTTTATAAAATACAGCATCTCACTATGCAGATATCATATATACTAAACTCCATGTGCAGTAGGCAGTGACTACTAATGCATGTTTTGCTTTGTTGCCATAATATCCCCAAACATTTGGATTAGAGATTAAATGAATACAGGATTTGGGAATCTGAATACCAGCACCTTTTCCAGAAATCAAGCTAAACCAAATCCGACCCTAAAGGCAACATTTCTTTTTACAGATGACATTTTTTACATGATTTATGTAAATATGCAATGTAAGGTTCAGACTTGTTTTGACATTCTGACAAATCTTTTGGGGTGAATTCAGTATTTGTATAAATTAAAAAAGTATGGCTTTTCAAGTTTTTGCATAAAAATGAATTCATGCTTTATTAGTTAACATCAATCATATGACATTATACAGGGATAAAAAGTAAATCAGGCAAAAAGTGGTTTTCTTAAAGAGATAGCTCGCTTTACAGACATTGTTTTTAGTTTACTGGTTTTCAAATAGTACACCAGAAGTATTAACCTTTTTGCTTGATATTAGTTTAAAATTAAAATTCTGCCCCTCGTGCATAAATATCACAGCATAGGCAATGGCACCTTCCTTCTATTTTGTTATGTTATTTAATATTTGAAATGTATACAATAGACATAAGTAGCACCTATATCTTGAATATAAAGTATAAAGGGTGGGATTTGTTGGTAAGGGATAGAAAGAACAGAAGAACTATGTCATGGTATATCAGCACAGTTCACATAATTATTAGTATTATGACTGGTTCATTGGGGCAAAAGTACCTCTCTACAACAACCTAGCAACCAATCAGCAATTACCTTCTGTCTACTAAAGGTAAAATGCTAAATATAAATATCTGTCTAGTTACTATAGATTACTGCACTTAAGCAGTTTTGTCTAGTCAGTAAATGAACACTACTAGATTTATGTAATTTATATGGAATTTGTATTGGGTTGTGAATATCTTTGGAGTTAGAAAGGCTTTATTTCAGTTGGGTCAGTAAAACAGCTGCCAGTTGCCTCCATGACAGATCATCATCCGTCATAAGTTTAATCACTTTCTTGCCTATTGGTTTATGCTCTATAAATTTAAGCTTATTCTACAATCCTTAATCCTTCTTGGAAACTATATAATTTATAGATATTGTGGTAAAGTGACCCAACAAATGAGAAATATGTGAGTTTTCTCTTTAAGTTATTCATAGTGGGAGACGTAAGCTTCAAGGGAGATGTTACTAAATGAGAATGCGTTCTCTGTTTAAAGGACTTTGCGGTCTGGTCTGGGAACCTTCTGGAAGGAACAGACAGGCCACACGATGCATTCTACTAATCCAGCTCACATATTGGAGCTCACTTTCCACAGGAAGGCTGTCCTCTGGAAAGGTATTTAATTGTATGGAAAATGTGTGTAAAGTCTCTTTTAGAGCAGGGTACAGGGCAGGAAGTCTGCCTGACGGTGTTTGACAAAGCGAGTGAGAGACTGAGTGTCTGAAGAACTGAGAGGAAAGCCACGAGGCTAAGAAATTCCCCTACAGAATTATTATGAGTCCACAAGGGGCCCAATGTAGTGAGGGAACTCAAATGTCTTAAGGTAGCGCCCAGAGGGCAGGATTTATTTTTATGATTTAAGTTTTATATGCCAAATTGGACACCCCTGTGTTAAATAAACTGCCTAAAAGTAAAGAAAGTGTCTGTTGTGGATCCTGCAACTTTACTAAATAAATAAATAAATATATATACATATATATATATATATATATATATATATATATATATATATGTAGTATCAAATATATCTATTCTATCATTTTTAATTTGTATGAATTCTATGTGCTTTATGGTCATAGTAAATATGTAATAAAGTCTCAAACATAGTCTTATGAACCAATAGAGTATCCCTAGGTGCTTGCGAAGTTTAAGGTTTCAAAAGTCTCTCCTTTTTATCTAAGCGAAAGGCTTTAGTACAAAGCCAACAGTCAAAAAAAGGTCATAGCTTTTATTAAACCACATAGCTTAGAAATGTGTTTCACCAGAGCATCCTAAAATGCAACTAGCAAACATCAATGACCCTTTTGCTACCAATAGCAGCCAATATTTATATATCAAGAACATGAAAAGAGAGCAAAGTATCTCAGTTTTCATTTCTTTCTTTGTTTTCTTTTTTAGCAATAGTTAGGTTCTTGGATCTAGCATTCTTAGCATCGATCAGTTGTCTGCTCAGGAAAATAAGTATTGTGGGATATTTAGTATATTTAGTATTTTCCTGTATGTTACAGACATATTTATGATAACATATTGAAAAAAACTTTAATGCATTCCTTAAAACCCTCAATACTTGATAATATGTGGTCCTTGTGGACGGTTTACTATTTGGATCCAATAAGAAGAAGTTTAGTGGTACAATTCTAGTCGCTTTTTTATCCACATTGTATCTTATGCCTTTTCTTCCTTAGCATCATCTTTACTGTAGTAGACAGGGAGAGGCCAAGCCGACTAGGCGCCCTAGGCAACCCAGTTGGCCACCTCGCCCCTGCACCTTTCCCCCACCCCCTCATGCGTGTTGAACAGGGAGGGAGTCATTGCCCCACCATGTTATGACAACTGGTGGGGGCAAGAAAAAGGACTACGGGCTAGGGGTAGACAGGAGAGGTTGCTGCCTGGTGTCCCCCAATCGATTCGCCCTAGGCAGGTGCCTACCCCTAGTTCCGACCGTGGTAGTAGAACATGTAATTTAGGCCAAGGACAATAACTTTTGCATTCCCTGATACATTGAGAAAAAGTACTGTGCATTGCATTCACTGTATTACTGAAAAAAGTTAGTAAAAGAGTAAAAATAATAAGGCCATGTCCAGTTGAGTTCAGTAGCTTCAGTGCTAGTGCAGTATTAAAAATGTCTTTTAAAATAACATGGGAAAATAATGGGCCTACAGCAACCACCTATCACCACTATTTGTTATAGTGCAAATAACCAAGAACACTATTATTCTCATACTGTTGTTGCTTAAAGTAATACATATTTGTAAATAAAAATAACAAAAAACATAGATATATATTATGAAGTGCAAGAGAGAATTCAGACATGCCCTAAATCCTTTTTTTGTTTTTTTATAAATTCAAGTTGTGAAAAATGAACCTGTATCAGATGGAATTTTTGCCTACAGGCTGAAATATGAGATGCTAAAGCATAGGTGTGTAGGGAATAATTTAAAATAGAGTATCTTATTGCCCTGAAGTCTACTTCACCTTTTATGGAAAGCTCTACCAAATATTGACAAAAAAGGAGGATGGAGAAAAGAAAAATGCTTCTGGGTTATTCTTTTAGAAAGCTATTGTTATTTGCAAATTAGTCCACAATAGCAAGTCACAGATGGGCAAATTAGAATATTTGTTGTTATTATTATTAGCAGCCCTGTGCTATGAATTGGGGAGAACATACAAACAGTATGACAGAAAAAAACCCCAAACAAGCAATTCAAAAGAAATGTATTGAGAAGCAGGCTCATTTAGAGAAAATAAAGCAAAGCTTCATTTTTTATTGTACTGCCCCACTTTTTGGGAGCTGAGGTGCAACTCAATGGAATGCAAAGGATTGTGTCTCACTCTTATTACAACACTGTTTGCATCACTCTGAATGCTAGGCTGCTGTAGCAATGATAAATGGCTCCTATGAGGTAGAACTTATCAATTTTTAGAAGCTGTATTACAGATAAAATAGTTTTGACCAGCCATAATGAAGTATTAGGTATTAGTATTAGTCAAAAATCTGCATTTTGCCATTAGTGAATGTTTTCATGAAACTGCTGTGAAAATTTGCTGCAACAATCCATTTTGTGAATTGTTTGCAGTTTCGCAATTTTTTCAGCAGTTTCACAAATTTTCCAGTGAAACAGGACAGAATCTCTTATCACTATTAGGCCCATGTTAATAAGGCATAAGTAAAGAAATCGGTAGCTGTTATTAGTATCTTGCTAGGTATGTTAACATAATGTCTAATGCCTAATGGCCACATAAAAAGTAAAAAATGCTATTTTCAGCTAGATACGATTTGCATCATAATGTTTTTAATGGGCCAGATTTGGTTTGTATGAAGATGTTATTTTATGGTTTATCATGTGAAAGCAGTGACTGCTTGCCTCGCAATTTTATACAAAAATGGTACATTCAAAATCCATAATAAATTATACTTCTCATACCAATATTTCATTAATGTCAGTTCAAAAAGCATTTTAGTAGAGAATTTATGTCAGTGATACTAATGATTAAAAACTTCCAAGTCTGTAGTAGTAAATCTGGTCCTTGCTACATGAATGACAAAAACATGGCTGCTAGATTAACTCTTCACAGTAGACCATAACAAATACTGTAGTGAACCAGATAGGCAAGATGAAAAGTGGTAAGCCAAATGCAAAATGATTTATGGAAATTAGAATGGAGAGGGTTGTGGGATCTTAAAAGTAATAAGACATAATGCATACACAGTGCAGCTTTCCTGGACCTCAATATAGACTAAAGAGTCCTTTCTACAGAAGAAAGAGTTCTAACAATAATGATGCTAGATGAATAAATTTGTAAGCAAACAATGCAGTAGGGAGGGACAATCAAATACACAAAAGAGGTATTTATTCGCTGAAAGTTTTACAACCATTTCAAACCAAAAGGGATTTACCCTAAATAACAGTTTCAAACTTGTTATTTCACCATCCCATAAACAACTTCCACTTAGAAAATCCTCATGAAGCAGCTAAACTCTTTTATTCACAGGATATAGGCCTTTCTTATAAGAAAATGCAACTCATTGATTAATCAAAGTGCTATATCCATGCAAAATATTTAATCACTTTATCGATGAAAACATTTTTTGTTCAGTCTTTTGTTCAGTCTTGGCACAGTATCACTAATTTCCTACAATTTCTTCTAAATTTGTGTTGCTTTAAAGTCATTGCTCTTTCAATAATGTTTAACTACAGAGGTTCATCACCTCTCAACAGAGTTAATCATGTTACGCTATACAGCTCACAACACAAGTACAATCTGTTTTGAAAATCACTGTAACAGGATAAATATGATGTACATATTCTTGTATCACCCTTGAATTATTAATTGGTGCAGTAACTTCTTACCTGAAAATAATTATTATGGCTCGCTTGGTCATTTATAAAAATCTAAAACATTTCTTACATTCTTACACAAACAATTTTTACTTCCTGTCCTATTCTTTTAGTTGCCCAATTAAGATTTAATTTGTACTGGTCCTATTAAATTGTGTGCAGGTACAATAACTACCAGTATAAAACATGTTAAAAGCAATGCAAATTTAATCTAATTTTTAAATAAAAGAAATAGGTCATAGTTGATACTTTACTAATAGATGTCATTGTAAATTAAGCTTTGTTGCAGAAAAGCATAAGGTAACCCATATATTATCTATAAAAGTGATGGTTCTGCTAAAATAAATCATGATGCAACCACTGTAAAGCAATGATAGGAACTAACCATATGATTATCAAAAGCAAAGCATATGGGATCCCATATGTTATAATGCTTAGTCCAAACTGTAAAATTGCACACAACAGTTAAAACACTTTATGAATGTAGAAAAAGGAGTATTCATTGTAATATTAAAAATTAGAAATACATCTTTGCCGGATACTAATTATTAGAAATGAAATATAAAATATTGTGTCAAGATAAAAAAATATGAAAAGATTTTTTAAAAACTATAACTCAGTCTACTCATTTCAGTGTAGTCCAATCTTAGGCCAGTACAGATAAGTGTTTTAATCAGTTTATATTAACATGTAGGGTTTGATTTGATAATGATAGCTATACAATTGAAATATTAATATTGATCCATAACCATCATTGTCATATTAATGAATAAACATTAAAATTGACCCTAGTCTTCTATGGGATATGACATCTAAAAGCAGTTATTGTTTTGGATGGTTTGGGATAATGAAACTTAAAGGCTTAAACAATGACCAGTTGGATTGCTTACTAAAACTGACTAGGACATGGAATTTAATTAAAATATACAGTTCACTATATAACTAGCTTCAAACGTGTATATGTTGTCAATAAAGTAGTGCTCAGTATCATTGCTTCCCATGAGTTCTGTATGCGCTCAAACAAAGCTATCATGGAAGGTTTATGAAATTGCAAAAGTCCAATAAAGATGTTGGTAAGGTGGTCACTTTTCTTTAGTCCATACATTTATCTCTTTAAAGAAGAACAAAAACGTAACAAAGATTTAGGGGCACATTTACTAATCCACGAACATCCGAAAAGCGTCCAAATGTGTTTTTTCCATAATGATCGGTATTTTTGCAATTTTTTCGTCACCGCCGCGACTTCTTCGCGAATTGTCGCAACTTTTTCGCCGCCGCCGCCACGAAAAAATCGGATTGGTTTTTCCGCCGTTTACAGTTGCTCAATACGAAAAAATCGTGACGGTGATGAAAAAGTTGCGCAAAATACGAAAAAACGCAACAGCGACGAAAAAGTCGCAAAATTTTTGTTTCCAATCCGATTTTTTCCCATTCGGGATTCGGATTTGTGGATTAGTAAATGTGCCCCTTAGGCTTGAAATGCTGCATATATGTTTTGAGATTCTTTACCAGACCAAAGCAACCACAGCCACCACAGCCCTAAAACAGTGACGATTTGTGCCTCTTAATATGTCTTCAGTAGCTCCCTATCTTCTTTACAATTGATTCATCGCATGTCCTCTGTGGTACAATACAAGGCTGATTAGTAATTAATTTTTTTTACATGGCAGCTCTGGAACTAGTTCAATTAGAATCAGAATTTAATAATCAGCCATATAGCATCAGCTTATATGACAAGTAAACATAATTTTCTGCATGATCATTTTCAATGATCCCTTTCCAGGTATTGCCCATTTTTTAACCACTAACCAAAATAAGAGTTACATATTATTAGTGTGAGCTGCTAGCATATAATTGAGGAAAATTAGTAATTCACACTCATGCCATATCACAAAAAATATCTATAGGTAGCTGACAATATTACTGACCTTGTTACAACAGGTATTTTACATGTATTCATATAAAAAAAAACTCAACAAAAGTAACAATAAATAACAATGACAAATTCCCCAGATGTGTACATGGAGGAGAAAATGATATAATTATTTATTTTTCTAACTAAAACAGGAGGTACCACAATATATTTGTATGCATGTGGCAAATTAAAATGTTCTTACATATATTGAGATGCTACTGAGGATTTGTGCATGCTCAGCAAGGGAATATTTTATTAAATGCAGATTACACACTCAACACACTACTCTTAAATGTGAAATTCATTTTCCTTTCGTTCCATTAATTTCTGTGTCCATTAATCTTTCAGTTTTATCCAACCCTTGCAATTCTGAGCTGGCGAAAACAAATTAAGAAAAAAATCAGTTAATTGACTTTATTTGCTTTAATGCTGCCAGTCCATATTATCTGCTTTTTCTTAAATTGAGTTTGGGATTGCCAACTTTGATGGTATTACACTTTGTCTTGATTCGCTGCCAGCATATCCTCTGCAAATATATTTAAATGAAAGCTAAGCTTCTTAAAATATTTATGCTAGGCTCTAAGTATGGTTTATAGAAATGTGAAGCCGTTTAAGACTTTGAAACCTGTTATTCAGCCAAAAATAGTTCATCTGTAAAACATATAGAACATTTCCTTGGCTTTCCAATGAAAAGTATGCTATTATTCTACAACCATGCAACACTTCATCAAACATAGAAAACATTTTGCATTTGTTTAAACTTTATTAGCAATTTACAATGATAAAGTCTTGTTTTATAGCATATTTTTTAAAGCAAGCATAAGGACAAATAATCAGAAAACCTTTATTGTTTTACTTTAATAGTTGTAATATAATTATTTTAGCCAAATCAATAACATTTACCAAAAACAATGTTACAGATCTACTGTTAATGATTAAGAGCCAGGTTCTTTTATGTAGATAAGCAAAAAACATGGTTTTCATGGGCAGGATTTGTCTTTTTTTATTTTTACAATTATTAGTAATGATTGTACAGTAAAGTATTTTGAAACTTTGCCAACAAATTAGAATGTGTACATCACTGTACTATATCTTGGCCCTATATTAATATTTGTTATTATTAAGGATGATTTAGTCTATACTAGTTTCGTCATTTACTCACCAGTGTACTCTCAAATACAAACTACTCACCAGTGCATTCTCAAATACAAACTACTGTATGCATGTAAACATATGCAAAAATATACAGTTAAAATGGCAACCAGCACAGATTTGACAATCAATAAAAATAAATATCATAAGAACACATGGAAAATAAATGAAATGTGTTGATGTCAAGGTTATCCAGGATGTCACAGTTAAACTATGTTAAAAAAAGGGATTTATAAGCACCCAGTGTAAGTAATTCAAGTAAACTATATAATGCAATTCCAACAATAAACATGTCATCTAGAGTGCACATGGTCATTGTAAGTTATCTAAATGTACATGGACGCTTATAAGTACTCATGAAAGTCAACAAAGGGCATGGCTATAACAATTAGCCATTAGTTATGTATACCATGTTTATCTACATTGAACTGTTGTAGCCAGATATCTTCTGGCTATCAGGTTCTCTCAGGTTCTCTCTAGAATTTATAGTCTTCAAGAGAATGGAAAAATGTTTATGTCTTTATTAAATATATTTATTTGAAAACATGTCCAATAGAAATAATCAGATTTAATGCTGCTGATGCTTGTGACACACACTTTACTGGGTGCCCATCAACAAGGAACAGCCTAAATCTGTTGGAATCATTACTAGTTTGAGGTTTGGCCAGATTAATTATCTGCTGAAAGTTTCTTCTTATAGTGAAAGATGTAATTCCCCAACATCATACCTGAGAATCTTTTTGAGCTCTAACAATTAAACTTGATAGATTATAAAATGCAGTAGATTAATAAATGCAGGCCTTTGGGACTAATTAGGTCACTGCTTCATGCACGATATAGCCATATACCATGCCTGAAGCAGAGACCTAAGTAGTCCGAAAAGTATGCATTTTATAATCTATTAAGGTAACCAATAAAAGGTAGCACCTACTCTATATTTTCTGGTTTTGCAATATAAATTGAATGTTAATTTTACTATGTTATCAATGTGGGGGGTATGGATGATTTTGGAAGGAACTCTATTTTATCTTTAAATTTCCCTCTAAAGCCTACTTTGAAGAGCTAGGGTGTGCTAATAAAAGGATTCTACAGAGGGTTTATATGCTTTAAATATAGTTAGCACTAGTACTGTAGGTATGACATTTTGGAGTTGATATATCAACTTCTGGGTTTGATCTCTTTTCACAATACGAGTTTTTTGCACCAAAAAAACTCAAATTCAAATTATGGGTTGAAAACTTAAATGTCTGGTATTTATTAAGTGCAAAAAAAATGAAAACTGGAATGTAAAACTTTGCCATCAAAAAGCTTGCAAGTTTCTATAGAAATTAATGGGAGTTGTCCTAGGCAATGTCAAGCCATATTTTTAACTTGAGATATTCAAGTTTTTAAATTTTATTCTAGTTTGTAAACTCAAAAATTCAAGGTATTTATTCAAGGTTTTTATTCAAACTCAATGTGTGAGTTTATTCAATTTACAAACTGAAAACAAACGAAAACTGGAAAGTAAGCCCATAATTGACATTGAAGCTACTTGCTCTTTTGGTTTTAGCCACATTCTGAATGATGTCAGCATGCTCCTAAATCTTGTTCAATGTATACACTAGAAATGATGAGCAAATTTTTTCACCAGGCATGGATTTGCAGTGAATTTTAGGGTTCCTTTAAGAGTATAAAGATGTAAATGAATATAAAAAAAATATACTGTAGACTACTTTGCTGCTGGTCATAATGTATGAAGAATATAAGCTCTGAATAGTGACAGCAAAAGGTCGCTGTAGAAAATGTAAAGAATGCAGAATATTACAGAGGTCATCACTGTCATTGTTGGGAAATGGCTTAATATCACAATGGCAGCAATCAGAATGTAGATTGACAAATTTAGATGCTATGACCCATAGTTGCACATTTTAAGTGCTCATTTTATATTTTTATTATGCCTCCAATTTATGCTGATATTCATTTCTCTAGAAAATTGTAGCATCATCATAATTCACTATCTGTCATGTTAAAGCAGTGATATATAGTTGGACACATTTTCATTTAAAAAATGTGCAATATTCTACATTTGCTGTAAAGTATTTTATTTGTTCGTGTTCATTCTTTTGCAAATAAATATACACCCCTTTAAATATATGCTTGAAAATAAATGTGAAGAGTTGAATTTTGTAAAGAAATAAAAATGTTATAGCTGGCCTGTAAAGTGTGGCCACATAACAGGTATATTGGGAATTTCATTGTAGTTCTCTTGTGAGCTGACTTTGCAAAAGAACACATTGTAATACAGCCACATAGCATATTCACAGTTCCGAGAGTAAAGCGATAAGGATTGAATCCTGTAAGACTAAAATGAGTATAGAAAATGTAATTCTGAGTTTCCTTACACAGTTGGAGAATATGTAGAATCTAATGCTCTTAGGGTTTTTCAAAATAATAGTAGGGCTATCCAAAGAATAGTGTTTAAGTGGCATTGGTGTATGCCAATGCATAAGATTGAAAAATTCAAGGTTATCCATTTAGGCAAAAACAACATAAATGCTAGTTTTACCCTAATTCCCATATGTAATAAAAGGATGCCCAGGAGCAGTAACCCAGGTGACCAGTAAATGCTACCTGCTGATTGGTTGCTGTTGGGTTACTGCCATTAGGAAAACAATGTTTTTATTACATAACATGATATTTGTGGGCTCCCAGGATTAGGTGGTGAGACTAATTATGGAAACCAGACTTTGGAATAGTATATGCTAAACTTAATAAATATATTCTCTTGTAAAAAAGGTAATTGACTTAAGTAATAAAAGCCTTGTTATTTTGGTCCCTTTCTGTAATATGTGTACTGCACATAACATAATACATTTGTGTAGTTTCTTATAGATTAATCACATTTTTGGTGTTGTTTTATTTTATAGTATAGTGTATTTTGCATGGTACAAAATGCAAAACTGTTTTGGTGTCATCATCATCATCATTACCTGATTTGTTTTTTTTTCCATTTGGGATAGTAAGGCTCAAGTTATGTTTATAAATAATCAGAAGATGATTCAATTGTTTAAACTTGCACTGTGTGCCAACAGATGCCAGCTGCATAAGCCTGTGCTATATTGTAAATACTGTAGTGTAGAATTTCCTTTGATTTGTAAATTATATTAATTATATACATTATATAGGTGTAAGCTTGTGCTTTAATCTTTATCGCAAGATATGGACTTCAAAATGTCCTTTGAAATGGTGTTATGGCATTTTTTTATTGTATGTTCAAAGTTATATTATGCTTTATCCTGACTTTCATGACTGACAAATAATGTATTATGATAGAAAGCTACCTTATTAATAAGGTTCCTGTTATTATGATATGGGGGCAACCTGAACCCTGCCTCAGGATAACAAACACTGTTATCTTTATGGTTTATTGGATTCATGACATAACATAAATACATGTATTTATTTATTATAATGATTGTTATTTATATTCTAATGCTGTATGTGGAAGCACTGAGTATTTGCGGGTGAGTGTTCAATTTATCCGATTACCATTGTGGGAGGGAGGGGTCTCAGTGAAGGGCAGTGGAAGGGGGATTTTTTTTATGAGGGTTTAGTTCTCCTTTAGGTTTTCTATGTATGGGGCTTTCAGTAGGTCATTACCAAACACAGTCAAAACCAAGCATAGTTGCTAAGTGCTCCTATGGAGTCTTTATAATATTTTTGTAATTTTTTATCACCCATTAAATAACCTTTTTTAGAATTTGAATGAAGTTATTTGTATAAAAATGTACATTATTTGCATTAATGTCCTATAATGGGTTGCTGTGAATTCATTGTCTTGTTCTCCTAATGTCACATAACCAACTAATGTAAAAAATCTTCCAGCATTTCCTGATGTTTAGAAGATGTTCTGGGGTGCTAGCACTTGTTATTCAACAACAACTGAAGGACCACAAGTTGGACAATACTTATTTAATGCAAAGTGAGTCAATAATTCCAGTTTTAGAAGCCTGGGTACACCAAAAACAGTAATTGAGGGTTTGTATCTTAACTACAGAAGATTTTTTGCCAATATTTAAGGGAAAACTCAGAGTGAAATCTAGGTGTTTAGATGCATGTAAGGATGTTCAATATCAAATGACTTGTTCATTAATCTCCACTGGAAATGGTTCTGTTTCCATTGGACTTCATTGATCCCATTAACTACTTAAATGATCCTATTTTACACTCTCCTGACAGCAAGCTGAAGGAATTTTGTTGCATTGCTTGAATTTTCTGGAATGGTAGAAACTAAAGAGACAGTTCTTATAAACATCAGTTACAAGATCCATAGCAGTATGGAAAAAGTTTACACACCTACTAATGAGATAAATTATTTTTGACTGATTGGACAATTAAAAAAGTATCTTTAAATTTAAGTTTGGAACCATGATAGCCCTTTCTTGAAAATATAACACAAGCATATAGATAATATTTCACTGATTGAATGGTAGAAAGCAGCTTGGCCTGTTAGCCTGAGCTATATAATCTGGAAGGTTTAAAACCTAGATGTCAGTTATTCTATATGAGTATCATAAGACATACTAAGACATACTGAGAGCTGTAAATATGCGTGTAACTTATACCCCAAAAACGACCTTAATATCCAAAATTTGTGAAGATGTGTTGTCACACTGCCAATAAAAGCAGTGCAGAGTTAAATACGTTGTTTTAACCCACCTTGCCCCCTTGCTTATTTTGCTTAGTTGTTTTGTGGGAAAAAAACTACCTTCCTTTTACCTGAACTGCCACTGGCTAAAATACAGTAAAAGTCACTTTTTCTTTAAAAAGAATTGCTTATGACCATAACTCTGCAGGGACCTGTTAGAGGCTTATGCCTTTATATGGATGTAATACAAAACCAACTCAGGTTCTGACCTAAAGAAAATCTTTCAAATTTACTGTTATACTGACCTAAAATAAATATTTATACTACATTTATGCAATATACCCTAAAAAGAGATAATTAAAATTCCACTGTAGAATAGTTGCTATGAGTTACTGGATTGTAGCAAGTGACTGTATACTTTTTTATTTTACTTACGGGAATTCAACCAGCTATTTAGCTATTTAATTGTATTTTTTAGTAATTCACCAACTCTTTTGGATTAATTAGAATACTACCTTCTTGGCAAAAGGATTTGGCACAATACTGCCAATCAGTTGCTATGAGTTACTACACTTGTATTACATACAGAGCTTTGTATTACATACAGAGATTTGCAAATGCATTTTTCAATAAATTCCTTTTTCCAAAATATTCTCTTAAGAAAAAAAAGAAATTTCCCACAACGTTATCAATATAATAAATGAAACACACTCTTAAATCTGCAATCTATTAAATGTATTATTATTATTAGATGTACCTTTTGTACATTAAGTGACATTAACATTTTATTCATAACATAAGCTCTGATACTAAACTGCATTCTTTTAGCTGTTATCACTTGTGGATAAGCAGTGTAAATGAGGAAATCTTTATTTATACATTTGCCTCTTTGAGTTTTCACAGCAGGAGATAAAAATATGTAGTCAGTATCCTCCCAACCTATCCAACCTATTTGTTTTTATTATGTCTGCTTATTATTGACCTGACAGGAGATTATTACCCCTTCTTGCAAAAGAAGATAATTGTGCATATTATGATACTTTAAAAAATACCAACACAGTGTCTTACATTGTGATGAGGCTTTTACTGGAAGAGTCTTATAGTTTAAGTGACCTTTGACATTTTTAACATACACCCAAAATAGATTAGGATAGAAAGAAATGAATATTGAAGTTTATGGTGTGTTTAAGAAAATATCTTGGTACAAGGTTAGCATTACAGGTTACAAGTTGTGAAGTGATAGCAAAGAACAATAAATAGTTTTTCCCTCCATTTTAACATTTGTTCAGACTCCTGCTTAATTGATGTTGCCAATGTAAAAAAAAAAAAAACATTTCCGTTATCAGCCATTTAGCCACACAAATTCTCCCCCTCAACCTGGCCTTTCAGCAGTATGTAGGAGGCCAAATAGGCACAAATATTTGTATGTAAAATGAATGGTTAAAACCTTGACAGTTTTGCTTTATTGTACAGGTATGAGATCCCTTATCCGGAAACCCGTTATCCAGAAAGCTCCGAATTACAGAAAGCCCATCTCCCATAGACTCCATTTTAATCAAATAATTCAGAATTTTAAAACTGATTTTCTTTTTCTCTATTAATAAAACAGTACCTTGTAATTGATCCCAACTAAGATATAATTAATCCTTATTGGATGCAAAACAATCCTGTTGGGTTTAATAAATATTTTATTGTGTTTTTTTAGTAGACTTAAGGTATGGAGAGCCAAAGTATGGAAAGACCCCTTATCCGGAATATCCTTGGTCCCGAGCATTCTGGATAATGGGTCCTATACCTGTACAAATATTGTTATATATTATTGGCTTTATTCTTATAAATAAACATAAACGTGTTGACTCCCATGCACATAATAAGATGTACGTTGACTATGTGCACGCAATGTCATTTTATTTTTTGTTTTACAAGACTAACACGTTAAGACCCATTTATCAACATTCTCATTTTAGTGGTTTTTAAAACCTCAAACCCTCAAAACCTCTAAAACCATGAAACAAAGAAAGATTAGTCAATTGAATAAAGGCAGCTGCCATTGACTTCTACATGACCTCGACAGCTTTTAGATGGCATATTTTTACTTTTGAATTTGTTGCTGTTTTGACACATAATAAAGAGATATTTTTTGCAACAAAATCGTATTTTTGCACTCAAAAAAATAAATTGTTAAAAAAAAGAAACACAGCCTTTAGTAAATGGGCCCAATAACATCCATCCTTCCAAACACCCTTCTAGATATTTAGTTTGTATAGATAAATCAGTTCACCAAAAATTCTTTTCAGTGTTGCATTAATAACAAAGGAGAATGATGAATCTGCAAGAATTACATTTTTAATAGTTTATTTGGCCAGCCATCTTCATGTACAACTACAGTGCTAATACAATTACTTTGTGACTAATTAGCATGGTCTGTATAAAGAAGAAAATTGAGTTTAAGGCAGGCTAATTATGTTGCAAGGAACTATGTGCTATTTATTAAAAAAAAGTAATTAGACAACAATATTTGACACTTCAATAATGTACATTATATTTATTTACTATAGTTAAAAGCTTTTCAATCGAAATGTCCCCTGAAACTGTAAAAGGCAGTTCACATGAGGTCTTACATGACTCAATTCAACAACAACACTTTCTTGAATTATTCAGTAATTAAATGAAAGTTCTTATCAAAAGGTTCAGTCATCCATTATACATTCAGATTTTTAAACCCTAGGAGAACTGAAATTTTGAGCAGTTGTGTATTTTACAGTAGCAATTTAGGTTTATTATGTGACCACGTCATATAATCAGTGTCAATCTTTCATTACATTTATAAAACATTTATTCCTTAAGTCACAGTTAAATATGTCTCACTAAGTGAGACAACCGTTGAATTTCATTACTACTGAGCAAATCCATTTAAATATAGGTAATTATTGCCATACTTACTGTGTACTATCAGATTAAATATGGTAAACTATTTTTTTTCTTAAATGAAAGAGAAGATGTGATAACTATAACTAAATATTTAAAAAGCAAATCAATAAACAATCTAAAGTTTCAATTCATATTACATCTCTCATTGACCGCACTCTGGAGTCATTCTGTTTCTAATATTTGGGCTCAGATATAGAACTGTGACCCTATAGTGATGTGCCAAAAATCAAGCTCTGTTTTTCAACACTGACATAATTTATGTTCTATATGAGTGAGAACAAAACAAAATATAGAACTATGCGGGTAACAACATATAATAAATAGAATTTTTTTAAAAAACAAGGTTTCAAAACCTTAAAAAACCTCAAAATGCTTGAACTCTGGCTGACTTTTGCATGAATTTACCAGTTTTCAAGTGTTTTTGCACTTAACAAATGTCGAACATTCGAGTTTAGGAAATCTATGTAAAAAAAACTTACTTACTGTAAATACTTATGGGCTTATTTATCAGTTTTCAAGTTTTGGGATTTTGCATAAACTTGCATTTCTAATGCTTGCCTATTTATTAATAAGGAAAACTCATTTGAATAAAAAAACTCTAATATCTTGAATCTGTGAGTTAACAAACTCAAAAAAAGCTCAAAAACTTGAAAATATTGAATTAAAAATATGGCTTGACTTTGCCTAGAAATACTCCCATTGACTTCTACATGAACTTGCAAGCATTTAGAAGTTTTACATTGAGTTTTCAGAATATTTTCCTTAACTAAATACCAGACATTCGAACTTTTGAACCATAATATGAATTGTGTGAGTTTTAGAGCTAAAAAACTCAAATCATGAAAATAAATCAAACTTGAATGTTGATAAATAAGGAAATGCCTTTATTCCCAAATGTTAGTAAATCATCATTATGTATCGATACAAAACAACACTCTGTACATTAATCTATGGTTGTATGAATCAAAATAAATAATTATGTTTGCCCAGTGGATGAACATGTGCTTTTATGTTCCTTAGAAGCCATATTAATACCAACAACCTTATTTTCTACCAACTGGATAATTTTGAGGTAAGTCACTAGTTGTTTTATATTCAGCTCCAAATGTGGGCAAAACCAACTTCTCTTTTAAGGTATTATTTATTTTATTATTATATTTTCTAAAGCATAGACTTTTATTTTTTAATCATGGCTGTTACTGCGTGTCCAAATGGAAAATTACTCTTGTTTAATGCAACATAACAAAGCTTTCATTCCAAAATAACAATTTCAACACAAGATAAAAAAATGTAACTCAAATTGCATTTTAGCAATAAATGGAATAATAGATCTAGCGGTCACATGGCTCTTACTAGATACATTTAATTAAGTTAAACATGCTCTTGTTGTAACACAGCTGTGAATTCATCTATAGAAATCAATTTAAGCACCACATGGACAGAACATTCATGCATGGTACAAAGACAAAACATCATGGTTTTAATCATAAGGACACTGCTTGAAGACCTTTTACAATACAGAAGAGTTTTGACAAAAAAGACAATCACACAGGATATACATGTTACTGTGTATCTCAAGCTTTATTCAGTATCAGAATAAATATAAGACTGTTCAATACATCCAATTAAATGCTGTGGTTAAGATAAAATAAAACATCTTTAAAATTAAACTATGGTATAATAAGAGCAGAATTTAATATCTTTTTAAATAAATCACTGGCAATGTTAAGCTTGGGCAGAATTTTTTTTCTATTTTTTTACATAAGTGCCATAATATTGGGGTCCAGCTAAGTGATTTCTGATCAAATTTGCAACTCCATTCAGCTGATGACTGCATATTAGTGATGAGCAAAATATTTTGGCAACCATGGATTTGTGACACAATTCTGCATTTCACCATGGGCAATTTTTTTATTGGTAAAAATATTTAGCAAATTTTCTTGGCATGACAATATATTTGCTTACACTGGTTAGTCTGATTAATGTGTCTATGATCAAACTGAGCAGTGCTGTAACATTTGAAACTGGGACATAGATTTGCTGTGTATAACAAGAATTAGATATTAATTTCTGTGATATATATATATATATATATATATATATATATATATACAGGCTGGAGTGACGGCACGCACAGGATTTTCACAAAGGAGTCACAGGATCAAAAAAATGGAATAAATCAAAAGGTTTATTGTGACCAACGTTTCAGCAAGTATTTTTCGAGAAAAGTATATTTCTTAAATAAAAGACACAAATAAAAGCCTTAGGGGCTGATTTACTTACCCACGAACGGGTCGAATGGAGTCCGATTGCGTTTTTTTCGTAATGATCGGTACTTTGCGATTTTTTCGTATGTTTTGCGATTTTTTCAGATTCTTTACGAATTTTTCGGATCCAATACGATTTTTGCGTAAAAACGCGAGTTTTCCTATCCATTACGAAAGTTGCGTAAAAAGTTGCGCATTTTGCGTAGCGTTAAAACTTACGCGAAAAGTTGCGCATTTTTCGCGTAAGTTTTAACGCTACGCAAAATGCGCAACTTTTTACGCAACTTTCGTAATGGATACGAAAAACTCGCGTTTTTACGCAAAAATCGTATTGGATCCGAAAAATTCGTACAGAATCCGAAAAAATCGCAAAACATACGAAAAAGTCGCAAAATATTCGTTTTCAAGTCGGAACTTTTCCAATTCGGGTCGGATTCGTGGGTTAGTAAATCAGCCCCTTAGTATAGTCTTTCTAAAACTTGAATAACTTTAATTTGAATAAGAAAAACTACAATGCTAGAGGAGACATGATAGACTTATTTTCTTGTGAAAAGATGCACATTTTGTAAATTGTAAAGTGGAATTCATTTGAGAATCCATCATTCATTTAAATTAGACAGATTTGTGGGTAATTTGCAAACGCTCCAAAAAGTTTACAAGGACACAAGAACTCTTAATATAATTTATATGATAAATATACTGTAAGATCAGCTGAAATTAAAAGAAGTTTATGAAGTTCTGCTTCTTTATATTTTGTAACATGTTATTTACTCAAGAACATTCCAATATGACTTGCTAGTTTGATCCCACAAATTAAGTCTAAGGGGGGAAATGTATTAGCATTTGGATTTTTGTGGTTTTATATATTTTTTTAAAATGACGACTAAACTCACTTCCATGAATGCCAGTCATTAATCAAAAAAATCCATATGAAGAAAGCACAAATGAAAAAAAGTTGCAGCAAAAACCACAACTTTTTCAGATTGATGCACAATTACGGAATTGTCACTGTTTTGATCCACAAGAAATCGTAACACATTCAGGTTTTCATAGAGAAAAAAACAGAACTGAAAAAAAAATTGAGCAATAGTAAATACCCCCTTGAAATATTCCCTGCTGATATTGCAAGTTTTATGATTTTGTTAATTGACTTAATTACAAGTTTGCTTACTAGTAATATAATTTGTTTGTTTATTTTATGGCATAAATATTACTCAACCAAATCTGACTATGCCAAATTACCTTAAAGTTCCAGAATAATTTAACTGGTGTTGTAACTATCATGAGCATAATACCTACAGCACTAAGGAAGAATAATAATGTTTATCTGTAGTTATGATTGTGTAAGCTGTCTTCATAATCCTTTAGTTCAATGTTCCCATGTTGAGAAGCCATTCTTAATGGTTCAAAGAAGTTGACTACAAAGACAAATATGAATTTTAAAAACAGTGTGTGTACAATGAATGATTCCTTTATCTTTTTCCAAGACTCATTCCATTCAGGTTTTGAGCTCCTAGGAACAGCTTATGCACATTTTCTCAGTACTAGTGATAAGCAAAATTTTTCACCACATATTGATTTGTGGCAAAACCACAAAAAAACCTTCTAGTGAGAAAGTCGCTATAGTCCCCAATCTGTTGTGCACATAGAAAGTTGTTCCAGAAGAGTCACTGTGACAAGAATTGCTACAAAAAAGTTGCTGCAAAGAAACACCCATTTTCCATAGAAACAGTAGCTGCAAGAAAAGGGAAAATTGTTTCATAGTTACCGTGATTTTCCTTTCCTGGTCCTCTCTATATCAGCACTATCCGGGTTAGCTCCTCCCATTCCTCATTGAGAAGAACCCTCCCAAACTAATAAATATCTGTCCTGCCCCTTTACCTGTGTCTGGTAGCAAGTTCGAAATAATTTTGGGGAAGGAAGTGCTGATGATATGGAGAGGACCAGGAAAGGAAAATCACGGTAAGTTTGAAACAATTTTCCCTTTTCCCTGGTCCTCTCCCTCTCAGCACTATCCGGGATGTAGCAAGCTCCCGAAGACTGGGTGGGAATAAACACTACAATGTGCAAGTGAAATATTATTTATTGTGAGAAGAAGCTGCTCTTAAAACACTGTGACCAAATTCGGTCTGGTTTGCTGATGACACATCCCGCCAGTAGTGGGATATGAAGGTGTTTGGAGATGCCCAAGATGCTGCCCTGCATATCACTTCCAGAGATGTCCCTGCCTCCGCTACCCATGAAGCCGCTTGACTTCTTGTTGAGTGGGCCGAGATTGATTACGGAAGATTGAGCTTTCTAGACATATATGCTTCCTTGATGGTCTTCCTTATCCATTTAGAGATGGTCTTCCTTATCCATTTAGAGCCTTCCTGAAACTGCCCGTGGCCTGGCAGTAAGCCTTGATGCATCTGCTGACATCTAGGTAAGTTAAAGGATGCTCTTGCTCTCCGGATGCCCCTTCACCAATGGATGGTAGGCACAACTCATCCCTGATGTGATACTCCATTACTACTTTTGGCTTGAATGAGGGAACAAACTTCAGGATTACTTTGTCCGGAAAGAACATGGGACTATCTTCAGTGTACGTGAGGGCCTGCAGTTCTACTACCCTCTTAGCTGAGGTGACCGCCACTAAGAATACAGTTTTTAATGTTAGGTGCCAGACAGAAATCTCCTGTATTGGTTCAAACGGTGATGAGGATAGATACTCTAAAACCAACGGAAGATCCCACTGAGGGCAGGAGGGTCTCTTTGCTGGTAGGATCCGGATGGCCACCTTGAAAAATCTGATTATCAGAGGATGTAGTGCCCATCTAGTCTCTGAGAAGGCTGAAATAGCTGATACTTGAGTTTTCAGTGTACTGACTCTTAACCCTTTTTCCAGACCTGTCCCCAAAGGAGTGAATGAGAAGAACCAAAAGACATAGGTAAAGGGGCAGGATGGATATTTATTAGTTTGGGAGGGACCAGGGAAAGTTGGTGACAATTATCTCTGGTTTACAAATTTTTCAGGACAGCTTTGCTCATCACTACTTAGTTACCATTGTTTGCAGTTTTGAAGTTTTGCCTTATGAATTAGGGAAAAACAATACATGCACTGGTTGAATTATGCCTTTTTTGTTATTACCAACTCACTTATGATTTGGTTTTCAGAAACTGAACTGCTTTCAAAACCAAAACATGCTAGATATTTAATTTCTTTAGACACTGAAATATTGCAGCATTGTCTGTCAGAGAAGAAACGTAATGGTTACTTATATAGACATTGTTATAAAATATTCCAAAAAACATTTTTAATTGCAGTTATGTTTATATAATGAAATTCTACAGTGTAAGCTATATAACCCTGTAGAAAGCATGCATGCAGCACTATAAATAATTATCAGCTGTTTATTATAATAATAGCTGAATGGATACATTTCAAATAAAGCGGCAATATGACGTCATTGTAGCATATTCTTATAAACTGAGGTTTTTTTTCAATATAATATCTCTTTTGCAATATGTTATTTTATGTCTTCTTAAAATATATGCCGTTTTGTTAAAACTTTCTTTTTTATGGTTACTGAAGATGGGTTTTTTTTACACTTTAAAATGAATTTAGCTATGCTGCTAACACACCAATGAATTCAGTAGTGCAATGCAAGCATGATTTATAACCTCATAATCTTTAAGGATAGATTTTATAATTGCATTGCATTACAATGCAAACAACTGAAGCAGTATTACAGGATATTAATGTGTTAAGAAATGCTGTAGGCAATCAAGCATATGGTGCACATAGAGTAAAAATTGCCCTCTTCCTGTTAAAGTAGCTTATGTCAAGCTATTTTTGCATAATTGTACTTTGCATTGTGCTGTAACTGATTACTGAACAAACTTTGCAGCAATTTATTTTTCTCACCAATAAACCATAGCATCTCTTTTTTTTTTTTTTTTAAAAAAGGTTCTACACAAAATATTTTCAAGTAGCTGTATTTTTGGAGTTAGTTGTTCATTATATGCTACTATATTCTTAAGCTAGACTTTCCCCAGATCCTGACTTTTTATAGCTAAAGGCGTGTTTAACATTTTTATGATTTTTTGTATAAATGTAAAAAATATTCCGTATCGTAAAATACATTTGTGACAATAGCTGAATCAAAGATAATTAAAAATAAGTGTATTCAAAAAATTGTATTAATGGGATTAAAGAAAGAAAGGAGGTTGAGGTGATGTAGTAAGGAAAAACATCCTTTCTGACTTAAAGTGGACCTGTCACCCTAAGAAATAAGTCCAAATTATTTTCTATATTGTTAGTTGAGCAAAATAAACTTTACTTACTCTATATAAATAATATAAATCTTGTTTCCTTCCGTCTTGGAATTACTCAATCAAAGCAAGCAGGCAGGCACCATTTTGTGGACACTGTTATTAAGGCAAGCTTTGTATCATGCCAAAATCTTGTTTATGTGATAGAATGGGGGGCCTGATGCTCATACCCATGCACTGGCGACACAGTTAGATAAGGAGGAGGGAGGGGAGAAGTGAGATGTGCAGTGACATCTAGGAAGTGCTGAATGGAAAGCTAAAGTTACTGTCTGCCCCGCCTCTATGCCTAAGGCATAGAGGCGGGGCAAGCAATATATGATTGACAGCTGTGATTTTTAAATGCCTTTATAATGGGTATGGATGTGTTAATATAAAAATGAATTTGGGTTTCATGTTTAATTTGAACAGGACTTTTATTATACAGATTTTCATGTCTGGGTGACAGGTCCACTTTAATAGAAACATTATGCATTCGACAACTGTCTTGGTTAAAAAAAATAAAAAATAAGGGTTGTGTGTATGTATGTATCCATATGGGACAGGGACTAAGGAGGTGTTCAGATGGTACACAAACTAAAGGAGATGATGTAAATTTTGAAGTAGAAAGTAGCAAAGACAGTTTCTATTTCGTTATAGGGTCAGTGTAGCAAAAGTATTAAGCTAGCCAAGCAGGTTGGGAGAAGAGTTGATTTTTTCGCAGTGTAAAGAATGTGGCAAAGAATTTCTCCATCTGGCTCAGGCAGATATCTGAAGGATATTAGTCATTGCTTTTGTTAAAATTATAAAAATGGAACTGCCGTAATTACTAATTAGCTGGTCTCTGAGCTCAGGTAACTGACAGTGCCATAGAACATGTGCTTTGAATTAATAGAAGAGAAGATGGGGAGCTGGTGGGGGAATCTTCAGATCTTAACTGCTTAAGGGCTGTGGTCACCATAGGCTGGTACAGAAGCCCAAAACATAATGTGCAGCATATCTAGCCTATTTCTTTAGTTAAGCATTATTTATCCTTTAAGAACCTATGGATTGACAACCTTGATATACATCATGCATTCCATGGCAATAATTATTAGTTTAATATATTAAAATATTAGTCTTTAGTAAATTTCATCTTTAGGCTGTAGAATATTTGAAAAAGCAGCCTGGACATTATTTGGTTAAATATCATAAAGGATATTTTCTCCTATCTGAATATACTAAGCTAAAACATATACAATGGTAATATAAAATGCTAGATCTCTATAAAAGGCAATTTGACTCTAAAACCACAAAAAAAATCAAAATGTTGATTCATTCCTGCCACAGTTGCGATGATTCTGCTTTTGCCCACAAAGTTCAAGACCCAGAAAACTGAGCAGAAATTGGATTGATTGGAGGGAGGTTCAAAGTGCACCCACCAGCCAATCTGTGGCAGATTGGCTGGTGGGCGGCACTTTGTATCTAGCAGATTTGATAGAAGATACTAGGCCTGTGAGTCACGGATGTTTGATGTAAGCAGGCACATAGTAACTGTCTCCCCACACACAAATATCTGACACAGTTGGAAGGCAATAGCCCAGTTAGAAACAGACAACACACCAGCAGTAAGCAAGGGACCAGCAATTTTTATAATTTCTCATTTTCCTTTGGGAAGGCTTAGCCCCTCCAAACCTTAAAGAGATACTAACACAGAAAATATAAATATATAATAACATTGTCTTTGCATGAACTTTATAATTTTGCCATAAAGGTATTTCCTGATGCTTTCATATTACCTATCAGATTCTACAGGTTCCTCTATGAGGGCGCTGCCATATTTGTGCAGCAGGAGTCCATTAGCATTAGAAGCTATAACTGACAGGTTGAAAAGGGACAGTCAGGTTGGCAAAACAGGTTTAGGGACTTCAAGTAATAATTACAAAAGCAGGGGAAAATGGTAATTTTTTTAGATTAATATTTTAAAGAGCACTTTTTTGTGTCAGTATCGCTTTAATGAAAATCCACCCATGTATGACACAAGGATATTATAGTATAGCCAGTACTAGTAAAACAACAGCGAATGTGCGAAAATTATTTCTGTATGGGGGTCTAAATTATTATCATGTAAATAGTATTCCTAATGTATAGACCATTGCTCATTAACAAAGAATAACTGCTTCATCATATTCCATACGCTTGTGTATCATCATACTGGTTTTTTTTTCATTTCTTTATTTCAGTTCACCTATTTGTAAACAAGTCATGCTGCATACAGTCCCTGCATAATGAAAAAAATTGGCTTGCTGTAAGCACTTCTATTTGCTTATTCTGTATGTTCACTTGATTTCATTGCCAACAGAAACAGGCCATCACTTCTTAATAGATGACTTTTAATTTAGTCAGGGTCCATTTTTCATATTGGAGAGTTGTTATTCATAAATATATGTCATTGGTCAATTTCTTGATCCCTTTTGTCATGGATAAAGGCCCTAGTAATCTAATATAGCATTTTATTAAATAATAAGTTAAGGGTTTACAGAGCAGAAAACTATAGTATAGTATAGTCAGCTAAAATTCTGAACAAATAAAAATGACATACATAAGAATGTTCCTACTTATTATGCCATTGACATGTAATTCTCTGGCCATCCTCTGCTATGTCTATGTCTATCACAAATCTGATGGTATTGTGAAAAAGGCCCCCATTTGGTTCTGTTTTAAGATGGAACAGTGACCAAATATACATTTGTATTTAATTTAGAACTCCATTGCATGATGATTTAATTTAAATCATTATAATTGCACTATTACAAGTTTTTTAACAAGCCTTTTAAAATGTCAACATGAAGTGAACACTGTGATGTATTTTACCATCTTGAAACATTAAGGTAATGCTTCTTCTATTAGTTATCCATTTTTGAGAAGGATGTTTGTTTGTGTGATACAATAATTCAGCCTATGAGTGAAAAGAAGTGCATGATTTGGACACGTACACACACACACATGGTTTCTACAGCTAACTGTTAAGCTGGCCATACACACACCGATAATATCGTACGAAACCTCGTTTCGTACGATATTTGGTGCATGTATGGCAAGTCGGCGAGTCGACCGATATCGCAGGAACCTGCTGATATCGGTCGACTCGCCGATCGGACCAGTTAAGAGATTTTGATCGGGCGCCATAGAAGGCGCCTGACCAAAATCTGCCTTCAGCGCTGAATCGGCAGAAGGAGGTAGAAATCCTATTGTTTCTTCCTCCTTATCTGCCTGTTTCAGCCCTGAAGGTTAGTGGCGGATCTAACGATTTTTTGTGCGACCGATGGTCGCTCGAAAGATCGTCAGATCGCCACGTGTGTGGCCTCCTTAAGTATAGTATCTGTTGGTATCTCTTAGCTGTCTGTTACCCTTAGGATGATCACTTTTAATGTGCTGGAAACTGATTTTGATACCATTGCAATGGTTAGCAAATTTAGTGAAAAATAGAAAGACTGGTTATTTGCATGTGTAGCTAGTTAAAGCAATCAATCAAATCATATTTGAATACACAGATTCAATCCTATATATCTGAAATGGATTGCAGCAACATAGAAAAGACCTGCTGAAAAAAAGTGATGAGGCATCACATTAATCATCCATCAAGGACTTTGTGAATACTTCAAGATGCAAATAACAGGCAAATCAAGAATGGCTGAGCTTTTATGTGATCCTTTTATTTTTATAGATAACCAGGAAGACATTCAATTTTGATTTATTTATTATTTATTGGATGTAAAAGCTTTTTGAGTGTTTGTTGACCAGCATCCTCAATTAGAGTGATAATAAAAGCCCCCAAAAAGCTGTATTCATTTAATAACCCAAGTATATGTAATACATATAAATGGAATACATATCCAATACATCAAAAGCCATATTAATTTTATCTTAGCTCACTATATGTAGAATATTATAACAAAAATGATTTCAATTATTAAACAAAGTATAATGTATACAGTCACCCAAACCCTAAGAAATAGTGGTATAGCACAATATAGTAAACACATCATCATGTTTATTGCAATCTTTTTCTCCATTCACCCTTAAGCATGAGTGAATATTTTTATACTTTATTAATTTATTTTTACATGTATTGAGTATACATAGGGGCCGATTCATTAAAACACGAGTTTGAATCCCGAATGGGAAAAATTCGGATTGGATACGATAATTTTTGAAGATCGCAAATATCATGAAAATGCTTACAAAAAAATCTCATTAGTCATGGTAATATCGTATTGGCGATCCGAAAGTCAAGAAATTTCGTACCGAACGTTTGTAAACAGCGGCAGAACCTTTCTGAATTTTTCGCATGGGCGTACGAAAAAGTCACACGGGCATACGAAAAAGTCGCGCAAGCGCAAAAAAATCGGTGGCAATATGCTCGGAGCATTCGAATGAACGCTCTGAGTGTTCGTGTCTTAATCAATCTCCCCCATAGTGTACATAAAATGGCTTATTTCACACATATGAACACATATAGAGGGTGTTTAGGCTACACTTGCAGCTGTAAATGACCTTTAAGCTATTGGGTTGGATTTAAGCAAATACTAATAATAATTACATGGTATTCTCTTTTGTTACCACAAATAAACTGAGAATAGTAAATTAACTTGACTTGGAATATTGAGCTTCCTAAATCATCCAAAAGAGAAAGACGACTCTATTAAAGTTTGCCTTGTTCTCCATATTCTTATAAATAGCAGTCTGGAAGCTCCCTAGTTAAATTCTTCTGTCTACTTCCCTACTTACATTAAAAAAATGGTCAAATTGGATTACAGTTTAAACATTTATCTTAAAGATGACATTTTCCATTTGGCTTCAGCTACAGTATAAATGTTTTAACATTTTCTAATAATCACAGGCATACCGATAATTCAAGTGTAATATGAAGGTGTACTATAATATATGATAAGTGTGTATTGATTGAAAATAATTTAATATAATAGGTGATAGAAATGTCTTTAATAGACTTTTCTAAAATTCTTTTAAGTGTTTGGCAAAGCAAAGCAGGGAAAAAATATATTGGCTTTTGAGTTTAAAACCATATTAACTTGGACATTCAGTGTATTTTTAACAGATACATACAGAAATGTTATAAAATATGTACACCCTATGGCAATTTTTCAACATAAATGCAAATTTCACACATGGTAAATGTACTAAGCTCAAATGTGCACCAGAACATTGTTAGAGAGACTCTTGAAGAAACCTAAACCTAAGATATATAGGGGTATATTTATCATGCTGTGTAAAAAGCGGAGTAAAACATTACTGGTGATGTTGCTCATAGCTGCCAATCAGATGCTTTGCTTTGGTTTTCTAACTGCTGAAATCTAATTGCTGATTGGTTGGGCAACATCAATGATAATGCTTCACTCCACTTTTTACACAGCATGATAAATATACCCTATAGTTTGGTTTGTATTTTGTTGTTAAAGTGCATGCTTAATGTAAAGACCTTGATGAGTTCTTGAGAAAGAAGGTTGTAGATGAGATGATGAATTTGGTAAGGAATTTAAAAAGAGATCACCTCCAAACAACTGGACATCAATCATTCCACTGTCTAAAAAAACGCCTACAAGTGGAAAAGTCATGTTTTGCGAAAATTAAACAGCAGGCCTTATTTACAATGATACACACTGCTTGGGGCATTGCACAGTCCTCTGCTCTCATGTAGTCCTCTGCATTAGCCAGTCCCCACCTCCTGTTGCCTACCCACCTCATATGTCGCACATAATTTTTGCGATCATTTTGGCTTGCAATACAAAGAACAGCAATGTTGGTGCATTATCTTACATCCCTTAGTGCTCTAAGCACTAAGCACCCTAGCATTTCACCAAACCCTTATACCTTATGCTCTGCTTCATTAATGCAGGGGTCCACAAACTTTTCTTACTTGTGAGCCACAAGCAAATGTAAAAAGACTTGGACCCTATGTTTTCTTATTTACATTGGTCAATTCTGTATACCTTGATAAGTACTTTGTAAAGCCTTTTTAATGTAGGCTCTAAGGCAGGGGTTCCCAACCTTTCTTACTCGTGAGCCACAGTCAAATGTAAAAAGATCAACACAAGCACAATAAAGGTTCATGGAGGTGCCAAATAAGGGCTAAGATTGGCTATAAGGGCAGCCTCTATGCACACTATTGGCATACAGGAGGCTTTATTTGGTAGTAAATCTTGTTTTTATTCAACCAAAACTTGCCACCAATGCAGGAATTCAAAAATAACTACCTGGTTTGGGGGCACTGAGAGCAACATCCAAGGGGTTGGGGTGCAACATGTTGCTCACGAGCCACTGGTTGGGGATCACTGCATTAAAGGATGCTGACTTGTCCCTCACCAGTATTAACAGACCAAACAATGAATAAGAAGTGGTACTCAGAGATCTTCAATGCAAGTCATAAATACAGGTGATAAATACAAGAACAAATACAGGTCATAATCACTGTTTTAGATTGCTTCATAAAGTGATTTCAGTTTTAAGTAAAACCAGGGATATATGTTATGCATTATATATTGGTGGGACCATAAAAACTGTATTACAAGGAAAAACGGTCTATGTTTAATTGAGTTTTCACTGTATATCACAATAAAGGCTAAAAAAAAACTTGTCCAGTACTGTATTTAAGTGTCCATTTAACTATAAAATGGTGCAACTCAGCTGAAGTTCACCATCATCATAATAATAATAATGTGCGTTTAGCACCTAGTATTTGTTTCAAATATTAGATCTGTTTCTACATTTATTTGATTATGCCTTCAAGACTTATTAGACTTATTTATTAAAATCTGAATTTCCTTTTAATACAATCACAGTAGTGAAAGTTGCATCGCAAAAACCAAATAGAACACTTTGTTTTATATTAGTTATCTTTTACTTAGCTTTATATTAGTTATCTTTCTATAAATCAAAAGTTATTTTATATAAAATGGGAAACTATACTAAGTGCACTATAGCATACATTAAGGGGCCTAGTTATTATGCTGTGTAAAAAACGGAGACAAATTTCACCAGGCTTTCACCAGGCTTCGCCGTATAAAAACCGGGGTAATTTTTTATGCGTTTTTACTTCCTATGTAAATGGTATAATGGTATAAAATGTGGTATTTAGACAGCAAACTTTTCCATTTATTTTACATAACTTTTTTTTTGTTTTGTTTTTTTAGCAAATTTTGTTTTACACAGCATAATAAATAGGCATCTCAGCATGCTCATGTTGTCAGTCACAAAGACATATGTCCTTCATGGTGATTCTTCCTGGCTTCTACATATTTTGCTAATGGCTTTTTTTTTTTAGACAGTATGAGCACTTCAAGTTTATCAGCATTCTCATTATCACTTTGTATTCAAATGACAAGCATTCTTCACAGGGATGCTTTTCTGTGTTGTCAAGGGACAAGTGAAGAAGGACAACATTTTAAAAGTGTTGCATGGCACACAGATCTTCTCATACTCATCACATTATTTAAATAATTCTTTCATTAGTATTAAAGCTGTAAATATTTATTAGCCTAAGCAGCACCAGAATTTAATTTATCTGACCTGCAATTTTGTTTTACATTGTAATAATGTTCTCATCTTTTTTTGTTACATTTTCCTATGATTTTAATTCCTGCATGAAAAGTTATGCACATTGATTTTGCCTTTTATTTGATTTATTATTATACATAGAGACACTAAAATGATTTAAAACACTAAAAAATATAGCGCCATTAATATGCAATATAGAAAAATTAGGATGTATTGTTACTAAATGACTAGTGATGAGCAAATCTGTCCCTTTTACTTTGCAAAAAATGATCGAATCTTGAAACGGGAAATAATTAGCAAAACAGTGAAAATGTTGCATGTCCAAAAAAATTGTTGTGCATGTAATTTTTTCTTCACTCATGATTTTTTTTTTTTTAATGCGGGTGAAAAAAAATTGTTGCATGCCGAATTTTGTGCTGCAAATTTAGTCGCCCATTTTGTGAATAATCCGCCAATGGCAAACCATGCCTGCCAAATTATTTCGCCCATCACTATAAATGATCACTTTTATGGATTCTTTAATTATGGATTAATATTAGATTGTCTAGGTCAAGGGGGGCATTTAGTAACCCGTGACTTTTTCAGGTTGGGGTGTTTGATGCCAAAAAAGTTGCAAACCCTTAAAAAGTGAAGGGAAAAAGGTTGAAAGCAGAAAAGCTGATGGTTTGTGGTTTTAGGAAAAGTAATTACTTTTAGGCTAAATATTACTAGATTAGTAATATTTTAGATTCTAGTGTTTATAGGTTAAATCATGGTTTATAAAATTATATGTATGTAGATAAAAGTTTTCAAAGCATTTTTTGTATATTTTTAAACTTGAGATAGGTCCAGCACAGTTCAAGTAGGGTCATATCACAAGAAACACATGAAAATATTGAAAAAAAATCATCTCTTAGTCAAGCTTTATCATATAAAAATCCCAACATTCAAATTGAAAATTAGGCATCCTAATACCTACCAAGATGTCATAGAAGTCAATGGGAACTGTATCTTCATCATTCAAGCAAGTTGATGTCGATGTTCCACACTTTATTGAAAATAAATGAGAATTTTTTTATTATGTTTAGGTATTTTTCAAAAAAACAAATCATATCATAAACCATGGTTAAATTGCATTGACCATGTAGATAAATAATAAGCAATCTATATTCATATTATTGTTCCTAATTTTTATCAGAGATAAAAGTGTCAGTATACTTGTTCTGTCCCAACATACTTCCAATTTGGAGGCCCTTCTATATCTTTTTTCAAATTTCTATCTTGATGAAAATACCCAATTAAATGATGGTTCTCTGTAATGAATTAATAAATTCTTTTTTTAATATAACAAGTTTCAAATGACTGTAGGCATTTAAAATAAGCTCCAAATAATTGGACCTAAACTAGATACTACTACACTTTCATCTCTGAAAAAAGGTATCAATGACAAAACTTGAAAGAATAGACAATAAACAGAAATAAATTGTAGTTTACTGCAATTTGGTTATCATGTTTCTTTGCTAAATGTAATATGTGTGTACATGCTTAGCTAATCTGTTCAAGCAAAAGAAAGGAAATCAATCTTAAACCTCAAGCTGAATAATATGAAACTCTGTATAACCTTAAGAAAGATTCAGATATGAATAATCCCTCTGTTCTAGTGATTAATGAGATTCAAATACAGCTGCTTTAACTTAATTCTGCTCATCAAGAAAACCTTTATGCTTTAAGATATGCTGCTTTCAATTAAATACCCACTATTAACAGCTCACCAAGATCAGCTCATTCTGACAAACAAAAACTTTCAAAACAAATGCTAAAATAGAAGTTAAAATAAAAGATGGCATTTTGATGCTAGTCCCATAAAAATAGTCATGATAATATTATGTTTGTACCCTGTTATCGATTACATAAAGTTGATGAAGCTAACTTTGCACATTGAGAGTCATTTCTAGGCTATATTAAAGGTACTTTGTAAGAATAATAATAAAAAAATTGACTCCATCTTTATATTTTTGCAGGAAGAAAGTCCCCTTAGGAAATATAAAATCATTTTAGTATTTGACTTCATATGCTTGGCTTCAGTGATCTCAGGTTTTAAATCTCCTTCATTCTTAATTATTACTGAGATGAATCAGGGCTGTTCTCTTTGCCCTTGATATTCACCAGTTGTGGAATGATTGTATTAGCAAATTAGGGTCTCAGGAGATGTTAAGTGCTATAGCATTCAACCAAATGAATAGAAGACAGTATTTTTGCTATGAAATATACCGTTCCTAGCTAACCTACTAACTGCATATCTTCCCCTTAGAAAATATAAAACTTCAGCCAGTATTGTAAACTACATATCATATCCAAGTAGGTAAAATTTTATTTGGCTAATTTTTTTACTGTAATCTGGGTTGTCTATTCTTAAAGGTGTAAACTGACCTTTTACATAATTGACTGTAATTGTAGTTTTTAAAATTCCACTAATTTTGACATGAGCTCTTTTATTTTGGCTTATGTAAAAAAGGTCATAAACACTATCTGGGCTGCCACAGGTAAATATAATTTTTTTTTCACATGCGCGTACCAGATTCCACAGATTAAAAGGAGCCATGATAAGTCATGATAAATTCAGTGGGACCAGTGTCACATCTCCCTTAGACTTACAGTGTAAGGCACCTCCCCCCTCATCTTGTTCCACTTTAAAGTGTTAGATTAACAATGAAGCAGAAGATCATGGTTCCTTTCAATTTGTTGAAACAGATATGTCTGTAAAAAAATATATGTTTATATTTGGAACTTTAGATACTGTTCATGATCCCTTTTTTCACTAAAGCCCAAGTGAATTACATTATATTAAGAGAGGACAATTTTCTGTTTAAGAGGGCCATGCAACAGCTGACCTTATAGCACAATAGTTGATCTTTTAGCAATGTGACTAGGAGTCCAGAGCTCAAATATGTGATCTGGTCATACAAGGCCTTTAACATATTTTCATTAATTATGGACTGAATAACTGATTTGAGGTTCACAGAAATTGCACCCAACAAGGTGCCATGCATGTGTAGATGTTATCATACAAAATACAGAAAAATAGATGTGTTCCTCAGAGGCCTCAAATCAGTAAGACATAGTTGTTAGTTTTTGTACAGAGGCACCCTAGAAAGAGAAACTTTATAAAGTTAGAACAGACAAGAACTGGATATATTTAGATGACTATACTCACATGTACTAACAGACATTTAAAATAAGGGTCATTTGGTTCTCTGTAAATCTGCAATGTTCAAATCCTATAAGCAAAAACCAAAGCTAGAACATTACACACAAGTATTCAGTATTTGGTTAGTGGTATTTTTACTTTAACCTGTCTAAGTGCACTGCTATTATGCAATACTTTGACTGGCATTTACTGGCATTTTAAGTACACAGAGACTCAAATAGCCCCCTACCAGCCCGCTAAATAGTAACTGTCCATGGAATCTTATATCAGCCTCTCTGGAATTTGCCAGAATCCACAGGCCAGTCCAGTCCTGACTTCTAGGTACGGGAAAAAAGAGAAAGAACAGATTTCACATGGGTTTAAAAACGGAACTTATTAAACCCTATACTGCTATGGGTTTGAAAAACCTTTAGCAAACATTATAAATCTCCTTTCATTGGCAGTCATAGCATGTTTAACTACTCCTAGGTCTGCAAGATCCCTTCAGTGAGCATATTTCCACTTCATATTTATTCTCCTGCTTTCATTCATCTTGCTCCATATCTTTAGCAAGTCTTTCTCTCTTCTTGTTATTCTTGTATTGTTACCTTGCTGTGTCTGTTAATTTCTGGCTGACAGTGTGCAAGTCAGTGCCAAGCTGAAAAATGCCTGATTGTCAATCTTAAATTTCATTTAGGTTCGTACCAGCAACAAATGCCATAATACATTTTTATCTATCAATTGAGGCTGCTAAATCTACTTGTATTGAACATAGTAACAGTAACACTTGACGATCTTTAAATGGTAAAGGTTAAAATGGTTATATACCACTGAGGTATAGACTCTGTACCTGGTACACATTAGTATGGGCCTCCACCTAGTGGATTCTGGGAATATACTTACTGGTTGCTCACTAAAAGCAATTATACACAGACTTTATGGTTTTACCAGTGCACATTTTTTTGCTAATCTGGTAGACATTTGGCAAGTGGTCTAATTTATCGAAAAAAAGGCAGATGTTATAATTATCTGCCCCTTGCCTTCAACATTTCCGCATTTCAAGTACACAGAGACCCAATCAGCCCCCTTACCAGCCCATTAAATTTTTACTGTCTATGGGATCTTACAGTAGCCCTTCTGGCATTTGCCAGAATCCACAGATTGCCAGACTGGACTTGACATCAACCAATAGGATCGGAGCCCTTCCCCTGTCTATCTAAGGAGCTGTTCAGAAGCCGTGTTTGGAATAAAATTGGTCTTTTAGTGTAAAATGATTTTATTGCTGGGGTGTGTGAGAGTATAGAAAGATATGCTCAGTGCTGCCTAATAGAAAATACTGCATGAAATAGTAAACAATCATATTTACCCAAGAACAGAACAGAAAATATAAGCAGTATAGCATATTACACTTCAGACAAAGGCTTATAGGCTATGTTCAATTCATGTATATTTACAAGTCTTTGTTAAGTCTTTGTTATTTTCAGTTAGAAATTATGCATTCAGTCCCCAGAGAGGTCATGTTGAACTTGAGTTCTATGTAATGAATTCTATATAATAATAATGATTTATGTTGTACAACATAGAAAATGTTAGAACTAAAATTAAGAAGTGCTTTCCTTATAAACAGCCATCCTAATCGCTGAACACCTTTTTATATATCTAAAGAAAAAATGTGTTTCTTTTTGGCTAACTTTGTTTGCTCTTTTTGTGTCAGACACAGTATGACTGAATGCAGGAGGAGGTCAACAACTACAGTACTTATTATTCACACAACATTTGTTCACTGCCTACAACAGCTTGCCACTTAATATGCCCAATCAGAATCTATCTATGTATCTACTAATATATATAGTATTTATATATATGTACATATATATATATAGAAACGAGTTGCTGGAAAGCTGCACACCATAAGTACAAGACAATACCTGGGTGCTTGTGCAGAAGACGTAAATACTCAGGGTAGGATTGACAGCACACATAGGCCTTTTTTCATGAAGAATCACATTTATTCATCTAAAACTTTGTGATTCTTCATGAAAAAAGGCCTGTGTGTGCTGTCAATCCTACCCTGAGTACATATATATATATATCCACAAACCGATCCGCACTCCAGATTTCACCTTGAATCTCTATAAAGTTATGCCCGGGTGCAGCTTGAGAAATATCACATATTCAACAGCAAATAAGCGTACTCCAGGGTCTTAGCTTAAAAACTTGATCTTTATTCCAATATTGCCATCTGATCAACGTTTCGGCTTCGGCCTAGAGCCTTTCTCAAGATACAAATGGCCGCAATAAAACATCCTTATAAATACATCATTGCTAAAAAGGTGTGTCCCAACCACACTCACCTCCCCCATTTCAAGGGGAAGTAAGAAAATCATCCAAATATATATATATATAACTGGAGCTATGGTGCAAAACACTTAAAAGACTTCATGTGCTGAGAGGGAAGGAGAGGCAATGATTGCTATACCTTTCTGACTTGATGGAGGAAGTGGCTGGTGATGTTTTAAAAAACATGAAAGTGCGAAGAGGAGGAAAGCAGGATAAAACATTTTGGGGTAGGAAATACCAAACTACCAGGAACAAGCAAAGTTGTTTTCTTGCGATTCCACGTTGTTTCGCGTTGATTGGAGATAGTTCGGAGCCTTGTCAGTGCCTTTTCGAACTGCCTTGTTTAACTGCCATTTTCCTTCCTAGCATATTTCCTGAAATATTAGCACTTTATGTATATATATATATATATATATATATATATATATATATATAGTAAAAGTGAATCCAGCACTTGTTTCGGTCACATACTCAGACCTTTATCAATGTTGATAAAGGTCTGAATATGTGACCAATATAACCAATATATTGATTTTGCACAAATAAAAGGATTTTGAATAGTTTTTAAGTCACTTTTGCTTAGTGTTTCACATTCACTGCATAGCACCCAGGCAAATAATTTTTAAAGTTTGTGCACATATTTATATATATACAGTATTTACATACTAGTAGATAGATAAATAGATGCCAAATGCATATTGATTGGCAAACTGTTGTAGTCAGGGAGATAGATAAGACTATTTGTCCCTCAAGGAAGTTTCACTAGACACTAATCTCACATTTTTATAAATCTGCCCTTTAGGCTTTGTAATGTTTTTGCACTGTATGTCCCTTATTTAAAGAAATACACATAAATTATATTTCTTACTTTGTAGCAAATGATATGACAGAAGCAAAGTAAATAGAATCAATGTAGCTCTTGGTATGCTGGCTGTGTACACACTTTTCCATATGTTGAGGCAGGACACTTCCAATCGCTTTATCTACTGATTCAAACCCAGCCTGCTGCAGGAAATTAGCACTGTTCACACTTGTTTAGGCTTAATAAAAATCATTTTAGCTAAAGCTCATAGAGAAGGTCACCATCTGCTGCTCAGAAATGCCAGTATCAAATGAACAGCAGCAGGAAAAAAAAACCTTTAACTAAGCAAAAACATAAAGAACTTCAAAAAGGGGAAAAATAATTGATTCCAGCATTTACCAGATCAGGCATTTTCATTTGCATTCTAGATTTAGGCATTATAGTTTGTGATAGATGTTCCACTAGTGAGCCTTTCACCTTTGCACAGAGTTTTGAAGGATGCAAACAGTGCCTTCTCTCCTCATTAACATTTAAAGCATCTGCCAGTCAATAACATTATTTATATGAAAGTTTCCGAGTACTCCACCTTTCTGTTTTAATATCCTATTTAGTATACTAAATTTATGTTGAGAGGTCATATTTATAGGAAATACAGGTATCGGACCCCTTATCCGGAAACCCATTATCCAGAAAGCTCCGAATTACAGAAAGCCTGTCTCCCATAGACTTCATTTTAATCAAATAATTCAACATTTTAAAACTGATTTCCTTTTTCTATGTAGAAATAAAACAATACCTTGTAATTGATCCCAACTAAGATATAAATAATCCTTATTAGATGCAGAACAATCCTATTGGGTTTAATTAATGTTTTATTGATTTTTTAGTAGACTTAAGGTATGGAGATCCAAATTACAGAAAGACCCCTTATCCGGAATACCCTTGGTCCCGAGCATTCTGGATAATGGATCCTATACCTGTATATAGCTGTTTATTTCAAATATCAAGTTTATGGTACATTCTCTGCCAGCGTAATATTTAAAGTGGGAGAAACCACTGCTTTAGACTCCAGTACAGGCACAACCAATCTGCCACGTGATTACCATTCAGGTGAAGGGGATGCAGCAGAAGTGTTTCCTGGCACCTCTTCTCCTGTGGAAAAACCCTGGAGGAGAAAATGCCCCATGTGCCATATTTCTAAAAGCTCTACTTTAGAAATACTTTGCTGGCAATGTCAGTAGGAATGACAAGTATAAATATTAATAGAAACAAATGTAAATCCCTTGTTTACCCATTCCCTTGTTGCTCTCTTTCTTTTTTCAATATCATATCTTTGAAACTAAAGGACTTTATGAATGTATCAAACAAAAGATCAGTAATGATAGTTTGACTATTTTTTTTAATAAATGGACGTTGTAATTAAAAAGCATGTTTTTTGGCAAAAAGCTCAAATCTGATGGATTTCATCCAGCTCATTTTCAAACAGCTGGTCATTTGTAGGCTTTGGCAATGGCACACAGTGTTATTTTGGGTATTTTGTGAGCCACATATTTTCCCTTAAAATTTCCTCATTAAACTGGCATTGTAACAAAGTTTTTTCAGGTGGTTCATCATGTCCAGTTTAGTACATTTAAATAAGTCAGTTGCCTTTTTTCATTCAAGTGAATGCTATTCCATTGTGTGCCATGCTGCACCTCTAGTGAAGACCATGTTTCTGACTCCAAACATGTTGGTTTTGGAGTAATTTTGGTATTAAAGATTTTATTTGATGTAAGGGGTCTTGTGTGCAGTTATACTATAAGTTCAGTTGTGCTCTAACGTTTCCCTGAAGTGTGTTGTGTTTTAAAATAATTACGAATTTATTAAAGGTATTTGCATCATAATGCACTCTTTGCACTTCCGTATAGTTGTGCTCAGCGCCACTTAGCCTTTATTGCTCCAAATCAAGAACTGTGCCCATTAATGAAGGAGAACCCTGGAGATACTGCTCCAGGTTTCCTTTCACACTTGGGGCAATAGGCACACCACACTTGTACAGTATCTAAAGAATTGTGCGCAGATGAAACTCACACACTGGAGACAAAATGCGCACGCAGTTGGATTCAGTTTGGTGAATTGGACACATTTGCTTCAGGCTCTGTGCAGTCTGTGCAAACACCCTCCTGTAGCATAAAAGTAATAACACCAGATTGCCAGACATTTTTCTGTGTATTTTATATAATTATTATTTTGTAATGCAGTATAATATTTACTGCAGTTATCATAAATTACACCTTATATCAAAAACAAGAGTTGTATTATATTTAGATAAACATATAATATAAACATATAAGGTTGTATGCAAAAGGCCCTTTTACATTAAATATTTGTTAACTGTTTCATTTCTTGGGTTACTAGACCTGGTGCAACCTTTGTGAATTTTGTATAATTGCCCAAGTGACATTTTTTTTTACATTTCCAATAAGTTACTTTATACAGCAAATGCTGATTAGAAAGGGTATGGGGTATGGGGCTTGAATTTTCACTGTGATATTGAAGATACAAGGGCTCATTTACCACTGTCAAGGATGCTCAAGCTTGCACAAAATTGCACCCCTTAGGTCCCATGCACAGAGTACTGGCACCCTTGGCATTTGTGTTCTGCTTCTGCACCAGATCCAGAACAATGTGCACAGTGCAGCATTGTTGGGTGCAAGGGAAGCCTACACTTAAAGGAGAAGGAAAGGCTAGTAAAGGTAAGCTGCAGGCATACCTTCAGTTGTCTCAATAGTGCCCTTGCCTCCCCATATTTCACCTGTTCAGAAGATCAGAAGCCAAACAGAAAGAACAAACGCTTAGCTGGGTAGAGAAGATTCCCATAATGCAACGCTCCTGCACAGACACTACAACCAGATCTTTAGTTAGCACATGTGGACACATCAGGAGAGCTTCCCCTAGCTAGCATCTGGTTGCTATGGCGACGCATAAGCGGACGCAGCCAGCAGGAGCAGTGAGCAGGGGGGAGGACTGGTGGGTGAGCCGGAGTTGGTGTGTGCGCAAGACGCAGCCGGCAGGTGCGGGGGAGGGAGCGGAGCGGGTATCAGAGTGGGGGGGCGACGCAGCTGGCAGGTGCAGGGAGGGGGGGTTGTGTTGGCGAGTTGGTTTGTGAGCCGTAAAAAGACGCAGGATGTTGGGGACACATGCGCAGTAGAGACGGTGAGGGAAAGGAAGTGGGCATCCATTATTAAAGATGGCGGCGCCATTCACTGAAATGAGTATGTAGTAAATGTATCTCTATAAATATTAGGCAAGCCAGAAATATAGCGTTTTTACACAGCAATAGTAGTACTATTTAATTATGTGCTTAATAGATTTTGACTTTCCTTGTCCTTTAATGCCTTTAATAAGCAGTCAATAAGTGCAGAACTTCCAAGCAAAGTCTATCCCTAGGGCTCGCTGGCATGCATGCCTAAATCAAAGTCAATCTAGAGTTCCAGTGGATGCTCATATCCTGCTTACTCTATATCCAATTCTGACTACCATATCAAATATTGAATATCATATTCAGTGTCTCGCCTAATTTAATGTACAATACATAACTACAGTAGAAATTAAGATGCATTTTTCAGTAGATAATTGGAATGACCTTACAAAATACTGAATACAATTCTTCAAAGTAAATAAAACATGGAAAGAATTTCAAATTAGAGCAAATTAAACTTAACCGCTAATGATAGATTTAGCATTGTAAAATAGAAAACAGAGAAGGAGAGCTCTGCCCTCTGTAACATTCAAACATTTTTTGCAGTACTAGGTGCTCTACTGGAGGACCTCATCTGTCAGAGTATTTATTATTATTATTATTATTATTATTAACATTTATTTATAAAGTACCAACATATTCCGCAGCGCTGTACAATAAGTATCTAGCAACACTAGTAGAAAACAGCAGCGGGCAAAAAAAATAAAAGGTGTATTACTTTAGCCTAAAGACATACAAAAAATGGCAACATTTTGGGCCTACCCTGACCCTTTATCAAGCCTAGTGACACAAACCGTTATGTAGAATTTATAATGACACAAACCGTTATGTAGAATTTATAGTGACAGGAAGTGGTGGGGATTACAGTCTCATTAATAAACACATGCTGATTCAACTCCAGCATTTTTACCTGCTGTTAACCTGTTGCTTTTCTATGAAAACTTATTTTTGAATGTATGTATATATGAGTGTTAGTGTGTATGTAGATGCTCCCATGCAAGTGGAAACAGTCTTATAAGGGGGGGTGATATTATAGTATCCTCCCAATGGGAGAACACCCCCGGCAACCAAAGCGTTAAACTGAAGGGCTCTGAGTCGCTTTGATCTGGAAACCTTAATAGTGGTACTGTATTTCAGGCACTCAGCAGCTTTTATTGACATGTATTTCATCCTCTCCTTGTCTTACTATTAATATCAGAGAATTTTCTTTCTAGAAAACACAAACCATACAGGAGTGATTGGTCAGATATGTTTTCTTTAGTATAATATAAATGATTGTAGAATTACAACATATACTTTAGCTGGTTGATTGCCCAACATTGGGTTAACTAAGTGTTATTCATTAAAGATTTTCTGTTGGTCTGGTACTGCCTGCATCCTTTTTATTAAATCCATTAATGTTTTCAAGCACATCTAGGTCAGTGTCCTTTTACAATTTAATATGGCCTCTGTAGACAGCTTTCCCGATTTCCCACAACAAACTATAACAGCTTTTATCATAAGAGAGTTTTTACAATTATACATCCTCATTCATGTTGTATGCTTGTATGTTATATTTTATAGTATTATGGCTTGAATTATATACTAAAAAATGGGTATTGTTGTCACCTTATAGGCTTTGTTCTAGATTTAGATCAAGTTGAGATCTAACATTTCTTGCTGATAACATTTTCACACCTCGCATCACTGGCTTACATTCAGGTTTCCCCCAGTTGTATCTCCCCATACATTTCAAATTGGTAAATTCAATATTCTTTTGGTCTTTAGTTTTACAATTGTCGCTCAGAAAATAATGCTGGTTTACTTATAGTTTCACATTTCATGTTTTTATTTCTGCTTACAAAAATAAAATAACCAGTAAAGCAAAACAAAAATATCTATCCACACATACAATTTGCTTTAATTAATCCACATGGGGAAAGATTTATTTCTGTGACACCTACAGATTACTTTCCCATCATTCCATTATTAAAGAGGAATTCCACCCAAACACAACTTTGATTTTTGTAATAATATGGTTTGTAACAGTTATCTAAACCTGGCCTCCTGTTCTTGTGCCGATCTGACTGACTTCTTTGAGACTCAAAAAAATTTAATAGTAGTCGACTGTCCTCAGCCTGCATCCCCCAAATCCCCCAATTCCCTGCACACATGATGTCAATAAGGAAAGGAACATCACAGAGCAATGCATTGTAGTTTATGTAGTTCCTGTATGCTGTCTGTAAGCTGTGGGAAAGTTGTCACAATATGTAATATTTATGTTTTAGTCCCTCCTCTGCTGCCAGGATTTCAAAGGATGCAGAAAGCGAAGAACTGTTTGGCAGCTGGATTTTAGCATGTAAAAATTGTAATTATTCATACTATTTGAAGGCTCTTTAACACATTTTGGTTTGGAAGCTGAACTTCCCCTTTAAATGCTGAAGCAGGAAGTATAATGGTAAAAAATGCCCATGATCAATACAACTCTTGTGCTATATATTATTGAATACAATTATTTTTTATCGATTATATAGAATTATTTACGTTTTTTTCCTTTCAGTGTTTTTCTGCAGCTGCTGTGACATTGCTGTTGTAATATGGAATACACATGTATATTTGCTGCAAATTATGATAATGGACAGGAGAATGTTAATTGAGAGAATGATGTCATCACTTTCCAATCATCAGCTCCAAGTTGTTTAATGAGCTTTAATTGTGCAGCTGTAAGTAGTTACAAACCCCAAAAGAGCAGAAAACAGCATGTAAATTACCCACATTCTTTTACTTTTTGTTTTACTATCAGTTTGATTTTTACTTGTTTTATGAGATGCCATATTCACATTCTGATTGCGGTAGTTCTCTCTGACAGCATAATTGTGGCATAGGTCTAAAGGTGTGCAGAATTCTTTCAGTTATAATTACTGGTTGACATGTTTAAAGGCATGTGACCATTGATCCCTTATATGCGTACAATGATCAAAGATCAGAAAGCATTTTCTAATCACTTTCTTGACAGACAGACCCCCCAGAAAAACAATGTAAAGTATTGCACGTTTGTGCATTTTGTGTTCCAGAAGCTAGACATATTTCGTTCTTAAACATTTTAAGGGATACTTTGGGTAAAACAGCCATTCAGGCTTTCGTTCTGGTGTATCTGTGAACGGTAATATAAAAAAATTGCACATTTTTCTTTACTTTAAAAATACTGTTTTAGCGATTTGTGTTCTATTACTGTCTATTAGGTGCTTGTCACCATGACATTAAAGAATTTTGTTCTAGTGCTAATCATATGAAAGAAATAATAGGGAGCCGAGGGGCAGTTTACATCCAGGGTCTTGCTGTGCTCTGCAGCTCACACAGAAATGTGCCTCATCTCATCTGTCCCTTATGAATATGGGGCTGCCAAACACAGGTGGCTCTCTATTCAGCAGCAGATTGTGGCAACTTAGAGAAGTGCAGGTGAGAAAGACTAAAAAAACGTGGTGACATCAAAACAAGAATAGGGAGCCAAGAGGTATTTTACATAGGCCCTATAATCAAATGGAAGAGCACTAAAAAGATCAAGAGTGTATTCAGGGTCTTGCTGTGCTCTGCAGCCCACATCATGAATGTGCCTCATCCTATCTGTCCCTCATGAATACAGGGCTGCAAAACACAGGTGACTCTGTATTCATAGTATAACATGGCAACATAAAGAAGTGCAGGTAAGAAAGTGTAAATTTGTAAATGAAAAAACATGTTTACATTTGCAAGTAAGGGGGCTGCCACATGTAGAACAGCAGTATTGCAGGAATATTGTTCTATATTTGGAACTTTTTCCTTTGCTTGCAAGTATATGTTGATATACTTTACTGCCCTTGGGGTTCAGTTTCTGTTAAGCTTCACTGAGATTGCACAGATAAATTATTTTTTGAACATGCTAGTAACAAGTCACTTTATACTATAATTTTTTTATTTTCAGCAGTGTCCATTAGTGGCACATATATTCAGCTTAATCTAATTAATGGGCTTTCCATTTGGAGGCTTGATGTGTCTCTCATGGAATTTTATGCCACTTAAGCCCCATAGTTAATTTCAATATAATCTGTCCTTAAGCGATATGGTGCTGATTTATTGACAGTGGAATCTGAATTTTTGCTGCAATTTGACATTTTCTGGTATTAAACTCATGAATTCCAATAAAGGTTTCCGAAATGTTTTATACAGTACAATACAATATTTATTAAGAGCAAAAAAAACAAAAACTTTTCTTAAAGCTTTCACATTCACGTTGAAGTCAATGAAAGTTCCATTGAAAATGGTTAAAATATTATTTGATGTGTGAAATAATTTTCACAGTTTAATTGGATTGAGTTTGTTCGATTCAAATTTTTGAATAGATAACCTAAGGTTGTTAAATTAAAATTTAGCAGACCCACCTGCATTTCATTTGGCAAATTTAAAATACTCCTCAGCATGACATAACTAAAAGATGCCCTGTTGTGCAGTGCTGTTGTTAAAAAAGGTCAAATAATTAGTGTAGGCTGTGGCAAGACCTTTCAGTGTTATTTTTCTCTAATATGACATACATATTCTCTGTTCTATAACTGTTCTATGACCAGATCTGCAATCACACAATGAGAGTAAAACTAGTAACATTTTTTGTTAGCATTTTTCTTTTGTATTTTGATTAGTAACTTCATTGTGACTTGCAATTGGCCTTGCTAAATAATCTATATTCTCTACAAGTAAAGTAGGCTTGGTACTAAAATCTCTATATTTAAGGTATATGTGATGAAGAGGTATGCACTGCTGGATGATCTGTATTGCTCACATAGTACACTTATGGCTTTTGGCTATATTACTAGACACAGCTCAATGCATTTGCTAAGAAGATTTTCTAATCACAGCACAGAATTAGCTTTGGCATACTGATTAAAAGCAATAGCTTTCTATTATAATTTACATGCTTAGAGTTGCTAATATGTTCAGGAACATCAAGTATTTTGTTCGTTCCAGAAACTCATTTGAAAATGTTTAGTTTGGTGAAAGTACATCATTCCTTGTAATAGTCCATGGTATTTGTTGAATAGTTATTAAACTACATTTTATAAAACTTAATATAGCAATTCACAAATTATTAATAATTCAATTTGCTTTCTAATGTCACTGACTCCAGAAACCTTAAAAGTACCCTGAAATCTAAACAGTTCCCTGAAATCATTTTAATTCAGGCAGTTATTCATAAGAGACAGTTATTATATATATATATATATATATATATATATATCTCAAACTCAACAGTAGAAAGCACTCACAGCTACAGCATCAATCAGGTCAGTGATTTATATCAGCATACCATCTACGCGTTTCGATCACCACGGGATCGTCATCAGGATGGCATCCTAATGACGATCCTGTGGTGATCGAAACGCGTAGATGGTATGCTGAAATAAATCACTGACCTGATTGATGCTGTAGCTGTGAGTGCTTTCTACTGTTGAGTTTGATGCATTATTTTTGTCAGCACCCAGCCTTTGCCCCGATACTGGTGAGTGCCGATTCTTTACAAGACTATATATATATTTATATATATATGTGTGGCATTTATATGATGTTAAAATTAGTCCTACTTGTAGTAGATAACGGATATAGGAGCATAGATGAGGTCAAATTAAAAGTAATTGTTGGGGACATAGGTCTTTGGGGCCTATGACAAGAAGGGCTACCACCGATCTTGAACCCTGGTGTTAAGAAGACTTCATATTCCATATTTGTGATTTGGCCCATACTTAGGTCCCAGGCCCCAAGTATGGTTGTAACAATAATAGGCCTATAAGGTTTTGTGTAGTTTTAGTTCTCCTTTAAACATCTTTCAAGTTTTTTCTGAAAGATCCAACTGTGGAGGTTTCTGCAAACGGTAGAAAAGTTAAAATTTTGAATATTTTAGATTAAAACACATCCTAAATATTTGAACTGGTGTTAGATGGGTTTTTTTCTTTGGGCCAACTAACTGGCACGTTCATCTAGATAATGAAGGCTAAACTCAATGGATTTCTATTACAATGTAGCACATGTCCTCCTCAATGTTTCATCCTTATTAGAATATCATATTTTAATTTAAAAATGTTTTTTGACCAGCTACATTTTGTAAAGGTAGGGTAAAGGTTAACCCAGATGAAGCACTATTCCCTTAGTGGTGTTGAACTTGTCTCCTCAGTCTTAACCACAGCTAACCTGGACCTTTGTGTGGGAGGAGGATTACATGTTTTTTTCTACGTTCTGCAGTTTTTGACATGTTAGGTCTGTCTAAATACTTCATAATTCTTTGGATTTGCCCACCTCTAGTAACCCATTGTAACAAATCAGAGGTTTGTTTTCAAAAAGCTCAACAGTAAATGCTACATGCTGATTAGCTGCTACAGTTGACAACCTTTCAAATAGTTTTTGCTTAGGAAAACTCAAAGTAGTTGCAAGCATTTACATATAACAGTTACAGTTGTGTGTAACAGAGAAGGTTGGGCGCATTTATGTATTTATTATAAAAAGAATAGGTCAGTATTGGAAGTGTAAACACCTCATAGATGTTGTATTTATGATATTAATTAGCCTTCATTAAATTTGATGTTATGATCCCTTTTGCTGGTAATGCGGATAAAAGCTTCTTTAATGTTAGAGGTATGATTCAAAAGAAATGATTTTCCTAACTGGCTCTTTTAAGTAAAGTGGAGCCATTCCTGAATTATCATAATATAGAAATTTTTAGTGTAACCATTGTAAACTACGAAATAGAATGTACAATCTCTTTGGGGGTAGACTTTCCCATTAATGGATTAATGGATTTTTTATACTGATTCGCTGCTAAAGCGTGATCACTGTTGATTTCATTAACATAATATTTGTGAGCGGGTCTTAATAACTGTTGAGCTAAGTCAATAGCTCTGCCAAACATCTGAAAGCCATGTTTGAAGCAATAATTACCCAACTTCATGTAAAGGAGTCAAATAGAACAACATAAAAGAAAACTGGGATATGGTTATTTCATTTCATATGGCATTAACTGTATAGTTTAAAGAGTTCAAGCTCTACAAAGAATTAGGATAGAAATGTAACTGCAAATGCAGAGGCCCTAAAACAGACACAAATATTACATTTGTCCTCCTTCTGTTGAATAGAGTGCAAATGTGCCCACTGATGAGCCACAATCAATGATTGTGGCACAAATTTAAGGATTTAGGGGTCCAGGGTTCTCCTTAAGTTTTTGGCACGGTGCAATGGGCAAATGATAGCAACCAGCCATGCATTTTTCACTTTGCATTCTTCCTGCACAAAAACAATTTGGAGAGACTCGTGTTCTCCCCATGAATACAGTGTTGTTGACAGATAAGCGTCCTCCCACACCATACCAGTACCCTAACCTGCACATTGTAATCTTTCTTATGGTTTCCAAGAACCCTAACAAAATTTGAAGATGGGAAGCTGCTGTTAAAAGCTTATGATATGATTTGTGATTATTGCTATAGGGAACCTCTGTGCTGGTCAAGTAAGTTAGTTATACAGTATATATAAAAGGAATATATAAAAAAAAGAATTTCTAGCCATATTACATTTTAGGGTTTAACACTGCTTTAATAGTAGCAAGAGGAGAAATTCAGCAAAATAGGAAAATATAAATAATGTTGATTTATAAAACTATGAAAAATATTTTAAACCTAAATGGCATACCAAAGGTGTCAAATTAATTGATTATTTAGAAAGTACCATTATAGCCACAAGAATAAATGAGAAATGAAAAAAAATCCATTGCAAAGAGCTAATTTCAGTCTTTATAGAGGTGTTAATTTATGTCACATTAATGATGTGAGTTCATCCATTAGTTTAACCAGCTTTGTGTAACCCATTTAAGTAAATGGGACAAATTCAGGCAGCAAAGGAAGCTAAAAATGGGGGGAAAAAACAGCTGTGATTTTTTTAAGGCTAAAGCATTTTTAGGCTAAATTTTGTACAAGCCGGTGCAAATACACCAAAATCCATTACAAAGCTTTATAATATGTATAAATTTACAAGGTATACTGTAGCATTAGTATGGTGATGCTTGGGTGCTTTCTTAATCAAGCTTTGTAAAAGAAAGGTGAGCAAATGTAAAATTCCAGTGAAATAATAGCAGTTGTTTAATAAATCCATTTGATATAAAAATGGCATTCAGTCCACTGCTTTTCACAAATTTTTTTACAAAGCTTCTTATGCTGAAACTTCCTTGCTGTCTGCATCTTTTCCAGTAAGTGTGCATTATGAGAGGTCTCATACTTTACTTGAAGTAAAAGAAATGGCATAAATTATTGTTGGTGGGGGTCATTAAGGAAATATTCATTGTTATAACTATTAACCTATTAAACTATTAATAAGGTACTGTAAGTGTTAAAAATACAGAATGATAACAACATTTATGATGATATCTATGTGGTGACTACCAATCTTCCTGGCAGCACAAGAGTCACTTCCACTTTTTTTCAGATTACAGTCTGACAGAAAGCCCTTTTCTGATTGTAGCTTGAGCATTCACATCCCTGCCTGACATTACTGTTTATTTTAATTGTCAAGTGACTGGCTTTAGGGAAAAGCTTCTTGACCACTGTGGCTCTCTCTGACAGTACTGCAGCTTTCAAAATGCCCCATGTTCAAAATTCAGAGCCAACACAAGAATCAAGTCCATTTAATCAATAGATGTGTAAAAGGATGCATTTCAAGGCATGGCAATGAGCAGCAACATTAGTAATATTTGTATTTTATTTAAATATATAAGTGATTTAAACAGGAGTTAGCTAAGGGCTAGAGTTTCTTAACCTTAAGGAGCCAAAATCAGGTATGAGTTTGATTAATTGTGTAATTGTGTTATTGCTTATTTAAAGAGATTTTGCTGTAGTAAAGGACACCATGGAGACCATACCTAAACAATTTTGGGAACCATTATTAGCTCTTGTGGAAAAGTGCCATTAGACATATATATATACAGTATTAAAGATTAAGGCTATAGATTAAGAACTATTAAGAACTATAGTATTGCAATAATAGGAGTAAGAATATGAGTAGGAATGCAGAAGGAAAAGTAAAACTTCAGAGATAACACTGATTTCCTAATAAACAATGTATTTTGCATACAGGGACAATTTATTCCAAGGTAGAAAATAGTCCACATCCTTTCTCCTTGCAGTGAGAGGCACCTTGAAGCAAAGATTCTGATTTATTATGAGAAGCACTGAGCACTACAACCCATAGAACAGAATGGCATTCAACTACTCAAATATGTCAATTTGGCAACTTTCCAGTTTTTCCAATCCACAATAAAATGGTTCCAATAGATTCTAGGAGTTGGTCACCGTTTTTTACTTAAATAGCGATAAGATTGTTCAGATGACATTTGGAACCAATTTATCAGCTGTAAGACCTTTAACCAAGACTGCATTTCACAAATATAATAATAATAGTAATAATAATACCTGATTACTAAGTAATTACTAAGTAAACAGATAATAATAACTGATTACTAAGTTATTTATATATCTTAAATGAAACCGTTATTATTATTCCCTGATTGCTGATTAGCATTTTTAGAGGTCAGAAAATTCTAGTTGTTTCATTCACTTGCTTACCAAAATCCTCCTTTTCCATATTATTTCAATGTACTGGCATTAATGGCAGGTGAAAAAAATCAGTTTAACATCTATTGAGTACTGATGTTATGACTTTGTGTCTCATTAAATGAAATCAGAAGATATAAACTAGATTTTAATCGTGTGCTAACAAATTATACAACACTAGACAAAAGATCACAAGTAGTGATGAGTGAATCTGTCCCGTTTTGCTTTGCCAAAAACTTTGTGAAACAGGAAAATTCGTGAAACGCATTTGCCATGCAACTTTTTTGGTCACGCGTTTTTTTTGGCCGTTGCTGTGCCCATTTTGATGCAACCTTTGACACGTGACAAATTTTTCCTCTGCGAATTTCCACTGAAATTTTGCAAAACAATTTGCCAATGGTAAAATGTGGAAATTCGCTGTGAATCCATGCCTAGGACAAAAATTCGCTCATCAGTAATCACAAGCAATTTACTTGTTTTAAGATGTTTGCAGCATTTCAAAAATAAAAGTTGAACTTTGAAAGTTGGGCTTTTTTTGCTTACCTTACTCCTCTTTCTTTTTAAACATAGCAATTTGTTGAGAACTGCTTTCTTCCTTTAAACAAATGCACCTTTAGGTGATGCCCCACATAGAGATTAGTAGCAGAGATCTACTGCGGTATCTAATCTCTTCATGGGACATTACCCTTAAGCAGCAGCCTTTGAGCAGCTCATTATTAGAGACTTCTGAGTAGACTTAGTTTTATGAGTTCCTCTGAGTTCTCTGAAGTTCTTTGGGATTGGAAGTGACACCTTGCTTCAACAGAAACCATAGATATTTCTTATTAAAGCCAATAGGCAAAACACAAGTTCAGCACAAACACTTTTCATTAAATTATTGCTAAAAAGGCATATATCACCCTTCTGAACCACTTAAGATCACCATACATGGAATAATTTAATCTGCCAATTTGAGTAATTCAGACTGATTTGGCAGCTTCTGTCTATGTATGAGGGCCCCAAATGGGCCTACCCAAACTGATATCTGATCAAAATTGATCAAGTGTTGATCATATAGTGTATGGCCACCTTTATGTTGGGACTTTTTTGGTCCCCTTTGAGATCCAATGTATGGCCAGACCCTTTTTACATCTTATCACTAAAGCTCTTTATATGCTTTGTGTTTTCCTCTGTCTTTTATCTTTTCCACTTCCTGTTTCTAATTACATTGTGTTTTATTCAGGGCCCTCATAAATGCTTACATTTGCCATTCTTTACCCCTTTTTTACTGCTGTTTTTTTCCAGGTCATTTTAATAGCTCTTCCATGTGCTTCATTCTCCTTATGCACCATATCCTTCTTATTTGTTACTCCGTAAACCATAGTCAAAATTACTGCTTTAAAACACTGTCATAAAACATTTGTCCTTTTACAACATTATTCCAAATTTTATTTATACATGTAATATTGAATAGATATGAATTTTTAAAATTAATTAAACTACATAGTGTATATACTGACATTTTACATGCTTCCGATGTATTCAGAATACTAACAAAGGTAAATGTTTTTATTTAATAATTTAACATGCCATATTACTAACACTGTAGTTAAAATATTATCCTACTGGGTAAAGGCCATCCTTTATTTGCTTTTACCGTGAAGCACACTTATCTATCTAATGTAATTAAAATGTCTCTAATGTTTATCAGTTTTTATTATAACTTTACATTTACAGAAATAGTCTTAACTGAAATATGAGGTAAATTGTAAGGTGTTGTTAATGATTACTTCATTGTAAATACTAAGTTTATAGATTCAAGGCATTATCAAAAAGGGGCTTCTTTTTTTATTCCTAATTAAATAAACAAGCATTGATGTTTTCCCAATTGATAATTCCTACTTTACATAACTGTACACATCTAAAATTAAGACAGGGATAACATGCACACCCAAAACAAGCATCATCGATGTAAATTTACATTGAAGGACAATCTTTAAAATATGTTATTTTTCATGATCCAAGGTGCTATCAGTAATCCATTATGACACCAGTAATTAAGGGGCAATTCATCTTAATGTACTATTTTTTGTTGTTAAGAAATCAATTATAACTCTGCACTATCCTATCTGAGTACTGAGTATCCGGGCACATTGCTCTTTGATTCTTACTTTTGGAATCCTGATGGTCAATCAGAAAGGTCTTCTTTTTTAACTGATACACAATATATATATATATATATATTGAATATGAATAAAAAATATATTGAATATTAATAAAAAAAATATTCAGTAGAGTTCCCTAAATCAACCTGGGCTTAATTAAGACTTGATTTATCATCTCCGCATTTCGGAGAACGGCATGGGAACACATTGGAAGATTGGACGTTTTAATGAATTTATCTGCTTTCTTGATTTGTAGGGGTAATCATGAAGTTAAAGGGATCTAAACCCCAAAAATGAATAAAAACCTACCCAGAGTGGTGTTCTGTGTATTTTTTGCAGTTGACTTACTTTTAGTGATTTCTGTGGTTTTAGCAATTTTAGACAGTTTAGACTGCAGATGCCAAGACTTTTGGTTATTGAGCCAAAAGCCTGGTCTAAAGCTGCTAATATCTCAGAAACCACTAAAAATATGAACAGAATGCTAACAGCAAAAGTCTTCTGAGTAGCTCTGAAAATACTCCAATCTCCGATCAAGTATAAACAACTTTCTGGTACACACAAAAGAAAGAGAAATTGACAGCTCCTAAATTCAGCCTGTGTGAATCTCTTTAAATAAAAGTTGAAGTGTAATTACTGCATTTCAAAGCTTTTAAGTCCCAGCTAATAAAGATACACCTCTTCCTAAATCCTTTTCCTAGTGACTGAATGGCAGCTAGAACCAATATTTGGCTACAGTATGTAAACAAAACAAAGAGAAATCATGAGTGCTCAGTCTAACCCACACTGTAACATTGACCAGCTGCTATTTTTATTTTACAGTGTTCGAACTAACCTACACTTTGGAGTTGACCAGCTGCTACAAACAATATAGACCATTATTTGCACACACAAGAGAGAAAAAACAGTGCACAAATTCAGACTTTCTGGTAGCTTAAGTAGATACTAGGAAAATAATAATGAAAACTGCTGGATTGTCAGTGGCCTACCCAGTTAGTGTAGGAGCTAATTAAAGTGTCTGGAATAATAATTTTCTTTAAAAAGTTATAAATAAATAAGTAGTACACACGTTTTATATTCACAGTTCTTATATAATTGGCATAGTTGGGTTTTATATATATATATATATACAGTATATATATACAGGTATATATATATATATATATATATATCTCAAACCCAGGGTGGCACTCTGCTTCAGCTCTTAAATCGAGTGCAAGGTAAAGTATTTAAATATCCAAAAAAAGACCAGCAACACCGAGTTATATTCCAAAAAGATCAATCGTGTATTAAAAACGCATGAACAGCCTATGTATATATATATATATATCAATCCAAATGGTGTCCGCACTCCAAGGCTCAATATTCTGCCAAAATTATGTCTGTATAGAAAATAATCATCTGTGGCCAGCACACCCTTCAATGATTTATCAAATTTTTTTTATTGTAGATATATTATTAAAAACAACGTTTTGGTCCTTATTAGATCCCTGAGAAAGGTCCTAATAAGGACTGAAACGTTGGTTTTAACAATATATCTACAATAAAAAAAATTTGATAAAACATTGAAGGGTGTGCTGGCCACAGATGATTATTTTCTATATATATATATATATATATATATATATATATATATATATATATATATATATGTTTATTTTTAAATTAAGGATATCAAATTTCCCCTTAAGAAAAATGCCCACTCCCACACATTTTTGCATCTGCCCGATGGGCACCAGAGGTTGAAAAGCTTTATGTCACACCGAAACAAAATGATAAAAGAAATACTAGAAATACTAGTACAGATATAGGACCTTTTATCCAGGAAATTCTGAATTACGAAAAGCCATCTCCCATAGAGTCCATTGTAAAAAAAAAATCATATTTTATAAAATTATTTACTTTTTCTCTTTGATAATAAATGCAGCATATTGTACTTGATTTCAACTAAGATAGAGTTAATCCTCACTAGAGGCAACACAATAATTTTGAATTTAACTTGTTTTTATAGTATAAAGATCCAAATTACAGATAGACAACTTATCTGGAAAACCCCAAGTCCTGAGCATTCTGCATAACAGGCTCCATATCTGTATTGGCAACCACCAATCATAAATCCCAACTGTGTTGTTGTTGTTTTATAGTAAGGCCTATCTGGCCATATAAAATCACAAGAATAAACATGAACCACTGATGGTAAATGGTTTGAAGACTACATTATCCACGGATATAGTAATACTTAGGAAATAGTTGAAATACATTTATAGTAGTTTATATTATCCAGATACAATGCACACGCTGTGTATATCAGTTAAACAGATTAATATGTAGGAAGCACAAAATGATTTAAAAGCTCAGGTTTTATATATATATATATATATACAATAAAAAAACAAAACATAAAGCTGCGTGAAGAGACTTGGCAATGTATGAGATATATGAGCTCTCCAAGCTAATTTATCCCTTAGATTTTTCAGTCTTTACCTCCCTGTGTAATTGCTTACTATTTCTCAAATGTCCAAGCACAGAACTTCATTTTGTTTTCTATCCAGAAGCTTTTTGTTTTTACATTTAACTTAGATGTAATCTTTTATGTGGTGAGAAAAATTAACTTGTGTATTTATCTTAATATGCCCTCTGACTAGGCAATCTCTTTCACTCTGAACTGCAATCAATCAAATACACTAGACACTGGTTCTTATTTTCTTTCGTGCTGTATTCACCGTATTCGACCCCACAATCTGAACTGCATTTGGCAATCAGCAATCTTTATTTTTTTTTCAGAATATGTTGTTTTTTGTTGCTGTAACAGCCAACTGTACTTATATTTAAATGCATACATTTATTCATACTGTACCATGGCACATGTGAAAATGTTCTCAGTCATCCCAAATACTGTTATTATCACCGGTAAGGTTAGTTTCATCATTGAATGAGGACATATTATACAGTGTTTACGGAAAGTGTCAATTCATACACATCAGTCCCTGTCATAGTGGAATTTGCTTAGACACACACACTTTATCAAAAGTCAGCTGGTGTAACTGTCCAGCTCATTTACTACCACTGCCAAGATTTTCTCCTTGGGCAGTAACCCATGGCAACTAATCAAATTTTTAAATTTTTGCTTTTATTATTACTACCTGCAGTTGATTAATTTATTATTTGTTTGCTTTGGTTTACTTCCCATCTGCAGTGTTGGTAGGAGAAACCAACATTATATGAATAGTGCAGGGCCCCGGAGCCTAAAAAAATCAGGGCCCAACATTAGTGATGAGCGAATCTGTCCCGTTTCGCCTTGCCATAAAATTCGCAAAACGGCAAGAAAATTCGTGAAACGGTGAAAAATTAGCAAAACACATTTGTCACAAATTTTTTGTCGGTCAGGACTATTTTTTTGTCGCCCCGCATCTATTTTTTGTTGTCTGTGCCTTTTTTGACGCGACCGCGCCCAATTCGATGTGTAACAAAAAAATTCTGTGCCACAAATTTTTCTGCGGCAAATTTTTACGGATGTTTCGCGAAGCAATTCGCCAATTGCAAAAAGCAGAAATTCGCTGCGAATCCATGCCTGGCGCTCATCACTACCCATCATCCTACCAATGTTAGTAAGTTTTTATTTAAATAAAGTAGCTCTGTACAATTGCTGGTTTAGAAATTTTTGAACATTTCAATCACTATTGCTGCATCTTTTGGGAATCGGGTAACTAGGTAAAACATAGTAAGTAAAACTCTATATGAAGAGCAATACCCCTAAAAAATGTGCAATTTCATAAAAAATAGCATTTTTTTCACCAATCGTACCTCTTATGTATAATACACACACTGACACACTCACTCTCTCTCTATATGGCACAGTGCTGCAGAAGTATGCAGTGGGTTGTGTGGGCTTTGCATAAGCTAAGCTGTTGGGCTATTCAGGCCATGCTAATTAAGTCTGTTGGGAAGCAGATATCCTTCTTAGTCAGAGAGGATAAATCCAATGGTTAATAACTATACTGATTCTACAATGAACAATAATTAATCAGAAGCAATTTGGATAACAGTTTGACTTGGAAATGTCCAGTGGTTCATATGAATATTAATCAAACTATATACTTACATCTCCTCAGGAAGAGGTTAGAATTACCTGATTTAGGATAGAATAAGGCCACACATGCTGACCCCTTAGGCCTCTTCAATTACTAGAATAACAATTATTATGAACTATTCTTTAAATGGATGTATCTTTTTCAAGAAAGAGATTTCAGAATATTAGCATCCCATTAAATGATTCTGCATGTAGCAGACTTTAAAAAGCATGATCATCATCACTCTACCTATCGCACCCTCCCCATTTCTCATGTTAATGCAAAGCTGAATGTTAATTTTAAGAGTGATACATATTTTCCAAAAACAATTTGCTATTCACTCTCACAACAGGAACCAAACATTTTTATTTATTTATTTTGCTGTTTCCTCCCTTGCTAATTGCATTAAGAATAGGCTAGGAGGCTCCTGGTGCACAAAGTGGTTTGAGGAAAAAGAATTTAATTATACCTTATTGATGCCAGCAGTTGGTATTTTGCTTGTCTAATTCAATGAGAGTATGCCGCATACTGTTCCTATTCATTTAAAATACTGCCTGCAAACAGAGGAATGAATAACAGAGGGGCATTCAATAGACAATTATGTCACTGTTTGTGGTAACTTTGTCATTTAAATACCAGTACATTTTTTTTTTATTTTGTTTGCCGGCACAGAAGCTGCTGATGTTTTTTTCTAAAAAATGAATGTTCTCAGATGCTAGTCAGTCTTTAACAAAGGCAAATAGTGAACATTATTTTTCCACAGTTGCGGTCACTCAAATATGGATGCAGTCATTGCTCTCATTGTCAACATTTATTTAAGTACTTTCATTTAAAAAAGCTCCTTTCACTTCCCTATAGGCACACATGGCAGCAGTGTGCTAAGTCCACTTGTTACTGCAGGGGAAACCCACCCACATTTAAGCTGTGTTTCTACTCAGGCTTCTTCAGTAGGTGCACCTTCTGAATTACATCCAGATGTCATTTTGACACAGAACTTCAAAAATTACAAATGACACAACCAGGTGATCCCAGAGGAGCCAATAAAAGGGCAACCATTTACCTCAGAAAGCAAAGCTGCAGTTAATACATAGTCCTTGTGAAACATGTACAATAAAATAGGAGTGTAGGACTTGCCAGCCCAGTGATGACTTTAACATATATGGCCAGCTTTAATATATTGCAATACATGGACAAACAATACCTGTTTTGTTTAAAGGGGATATATATTAATAATGGGTGAATGCAGAGGACCTTGTTTCTGTTTATATAAATTTTGTGGTCACCATCATTGCGCCCTGCAATTTCACCTTCATTAGCAAAACTGTAATAACACATGAAACAAGACCCCAAAGCCCCCATAAATGTGTTCAAACTTTACATTACCTACCAATTTTGTAAAATGGCAGTGGTTTTTAGGGGGTGTGGTCACAAAAATGGACACAGTTAAAAACTTACACCGTGCTGTGCATTGCATTTCTTTTTGTTCCTCTTTACATTTTTCAAAATGTAATGAAAGGATTAACTTGGAAATGGTATGGGGTATGGGAATGCACTAGTTTACTATTTATTTACTATATAGATACACATGTATACATAATAAATAAATGAATGGCTTGAGATTGCCATGTGAAAAACAAACAACAAAAGAGACAATAGTTCCTAATGATAGTTTCCCTTTTAGGAAGTAAGCTAATGTCCTTAATTAATTATTTATCACTAAAGTTCTCCGTTATAGTTCAGGATAGGGTCTTTGTAATAACTGAGGGCTATTTACACTCTTGTGACCTTCCAAAATCACTTTTGTCCTACATCACTGTGAAATTAAGCAACACATACTTGATATAAGTGCTATGCATTCTAATAAATTAATTAATACTGTACTCTTCATATGTATATTTCATTTAGGTATAAATTATAAATCATAATCAAATACATAATTTATAAACCATTTTTATAAAATATAAGCTTCTCAGCAGAAGCTGTCTCTATAAGCATTTACACATTACTGATTTTACTAAGCATGATTTACCTGGTAAATTTGGTTGGTAAAGTATAAAGGATAAAATGACTAGAAAAATAACTTAATAATTGTTAAGAAAGCAGCATATATATCAATGTATTTAAGTGGAATAACACAACTTTAGAGTCGAGGTTTATTCCCATGAACTCAATCTCAGTCTGTAACACATTCATCACTATCAAAAAGGCTAGTAATTAATTGTCATCCTAATTATAATTCTCATGTGCCACATGCTACCTATCAGTGCAACAACAATTCAGCAGTAAAAATGCCCAGGGCTTTCTGGAATGATGCTACTCATTTTTCAACATCAAGTTCTAAGCTACAAGTATGTAACAGTGAACTAAACATAATGTAAATTGATATCAAATATTCCAGTCATGTAAAAATATTTACTTGTCCTTCTTATATTCAACATTTATTTATTGCAATATTGTTGGATCCCAATCCTCATAGCAGAATATAAAAGAGTGGATCTGTAACCAGAAGGTACAGTAGGTATGGGCTGTGGTAATTTAATTAATTTGGTTGTTCATGTAGTACATTTCTCTTGTGTTAGACCTTTTGTTTGAGGTATGTAGGTATTCAGCATTCCTAGGGACTTTCTGCCTTTCTGCGGTGCCTCTGAAATAGGTATTGATTTCTTTGTTGTCTACCTTCAATAAGTTGTATTATAGCTCATAAAAATTCAATAATACACAAATACAAAATCCAGAACTTTCGATTAAAATGTTTGTAATAAAATCAATAATAATTGCATTTTTAGGTATGGAATTCAGTATTAGGAAACCTGTTATCCAGAAAGTTAACAATTATGCAGAGTCCATTTTAAGCAAATAATTCTAATTTCTAAAACTGATTTATTTTTTCTCTGTAATATGGGACATACTGACTGCCTGTACACATAATTTTAGGGGAAATTAGCTATGGTAGGCAGGTTAGCAGAGGAACTGGAGCATGGAGACAGGGACGCCATTTCTTCAGGCAAACCACAGGCTTATTTAGGGCAGATTTTCTCAACATAAAGTTCACAGGAAAACAGTTTCCTTACCACACTGTCACAAATAATAAAACAGTAGCGTGTACTTCATCATAACTGAGCTGCATGGATCCATATAGGTGGCAAAACATTCTTATTTGTTTTTTTAATGGTTTAATGAATTTTAGCAGTCTTAAGGTATCAGGAAAAACCCCAGGCCCAGGCATTTTGGATAATAAATATTTGGCTCAAGTTAATACTAAATTAACTAACTTAACTAGGGATAACTTGCAGTGTGATATAAATGGGTAATTTTTATGTGTAGTTTTCTAACCCATTCAAGTTAATAGGAAAAATTCAGACAGCAAGTGGTAAAAAATGATTAAAAACGATTAGTGAAAAACAGATAATGGATCATCACCGTTTTTCCACTGGATTTTTAGAGGAAAAACTTTTTCCCTAAAATGAATACACAGCTTGATAAATATACCATTTTTATACTGTGATGTATAATCATAAGATGGTGATGTTGGTGTATTTGCTTGCAGTTTTTATACACAGTTTAGTAAATAGGCCCCTTGCTGTCACTCACAGTTGGAGCATCTTAAAAGAACAGTAACATCAAAAAAAGGAAAGTGTTTTAAAGTTATTTAATATAATTATATAATAATATAATTACTTTTATACACTTTCATTTTTGGTGTTACTGTTCCTTTAACAGCAAGTATTTTAGAAACTATTACAAATAGAAAATTCATGTAAACTGTAGTTATTGCAGTTTTGGATATAATCCCCTACCCAGTCACAGCTGGATATGTTGCATAATTCATATTTTTCAGGAAAATGATTCACATCTTTAGCCAGTAACTGGCTTGAGTTAATATTGGATTTCAAACATGTAAACCCCATATGCTGCAATTCCTTCATTTCCTTTTTTGCTCATATTTATATGAGATTTATGACAGAAAAGAAAAAAAGGTGGCAACATGGAAAAATTGTATTGCTTAATTCATGTTTTGTAATAGCTCTTTTATATGGGGAATACCAGATAAATACAAATTTAGTGAAACGACGGCAACAAAACAGTATTTTTTAATTGTTTAATAAAATATTATGTTCATTGAAGAGGAAAATCCATAATAAATACAGTTTTTTGTGAGTTTTAGGATCTGGATCTTGACTGATTTTAGAAGAAATGATGCATGAACAGAACCTGTGTGGAGTTGCCTTCCAAGAATTACATCTCATTAATTGCTTTGCTAATTGCTTGTGCAGATTTGCTGGCATAAAAATTCTGGTCGTATTTTGTGTATAATATTTCTGGCAGTTGCCTAACAATTGGAACTGACAATTTAGCCAAGCAAATGTTGGCCAAATAGTAGAAAACAGTGTAGAAGGTTGTTGATCACTTTTTTTTTAAACAATATTATGTTATAAAATACAACAGAATGCATGTTACTTATAGAATATGCTGTATATCAAAAACTTAAATAAATATTAATTACATCATAAGAAGAACAAGAAAAGCAAGGTTTATATTACTGAAAATTAAATCTTAAAATGCACCATGTCAATGTGGCAATATGTTTACTGTTGGCTTCTCTTCAAATGTTAGTGAGAGTTCAGCTGTCTCTGCTTTGTATATGAATGCTTGTAAACAATCAGTTGGTATGTTTTGGCACTTATTTGCAGAACAAATACATTTTCTTTGTTAAGAAGGGATTAATACAGATACACCTACAATTATGGCAAACGATTTGACAAAAAGATAATATATGAAATATATATTTCATTTTCATTCCTTGGACTTTTGTTGCCAGCCTTCCCATTCTGTTCTGACATTTACAAAATAGTTTTGACTTGGAACATTCGCAGTAGTTTCTTTAACCTATTTTTAGTTTTTAAGCTACATTTACAATGAAGGAAGTGTCAATCTTTCAGTACAATGTGCAGGCAGTGATGGTTATAATGTCTGGCAACCCAATTGGTCTGTGCATCCGAATCATCACCTTACCTTGCTTGGTTCAGGAAAGCAGCATTTTTGAATGGAGATAAAATAACATTTTATTAATAAAATATTGGAGAGAAGAGACCAGCACAATTGTATCTTTCCTGGAAAACAGCAGATGTTTTTCAGTGTAAAAAGAACATTCATTATAATAAATGTTATCCCTAGAGACAGGTTATCAAATTTAGCCTACAGAAAAAAACTTTGTGCTTTATCAGATTAATCAATTCTAAATAAATTACATTTATTTTACTTATTAAGTATTCTAGAACTTACATACTCTATTGATTTGAATTTATGAATAGTTCAACTTGTTGCCTACATTTTATAGCCAGGATATAGTTAGATGCCCTTGCCATTGCAAATTAATTTACTTTAATTTACTATTCCCTCAGTCATCTTTAACATACAGAAAAATTTGGCTCCAAAAGAAAATATTTTCACATTATTAAATACCTGTATTTTTTCTCAATTGATATTGGATCCTACTCATAACTTAAAAACTAGAAACCTGTTTATACTGCAACATATAGAGGTGTGTAAAGAGAAAATATGTTCCAATTTTGAATTGCACTTCAGTTGCTGTGCAGCACAGTAATAGCCCACAGCATAATTCCAATGTAGGGGAGGTAGGGGATGTAAGGAGGTCCTTTACCTTACAATAAAGTCTCAGATAGTTACATAGTTAGTTACATAGTTACATAGGGTTGAAAAAAGACCATTGTCCATCAAGTTCAACCCATCCGAGTAAACCCAGCACACAACCTATACTTACCAATCTATACACTCACATACATAAACTATATATACAACCAGTAATACTAACTGTAGATATTAGTATCACAATAGCCTTGGATATTCTGCTTGTTCAAAAACTCATCCAGGCCCCACTAGGAAGGGCACTCCACAGCCTCACTGCCCTCACCGTGAAAAACCACCTACGCTGCTTCAAATGGAAGCTCTGTTTCTCTAATCTATAGGGGTGACCTCTGGTCACAGATAGTGACCTGTATCCTTTAGGTGGCAGGTATACAAATTGGCCTTGAGCTATTATAGGACATTTTTTTCCCTAGTTTTAAAAGGGAAGGGACACATCCATTTAACTCTTCAAATTCTACTTATATGTCGAGGGTGGATGAACTGTGGGGCCTAAGGTGGACAAAGGCCTCAGTTTGCCCAAAGATTGTGTGGTGTTATTACCCACAAGTGACACCAGCCGAGCAAAGGGATTTTTGGTGGTACGGCTGAAGGTAGAATGAATCCCTTAAGTGACCTGAGAATACAGTGTTCCATGTTCGTTAGACCCTTTCTGTAAAACTGCCTGTTATTTGTACTGCTAAAACATTATCACAAAAAAGGCAAAAATTATCATTATTAACACTGTATTGCCAGATAGTTTCCAAGCAATGCAAGAATATATCTTGGTAGTAGCAATGAGTAAAACTGGCCTGTTTAACTGCACCAGAAATTCAGGAAACCACAAAAAAAAAAACAAAATGTTGGTGAAATTTTGCTAATGCTATTGCATTGGCGTTTTACTTCCAATTGTTTTATAGTGCAAAGAACAGCATTTTTTTTTGTGAAACAAACATATAGAGAAATTCGAATAATTACATTGGTAATTTGCCTGCAAAAAACAAAAAGGCATTTTTTTCTGGCAAAACAAATCATGTAGAAAAATTATTAAATGGCATTGGTGTTTTTTTGTTTTTTTTTAAATGCATTTTTTTGCGGTGAAACAAAACATACATAAAAATTATCAACCGGCATTGTTTTTTTTCTGACAAAAAGGAATTATTTTTTTTTAACGCATGGTGAAATTCTACCACTGATTCGCGAAAAAATTCACTGCTGGCAAAAATGTAGAGTTCTTGTTTATTATTTATATGGTATAATGACCATATACTATTATGGCTTTATTTATCAATTTTTCGTGTTTTTCAAATAAACTCACATATTTATTAATAAAGAAAACTTGTCCTAATTAAAAAAACTTGAATACCTGAGTATTCAGTACACTGAATTTTTCGAGTTTACAAAGTAAAAAAATATTTTTTCTAGTTTGCAAACATAGCTTGACTTTGGGGCTGATTTACTTACCCACGAACGGGTCGAATGGAGTCCGATTGCGTTTTTTTCGTAATGATCGGTACTTTGCGATTTTTTCATATGTTTTGCGATTTTTTCGGATTCTTTACGAATTTTTCGGATCCAATACGATTTTTGCGTAAAAACGCGAGTTTTCCTATCCATTACGAAAGTTGCGTAAAAAGTTGCGCATTTTGCGTAGCGTTTAAACTTACGCGAAAAGTTGCGCATTTTTCGTAGCGTTAAAACTTAACGCTACGAAAAATGCGCAACTTTTCGCGTAAGTTTTAACGCTACGCAAAATGCGCAACTTTTTACGCAACTTTCGTAATGGATACGAAAAAATCGCGTTTTTACGCAAAAATCGTATTGGTAACGAAAAATTCGTACAGAATCCGAAAAAATCGCAAAACATACGAAAAAGTCGCAAAATGTTCGTTTTCAAGTCGGAACTTTTCCAATTCGGGTCGGATTCGTGGGTTAGTAAATCAGCCCCTTTGCCTAGGACAACCTCTATTTACTTGTATAGGAACTTGCAAGCTTTTAGATGGCGAAGTTTTACATTCAAGTTTTTTTTTGTTTTTTTTTTTAACTTTTTTATTGAGAATGATAGTTATATAACAGTGTCAGCGATAGTATATGGACTTACATTTGGTACATCAATAAACTGTTCATTTGTTAACCATATATATTTGTTGTGTTTCATTCTTTAAGGTGGGGGATAGGAGGGGGGTAGGGAAGGGTTAGGGGATGAGTGAGGAGATAAGGGAAGGGGGTGGGCAAGTCAGGATCTTGCTTTTTTCAGATCCCGGCTTGCTAGGGAATGGAAGGTAAAAAACATAAAATTGGAGCAGTGGGGAAAAACTGGTGTTATAACAGATCATTAAGTCAAATTGATCCTGTTGGAGTATTTCTTTATTCTTCTCACCGAGATCCGGGTTCCACTTATATGTTTCTCTCGTCCATGTGTCCTTTGGGACTTTTCAGTTATCGTTTCCCATTATTCAGATTTTCGTTTGTCATATATAGAGAGTGAAGGCATGATTCAACTAGGGGAGGCAGAGTATTGTATCCAAGGGGCCCATATTTTTTGAAACCGTTCTTGTCGGTCCGTGAGGATACTAGTTAATTTTTCATTAACTAGTATCCAGTTTATCTTATTTTTTAATTGTGGTATGGGCAGAAGTGGAGATTTCCACGCTTTAGCTATTGTTAACTTAGCTGCTGTAAAGATTTGGTTTATTAGCGTCCTTATGTTTTTATTTATGTTAGGAATTTTCTTTCCCAGTAGTGCATGTTCTGGGGATTTAGGCAAGTTTATACCCGTAACTGAATATATCATTTGGTAAACTCTAGTCCAGAACCTCTGTACCCTGGGACATTGCCACCATATATGGTGAACCGTACCTTCACTTCCACATTTTCTAAAGCATTGAGGGTCGCATTGGTTGTTAATTTTATGGAGTCTAGATGGGACCAGGTACCACCGTAGCAGGACCTTGTATCCTGCCTCAAGCAGGGAGGTGTTTATTGAGTTATGTGCTGTCTGATCCCATATTTGAAACCATACGTTTTCCTCTATTGTTTGACCCAAGTCTTTTTCTTACATTCAAGTTTTAAGGTTTTTTGCAAGAGATTTGAGTTTTCGAACCATAACTTGAATTTGAGTTTTTTAAGTGCAAAGAACTTGAATCGAGAAAAAAAATTCAAAATTGGCCATTGATAAAGCACCCCCTTAGTGTGCTGGTTTAAAGAATACTGTTATCACATGCTAAATTCTATTGACATTTTTACATGGTCACATCACAGCTTTAGATTTAGTCTCTGTTTACTTGGACTTGGTCTCTATATTTTTTCACTTTTCTTGTTAAATCAGGCACAAGCAATAAAACCTGCAAGGTAGTTAATTTTGGCAAGACGTGCATGTAAAGGGTATTTGATCCTAATTTGCCGTGTGGCAGCCAGAAAGGGAATATATATTTGCACAGTTTTTCTAGCAAAGAATACCTAAACCTAACATCTCCCATGGGATGTTTTATCAATACTGTGAAGTCAAAACTGCAGAGTAAGTTCCTTATGTTAGATACAGCAATATGATTGACATGGTTCTTGTAAACAGGATTCTCACAGGAGAAAACTCTTACATTTATAATGTACTTTACAGAACTAGTGGCCACAGATGAAGGAGGGTTTAAATACCCTTTAAATTAGCTTGTGTAAGTCTGAGTTTTCATTTTCACTAAAATGCATTACATCATACATTATTATCTATAGTATGCCAGCATATTCTGCAATCATATGCTTAATGCGTCAGTATTTCATAATGACAAACTGTGTAGCACTGTTGGGGATATCAGGAAAATACATTTTCTTTTATAAATGAAAAACATTATTTAAGGTATAATAAATAATCCTATCTGCAATCCAGTTATCAAGTAAGCTCCTAATTACGAGAAGGTCATCTCCCATAGAGTCCATCTTATTTCTCCATGATTTACATTTTTAAAAATGATTTTCTTTTTCTCTATAATAATAAAACAGTACCTTATACTTGATCCTAATTAAGCTGCATAAATCCATATTAGTGGGTTTATTTTATGTTTAAATTATTTAAAGAGCCCTTATCCAAAGCCCTTATCCTCAGGTCTCAAGCATTCTGGATAATAGATTTTATACCTGTAAAAAATGAAACCTTTTTTTACGTGCTTCATTTTTTTTCTGTGCACAGCAATTTTTTCTGAAGCGGGCGACAATTTTTTGTTTGTGCGCCAAATTTTTACACCGTGAATTTTGGCAGAAGTTTGCCGCAAATCTATGCCTGGCATATTATTTCGTCCATCAATAGTTATTTTTAGCTCGATTTGCCAGGTTGGAGCTGCCATTGATTCCTATGGGAGGCTTCCAAAATCATGCACAGAAGGGTGAAATTCGGAAAGGTTTTCCCGCTGTTTACAATCATTCGGTAAGAAAATTTTGTGACTTTCGGATCGCCAATACGATATTATCGTGACTATTATGATTTTTTCGTAAGTATTTTCGTGATATTTGCGATGATCAGAAATTATTTTATCCAATCCAAATTTTACCCATTTCGGGATTTAAACTCTTGATTTGATAAATGTGCCCCTAAGTGTGAATATGGACAATACTGCCATCTGCTTTGGCACTATGGTAATAACCTCCTGGTAACATACAATGAACTTACTATAGCCCATAGCCAATGTTTGAGGGATTCGGAATAGCATTCTCACAACCCTTCTGACCATTTCCAGTTCGTAAGCACACTTTATATAACTGAGTTAATAAAATATGAATCTGATATTGACTTGTCCTTGTTGAGTCAGTAAATTTAGCACCCTAGTAAGATGTTGCATTTATAGTCTTTATGAACCTTTTTATTTTTCCTTTGCTAATACATATTAATAGCTGGCAGACACCCATGACCTTGATAATCCTCAGGATTTCACTTTAAGAACTATTAATAAAAATTAATATGTGTTGATGACTGAAATGGTCAGGCAAACATCAGGATCTTTAAAAAAAAAATAAAGGCACATTTACTGCTAAACTAATAGCTTTTGACCATTTCTAAATGAGTAGGTCCTGCAGTACATGGATCTTCACCAATCTTATCATAAAAGGCTTTTTGATATTAACAAGGGGCATTACCTCAGCTGGGCAGAACTGAAGAAATTATTATAAACACAACACTAGAATAGCATTGTGATTAATCCAACTGGCAATATTGTTCAAGGGGCTACTAACCATGTACTCAACATCTCAACCATTATGGAGGAGGTGTTTTAGCCTACAGTACTAAAAAAAGTGACACTGGAAGTACCCAAGATAGCCCCTGCCCTTTACTTATACTTTAGTTTTGCAGGTATCAGTCTTATGGGCACTTTACCACACCAGTAGCCAAGTAGATAACATTAAACTTGCTTTCGGCAATATTTCTTTTCTTAAAGGTCAGATGTAAAATTCCAGAAAATACTAACTACCCCCTTGACAGCATCCTTTGCATTCTAATGGGTTTAGCTAATATTATTTAGCCTGTTTAATACTATATTGTACTTCAGAGAACTTCATAAAATGCATATTTTTAACTGTCTGTCCTTCATCTCTGCTCTCTCTGTGCATTTCTGTTTTTTCACTATTTCTCTCCCCACATTTTCCTTTCATTTCTTGAGACTGAGATTGTTTTGTCCTTTGCTACCTCTGTATAATGTAGGAAACTATGAGGGGTCGAGCAACAGTCATAGATGAACAAGGATTTTTTAAGTTGAAGGTTTTAAACAAATCTTTATCCAGTGACAGAGCGAGCAAAAACACATCCATTGAATTGAACAGCTGGGCTAAATTCACTGTAGAAAAACAGCAATTTTTTCATTTACATTCTGAGCCTGTGACTACCCTTGGCTAATTATAACATGGAAGCAGAAATCCATTTTTACAGCAGTATGAATCCTAGATGCCATATATGCACCACCTGAACCTCTGCATTAGTAGAGTTTGGCAACATATAATCTATGGCATTGGCAAGTCTATATGAAGAAATGTATATCAAGCATTTTATACCAAAGATGAAATAACTACGTTGCTGCTAATGAAACAAAATGATACATACAAAAGTCCCGCTGCAACAGCTGTATGCAGAGCATTACTGCTTTGATGGCAAAATTGTTCAAGTTTGCTAATTTTACATGAACCATGATGAGAAGTTTTCTCTTACTCTTGCAAGGGATAAAATGTTTACTTTTATTTCTAGCAATCAGCACTCTCCAAAGTCCTACAGTAAGGCATTTTAAACTACAAGAAGCAATTAATCTCAGTTCAGCAACAGCAGAAAGAAAAATAATGTACCAATATACTTTTCTGAACTGTAGCAAGCAAGTAAAATAAGGCATTTCCCAGAGCTTTTGTTATTTGTAGAATTACACAACTTTAAAATCAAATATCTTCACATATTATTTAATAAATGTTTTTTAAATAAGGTTTCTCTGGTACATACTGAAGAGTAAGCTAATATTTTCTTATTAAACGATGTGCCTAAGATCCAAAGAAATAGCCCCAATCTTTAAATTGAGCACACCCCTTTCCCTCATTATTTTGGAAGTTAAGTATACCTTATGTCAGCAATTCTTCAGAAGACTGAATCTAAGGAGTGAGAATGATGCAGTTTCTAGTCCCTGCTGATTTTAACCAATGTGTCTCAGTGATTCCTATGACTTTTTAAAAGCATTTTAAAGTTCAGAGACATTTTTTAAATTAACACATAAAGAAGATTCTGTACGTTCCTAAAAAGTACCAAAGGCTAGCACAGTGATCCCCAACCAGTGGCTCGTGAGCAACATGTTGCTTGCCAACCCTTTGGATGTTGCAGGTGCTTAATTTTGAATTTCTGGTTAGGAGGCAAGATTTGATTGCATAAAAACCTAGTGTAATTGCCAACAGAGCCTTCTGTAGGCTTCCAGTTAACATATGGGCTACCTAATAGCCAATTATAGCTGTCATTGGCACCTCCAGGAACATTTTCATGCTTATGTTGCTCTCCAAAACTTTTTCCATTTGAATGTGGCTCACAGGTATAAAAGGCTGGCGATCCCTGGGCTAGCATAAATGTAGCACAAATCCATTTCACTGAGTAAGGTAAGACAATAGTATGGTATGACAGACAGCACTATCTTAACTAAATGAACCCCTATAAAAATGAAGAGCATTTGGATGGGGACTGTTAATGCATAAAGATAATGCGAATATGTGTACAATTATAAGTGATTCTAAAAGTTCGAAATTGGTATATTATCTCTGATAAGATACTTTCTAAAAGTGAGGGATACCTTAGGCCTATTGTACATATAACATTTTCACTAGTGGCGCACAAAAAACACCTCATTCGATATTAACCTTTCCACTTTCTGGTCTCAAGAGCGACAGGTCGATCAGATTAATTCCTGTCACTACACATATGGTAGAGGTACAGGCAACCATAGAGCTACATTTCACTTTCTTTCTTTGCATGCATGGTTCAGTCATGATGTGGAGTGGTGCTTGGTGATCTCCAAACCTCATAATGCAAGCTTCATTTGCTGCTATAATTATTTCACCATTAGAATGATGTTATCAAGCTCTAAGAAAGTGGCTGATCCAATTGGGTCCCTTTAGTTATACAGAATCAGTTTATTTAAGAGGGTAAGCAACAGTCATTTCAATCCATTTATTTTATCTAAGTGAGTCCTTTCATTGCTTTTTAAAACTCTTCTAATTGTTCTATCTGTCCTCCCTTATACAGTTCTTGCTACTGCTTACTACTTTAGCCCATCTTTTGGGAAACTCTACCAGACCAACCCTGCACCATACTTATTTTGTCAGCTTCTCTGCTTGTTTGTATAACTATACGTGGTGATATGCCCTGTTCCATTTTGGTCCTATAAGCTGTCATAGCTCCCACATCAGTAATTTGTTGCAACTGGGCAAGTGCCAATATTCCTCCAGTCACTTAAGAATCCACTCTGATGGGGTGATTTAGGACATTCAAATCTATAGCAGATTTGCATTAGTTAGTACTTTGTTGTATGCTGAAATGACTTACATCTCACAATTACTGTGTTATCAATCCAAATGGATTCTTGGTTTGAATTATGACAAGTTTGCTGATAAAGGCTGATAAAGGACAGAGTGGTCAACATTTTATTTGAGTGATGATGGTTAACTAGTTTCAGGTGCAAGTGTGTAAATATTCCTACAGTTAAATATATTAACTAAAGCATGTTAAAACATAACTAGGATTTGTCTTAACAATTGAAACACTGTTACCTCATACCATTTTTTATATAAAAGTTCTCTGTGCAGTTTATGTTCTGTTGCAGCTGGTATTATCAGAATTCTGTGAGTGAAAAGACTTCATTGGTGTCTTTTTAGTCATCATAAAAGTAACTCTTAGTCCAGTGCATCACTAAGTGTTCTGCATCTGATCATTAAAATGATTGTCTGTATAATAGCCTGTACTGTCTCATGCAGTCCTATAATGCTGACAGTCTCCACAGGTGCAAGTATAATCATTTATTCAGTTTGCTTAATTGGTTTCTTTGTTTCTTTGTATGTTAAATATGCCTTATTGTTGTCAGATTGGCTATTGAAGTCTAACAAAATGATATTTAGATTCAGTTGTTTAACATTAACATGCAAGTCTTTACATTTCCATTTAGTCAACACATCTTGAAATAAGCTTTACAAAGGGAAGAAAAGCTGCTATATATTTTCTTAACTCTGACCATGTGTGTGTGTGTGTGTGCATATATATATATATATATATACTGTGTGTATATATATATATATATACATACACACAGATAGATAGATAGATAGATAGATAGATAGATAGATAGATTTTTGAACCCAGGCAATTGAAAAATATATATAGTGAAAAATGTTCTTTTATGTAACGATTAAGACTTTATCAGCAAGCACCATTGTTATATTAAAAATACTGTTCACCTCCAAATAGCCAGTGGTTCTTCTTAAGCTTTTCAAAATAGAATGATATAGTAAATAGCTCCCTGTAAGAGTGTGTTTTAAAATCAAAGTACTCTAAATTGCAGCACCAATGGATGAATGGTTTTAGTTTGTATCTTGGAACATTTTGGAAGAACCCCATTATGGGCTTCCAGAGTGCTCATTCAGGAACAATCCCATGTAATAAGTGATGCTTACCTTAACCTGCACTTAAGTTAATAAGAATATTTGCTAATTAGGTCACAGACCGTCTTATAGTTGTTTCTTGCTTCTGCAGTGCAAGCATGATTCCCAGTATTTTACTGCCGTATACAGTAATAAACAGCATACCTTTGAGATTTATGCAAACATACTGTCATATACATATATTTACCCTGCTTTTATATGTGAGAATGTTTAATTCAGACAAGCAAGCACATTGAAATTGTCTATTTTTGTACTAATTAGATATTTACCAGCGAGGCTTGGGAATTTATATTAAGGAAGAGCAATTATTATCATTTTAGGGGTGGAACAGTTTAGTATTATTTGATTGTTGCCAATGTTTATTTTAGAGAAACAAATTGTATGTTGATAACATTTCTTTTTGTTACTACTGGCTTATTTACTGCAATAAGCTGAAGAACAAACTTCCTTAATCATGTTGATAACCAAGAAGTGAATTTTGGCAGGATATTCATTATTATATGATACATTACCCCATAGAGGTGTTTTTGTATTGCAAGAATTAGGAGCCTGCAATTCTTTTTATGCAGTGGTTTGTTTAATACAGACATTCAATCCTATTATGTGAACAAGAGGTGTCTTAATAGGTTTCAAATGTAATAAGACACTTTAGGAAAACTAAACAAAAATGATTTAAAAAAAATGGGGTTTTGTAACAGGAAAACATTTTTACAAAATGCAATAGTTAAAAGCTCCCCTCCAGTAGAATCCTGCATTAAATCAATTTTTGAAAAGAGCAAACAGATTTTTTTATCTATATACATTGGACTAGACATATTCTTAGTTTCCCACGTGCTCTCAGCCATGTGACTTGTGCTCTGATAAACTTCAGTCAAACTTTACTGCTGCACTGCAGGTTGGAGTAATATCACTCCCCTTCTTTTCCCTCCCAGCAACTGTTCCCTTACTCCTGCATTACTAAAAATGCTCCCATGCCCCACCTAGCAGTAGATATGAGAATAAAACATCCAAGTCTGGCCATACACTAAGGGCCCAATTCACTAAGGTACAAATCCAAATCACGAAATCAGATCATTTCTGATGATCGCAAATGTCATGATAATTCTTTTTGTTTGAATATGAAAATTTTGTACTTACGATCCGAAAGTTCCGAAATTTTCGTATTGAAATGATTGTTTGCGAATGGCGATATTTTCGTATCTGAACGATTGTAAACGGAGGGAAAACCTTTCTGACTTTAAACCTTCAGTGCATGATTTTGGAAGCCTCCCCTAGGACTCAATGGCACTCTGCAGCTCCAGCCTGGCCCAAGGAAAGTCACAATACCGAAGCTGACATGAATCCGAAACTTTCATACTTGTTGCAACAAATACGATTTTGTTGCACAAATTGTTGCGCAAATTGTCGCAAAGTACGAAAAAGTTGTGCAATGAAAAAATCACAGAAAATACGCACAGTTCTAAAACTCTGAAAAAATACAAATGGCTTATCTGAATATCTAAAGAAGTTCCATTGTGCAGTGCTGACTCTTTTTGAAAGCACAGGATCAGGCACAATGACCTGAAGTGGCTGAACACACCAATATTTCAGCAGAAAAAAATAGTTTTATTGGTTCAAGAATACAAATTTGAAATGGTACTGGTAATGAATTATTTGCAATGTACACAGTGTAATTTAGTAATTAAGTTTACACCATGGAAACCATGACACAATCCTTTCCAAGTAGTAGTAATGTGGGCTGAATACTAAACTTTATTGAAAAGGTACAACTAAGAACATTTTCTTTTAATAATGTAATGTTTGCTAAATTACTAGGTTTTAAACTTCAATTCATTCTGACTGTACTTGAAACCCCTGTGCTGTACAGCTAATAATAATCAGTTAAAATGAATGCTACATGCCTAAAAAAAATCACACAGTCATATTATGCAGGTTTGCTGATTATTTGTAAGCCATGCAGTTTGGAGAAGATTAATGCAAGTAAAATTTTATTTCCATAACAATAACCACACAATATTCTTGAGAACTGCTTATGAAAGGCCACATAATTACTATATTTATGTCAGATTATGGAAGAAATGGATTAATCCATTATTAGAGAAAGTTAATGGATGCCATATTACCATTAGTAAATAAAAATTGAGGGAATGAATAGGGGTCACTATTATTACCCAAAACAGCACAACTTTGCTGGTCTTTGTAGCATTTTCGAAAAGGCCTTTGCAACTGGGCATTCTTCTTACAAACCAGCTTTTAGACTTACCTACCAGAAAGAATTATCTTCATCATTTATTTAAATCAAAATATATAATAAATATTTTTTTAAAAATGTACCACTGTGTTTCCACCTATTACTTAACAAGAGCTTTCAGAAGCAATTTCAGACAATCATAATTTATGTTTTTGAGCTGTTTAAAAACATGTTTTCAGCATGCTTAAAAACTCCCTTTGTGTCAATTTACATGAAGAATCTTTTTAGGGCGAGGGCATACAGTGCTTATATTCAGTTCTCTCGGCCAGACTGAGAGAACCGGATCTGCTTGCCTATGCTCCTCTCTGTGCCTGCATTAAAAACTGCGGCACTGTGCCCTGAGCGTGGGCACACAGAGCAGACTGGATCAGAGGTCAACCGATAAAACGCAAAAGCAGACACTGTCCAGGCCAACCTTCACTGCGCTCTGTGTATGCGCACTTGGGGTGGTTGCCCAAGTGCGCAACCTCTCAATATGCACTGTATGCCCTCGCCCTTAAGCCACGCAGAAATATAAAACACACTTGGAGATATAAAATGAACAGTTCTTTCACATTCACTAATTGTTGAAAAGTAAAACTAAACATAAAATGTATAGAGCTGTTATTTTTAACCCATTAAAAACATAATTCTAAGAACAAATAGAACAGGTATCACAAATGTCTTCATAGTAACTAATATTTATTAAATTTCTCATAAGCAAAATAAATAGCTAGAACAATTAAAATATCATTTTTACATTCTTTTATTAGCAGCATCAACCATGGATGTCTATGAGGATCTAAACCCCTATGACCACACCAGAATGCAAGTGAACCTTTAGAGACTGTAAACTATAATGGACCCAGTTTATTATACTGTGTAAAATGAAATTCGGTGAAAAAACTGTGTAAAAAGTTGTGTAGAGAACTTAGCCTTTCAAACACCAGATTTTACACTGTAACTTAACTTCCGGAGGAAGAAAAAACACGTACAGAATGACGTCAATTTTACACCGTTTTTATATGATGAAGCCTGGGGATGTGTGGTGAATTTAGTCGCTGTTGTTTATAGAGCATAATAAATCTGCCCCTAATATCTTTTCTCTTCCTGGATCCACTTAAATGCCAGTCTGGGTGCACATGCTTAGTAGAGTTAAGAGCCATGCTTAGAGATGGATTTTTAATCTATCGTGCATGTGTACACAGGCTCCAGAGAGGATTGAAGAAAAGAAATAAGATTGCTCATGGAGTAGCACCCAGAGCCAATGCAGTTTTCAGCAAACAGGAACGCTAGCCCAGGGTCTCACTCATTGGGGTGTGGCTAACTTATTATGCCTATTCTTTTTTAACGGCAGCCATAAAAAGTTACCTATCTCTCTCTACCCTAACTTCTCCAGATATTCTTTTTCTAGCTTTTCTTTCTAGCTATTCCTTTTCCAGTCATCTCACCCTAATACAAGGATCCCCAACATTTGATACCCGTGAGCCACATTCAAATGGAAAAAGTGTTGGAGAGCAACACAAGCATGAGAAAGGTTCCTGGGGGTGCCAATAAGAGATATAACTGGTTGTTTGGTAGCCCCTATGTGGACTGGCAGCCTACAGAAGGCTCTGTTTGGCATTATAATTGTTTTTTATGCAACCAAAATTGCCTCCTTGCCAGAAATTCAAAAACAAGCACCTGCTTTGAGGCCACTGGGAGCAACATCCAAGGGGTTGGTGAGCAGCATGTTGCTCACGAGGCACTGGTTGGGGATCTCTGCCTTAATATGTGGCTTTTCAAATGGTCCAGCAGCATCCTCTTTTAAATAGGATAGTGTTTCCTCTCCTTTAACACATGAAGCTTTAAGCTCTGGGACCCTGAAATATCCTAAATTAGTTTAGATTCAATAGAGATGAACATATGTATGCTTGTCTTCTTTTTAATATAAGTTGTAACAATTCAGTATAATATTTTATAATAATTACAAAACTTTCAGGCTGGTAAAAACTTTAATTCCATTTTTTTACATTTAACTTGGATGTTTGTTTAGAGAAAGCCTTCCTTTTATATTTCTCTGTGGAATTACTCTAAGGGCTGTTAAAGTTTGGTTTAATTAGGATTGAAAATAGAACTATATTGCAGCCATGCTGCTTTAATCTCAGAGTTAAAAGTATAATGATGTGAACAAATAATTGTTGAGGGAAAATAATAAGACTAATTATTTTAATGTGTTAAATAGTGTAAATCCCAAGGGTTGGGAGCGAAAGAAACACAGATTTATTGATGTCTGTGCGGAAATAACAATGTGTGGAATAGCAACATCACTGGCTTATACTGTAGTCTGATTTTAATACTGTGTGCAATAGCTTTTTTTTTTACTATAATAGTGATAAGCGAATCTGTCCAATTCAGCTTTGCTGAAAAATTTGCAAAACAGTGAAAAATTCATGAAACGAATGGGCGTTTTGTGTTTTTTTTACACTAAATACATTGAAGTCAAAAGTCAAAAAAAGAAAGTTTTTTTTTTCTCACTCCAAATGCATTAAAGTCAATAGGCATTTTTCTCATGGTTTTGAGAAAAAAAATTGCCAATGGCTCAATACATAATTTGACCATGAGTTAGGGTGCCATCTGTCTGGTTTTGACCCGGAAAGCATGGTTTTCAGAAGGGCTGCCCGGGTCAAAACCTGCTGCTGGGTTTCCCTAATTAGGAAAACTGGGCAGGACTCAGTAACATTGACGCGGAAATTGGCTGATCGCTTCATCAGCCTCCATCCTGCCTCTTCTCTGCCCTGTAATGTCACGGCCCGGCCTTTTCCCATCCCCAATGACATCACCCCCACCCTCTGCCCGGCTATCTTAGCTGGCAGAGGTGGCAACCCTACCATGAATGCATACCTGGTGAAAAAAATCCGTTCATCACTATGTTCTGTGCTATTCCTCATTTCATATTCCAGTGCAAAAGTATTAATTTATATACAATAGACAGGATAAGAATTTTCAGTAATCTGAAAATCAAAAGCCTATTAAAGTAAAATTCAGCAAATGGCTTCCCTCTTACCCATAAGGTGGAGGAACTAAACATAACTAATGCTCTACTGTGGTACAGGTATGGGTCCTGTTATCCAGAATGTTGGGGACCTGGGGTTTTCTGGATAAGGGGTCTTTCCATAATTTAGATCTCCATACCTTAAGTTTACTAAAAAATCCATTAAACATTAATTAAACCCTATAGAATTGGGATCAAGTACAAGGTACTGTTTTATTATTACAGAGAAAAAGGAAATCATTTTTAAAAATGTGAATAATTTGATTAAAATGGAGTCTATGGGAGATGGCCTTCCTGTAATTCAGAGCTTTCTGAATAATGGGTTTCCGGATAATGGATCCCAAACCTGTACACATATTTAATAGAATATTTCTTGAAATTAAATAATATTTTGTAAAATATTGTAACCAGTTTTTCGATTAAAGTATGATTATTGCCTATGGCGTTTATACACCTGTATTTTTATGCTATGTGATTTATCATATAAACATTTAATTCTTATTGATCTTAATTAGAATTTCACATACCAGCGGACACTTTTTTTCATGTTTTCAATTCTCATCATGTTCATTTTCTGCTTTATTTTTTGTTTTGCAGTATATCCCTTTCACTTGCAGGAATCACTGTCATTTTATATCTATATGCTGTTCTAAAAAGAAGATTTATCATGTATAAATAAAATATATGAATAAAATGCATTTTTGTTCTTGGCAGAGATTTCTTTAATATAATGTTATATTTTTTTTAGTACAGCCAAGGTACACAAACCCAAAGTCTAAGAAAATGGAAATGAACAGTACTATGAATTTATGAAATAAAATAAATAAAAACATTTTTATTTTATTACATTTCTTTTTTTGCCTTTAAATTTTTATTTCCCATTCCCTGATCCACGTTATGTCAGAAATTCATAGCTGAAATTACAGTATGCCAAGAATAGACTGAAAGCTGCAGATACAGTCAAAGATAACATAACCAGATGTTGTGACAAAAGTGTATTGTAAAAAAAAGTCAATAAGGAAAATTTCACATATTGCAATGTGAAACTGTATGCCTTTTGCGAACAAATATTCCTTTGTGCGAATGTAATGTAACCTGGAAACTGTTTAGTAACCACTTCCAACAGAAGAAGAAATATGAATTTTATACTTTATCACTGCGCACGACAATTTATCAGCCCATTCGTATGAAATAACCCCTCATGCATATAAAAACTTACGCTGACAGTGAATAGCAACCAATGTTTTTTCTTATGGTGAAAAAAAGTGTTTATAAGTTCATTGTTAATTTGCTTCTGTGTCTGAATAGATATGAAAGATATCAAAGCATAAATCGATTGACTTTAGTATTAAGATGTACTGCAGCTCACTAGTGATGAGTGAATTTTTTTCACTGGACATGGATTTGCATCAAAATTCTACATTTCACCATCAGAAAATTTTTCACAAAACTGTGTCAAAAATTAGCTGCAACAAAAAACATAAATAGATAAAATACCTAAATATGCCCCTGCCAGGTGGTTTTGGCTACTTTTTATGATAAAAACCTATAAACAAAGACGTTTTATGGTCTTAGCACAGGTTCTGTACTGCTGACACTTTTTACATGAAGCAATATTAATAATAAAAGTACTTTATTTTTTTAAATTCAAAAACTAAATTTCAAAATTATTTTTATAATGTATAATACAAATGCCTTTAGTAGCCCGCGCTAACCTTATGTTAGAGAAACAAGTAACACCTGAAAATTTTGCCTCTTAATTTTTCTTCAACAAATGTTTCTCTGTGACATTATACAATACATTTTCTGACAGTACAAGTTAGTTGTTTATAATAATAAGAAGATTTTTCACAAATAGGAAGAATGACCTTTATTATAGCATACACAAACAGTTTTGAACCTGTGTTTACTAATGGTTTAATCAATTAAATTGCAAAGAAACAATGTACAAATATGGGTCAGTCTATGCATGTGAATATTTCACATGCGAATAGTCTGCGTTTTTATTTTATAATCTATTATAACAAGATGTTGATACAGGAAGCTAATTTTCTATTACCATTTCTCCAACCAGTGTTTGGAAAATTGATAGCATAAATCATACCAAAAGAAAACAGTAGTCTGATAAACATTTTACAGTCTTTAAGTAACCAGTCAAAATTAGTGATGAGCGAATTTTTTTTTGCGCTGATTTTTTTTTTGTTCCACGTCAAATTGGACGTGGTTGCATAAAAAAAAGCGCGGTCGCATCAAAAATGGTGGGGTCACGTCAAAAGAGCGTGGGCGGCAAAAAAATAGACACGGGCAACAAAAAAAATGTGATAAATGCATTTCGCGAATTTTTTTGCTGTTTCACGAATTTTCTTGCGAAGTGAAACAGGACAGATTCACTAATCACTAGTCAAAATATTTAAATACATGTGTATCGTACAAGATTCTACTTATCTTGGATTTGTGCCTCAAAATATTTTTTTTTTTATTATGTCTGTTCTTATGAATACCCATTAGTTGAATGGGTATTGATAAAAGAAGGAACATAGTAAAAAAAAATTCTGAGGCGCAGATCCAATCTAGATAGAATTAGTATATCTTGTTTCTGCTATAAATGCTATACTTTTTTAACTTTAGAAAGTGAGATTTTCCATTTTAAACCAGGTAAGCTGTGCTTTTTTATATATATAATTCAACAGTATATTTGTGTGTATATGATCACTCAAGTAAATTGTCAGCAATATTAATGTTTTGAAGGTATCCATCCCCTTTTTAAGCTAATAATTAATAACAGATGCATTAAACATTTAAATATGAGACTGATCACATCTCCCATTATACAAATATAATAGACTAATGTTAAAGTATAATTGGGTTGTAATAAAACTTAATAAATTGTCACATACCCACTATTTTTGATGCTTTTGAGGAAAGCAGAAAAAACAGCTTGAAGACAGAGCCAATTATGAGGGAAAAAATTCCTTCCTGACCTCAATAGTGATCAGAAACATTCCCTGGATCAAACTTTTTTTTACGACCATGACTTTTTTGATGCAACTGCAACTTATTTCACGCAACCACAACATTTTTAATGGACTGTGACTTTTTTATGCCAGTACAAATTTGTTTGATGCAACTTTTCCTCACTGCAAATTTTTTTTGCGCCAAAAATTTTTTGCCAATGGTATAATCATGAGTCATGAGCGAATCTTTCCTGTCTTGCAAAAAAGGACACATGTCAAAAAAATTTAAATTTTCACTTATCACTTATCACTTACTATGATAACATAAAGAAGAAAACTCTTGACATATACAAAAAGGGGGAGCGCCGGATGTTTCTACCTGCTCAGGAGATAAGGAAGTGAACTGCTTCTTCCCCTGACATCACATCCCTCTATTTCTTCACCCCCCAACCAGCTTTCTCCTGCCTTAACTCATTCCTTTTCACCTAATCACATCCACAGCGGATTCTGCCAATTTCTAGATGGGAACTAGTGTAATCATGCAGTCGCTGCACTTATAGCCCCAGGACTTTCCTTGTGAGGTAGCCCAGTGTTCAAAAGTCTGAAACCTCAAATGTAAAACTTTGGCAGCTAAAAGCTTGTGAGTTTATGAACAAGTCAAGGGAATGTGTCCTAGGCATAGTCAAGCCATATTTTCAATTCAAGATTTTCGAGTCTTTTAAGTTTTTTCAATTTATTTTTATTTTATATTTTAACTTGCTGCTGGCTCTGGAGAACTGAAAAAAGTTATATCAAACAATAATATATCCCTGAGAACATATCCCTGATGATGCACCCCTGATTATACATTTGATAACAGAAATACAATGAGATTTTTTTTAATGAATATATAATTTAAAATTCTGCGATTCAATGCTGCAAATAACAAAATGTATTCTGACTGTGTGAAAAACATCTGTGAAATGTTATGAAATAAAAGCAAACTGAAATACAGGGGTTTGTCACATTGTCTCAAAGTTCTATAAATATTACTTCCACTCTGCAAATTTACTATTTTTCTTTACTAAGTGAAAGGAGAAAGGGCTATGTGGGATAAAAATGGTTTACAAGGACAGTCTCAAATAGAAGGTCAAACTAAAGGTGGAAACAAAGGGCAAGGAGAAAGTGTTAAAAGGGTCATTTTGACTGCTATTAAAGTAATAACTGGCATATCTGGCTATGTGCCTAATATAGAGATAAAGATGTATTGAAATTCAAACTAGGGAATTCTAATGGATTCCCAGCAGTTCACATTTTATAAGTTATTAATATTTTTCTGTCTGGAATGACTTTTGCCTTTTTGAATGCACCAGTTAGCCAGAATTTAGCAATTAAAATCAATTCATTAGAACTCAGTGGCAGCACCGAATTCTAACACCCAATGGATTCAGTAAATCCATTAAAAATAATGAACATTATTGTACACTTGAAATATGCCAAATATACTTGAAAGAAACAACAGAATCTGTACAAATAATTTCCAATGATAGTGCTTAAGCTGAACCTAAGGTTATCTTTTTTTTTAAATTTTTATGTTATTGCCCACTCATAAACAATAACTAATAAATCTGATTCATAATTTTAAAAAAGGATTTTGCGTTGTTGAGTGTTATGAGCAACATTTTTCAGCACGCATGGCTTTGCGGTGAATTCCTGTGTTTTGCCATTGGTGGATTTTGAATTTTTTTAAGTAGTGATGAGCAAAATTTTTTGGGAGGCATGGATTAGTGCCTTTTTAGTCAGCTGCGCGACAAAAAAAAATTGTGACAATTTTTTTGGCATGCAAAATTTGTGCTGGCATAAAAAAGTCACAGTCACAATCAAAAATTTTGTGGTTGCATGAAATAAGTTGCAGTCGCATCAAAAAAGTCATGGTCACGTAAAACAAAGTTTGATCCAGGGAATGTTTCTGATCGCTATTGAGGTCAGGGAGTAATTTTTTCCCTCAAAATTGGCTTTCCTCAAAAGCATTAAAAACAGTGGATATATGACAATTTATTTTAAGTTTTATTTATCAGAGCAGAATTAGGTTTTTGCCAGAGCAAGAAGAGGGAGAAAGTAGGTTCTCTTGTGACTGCACGGTGGAGTGATTGATACAGATGCTACTACGGCTTGTGCTAGGTGACAGCCTGCTTGGATTTCCTATCATCAAGGCACTGCAGATTTAGGACTGGCAGCAGGGCTGCTGAACTTCTCTCATGGTGGGAGATACAAGTTCTGCTGGTAGCAAGTTTGGGACCATCCTCTCTGTATGTAGAGGCAGTCTAATACTCAGTGGTGGTTATAAAGAAATAGTGCTGATCTCAAATGGCATTGGCATATAGTAGCGATCTCTACTAGCTTTAGAATTGCCTTGAAATAGACTGGCAAGGTCCTATTTATTTGATAAATATGTGATTAAATGCTGCTGCCATGTTACACCATTTCTGTCTCCCGGTGTTTCATTAAAGTATGTAACAATGGGGGTTCTGTGGGATGGTTTATGGTGAAGGGTCAATTGAGGAATCCTCTTGTCATGAATTTTAAATATATTGCAGACCACCTTACATGGAAGTGAGATTAAAGTGAGGTTGATGATTTTTTTTTTAAAAATAGTCTTAGAATTCTTTAACAGAATCATAATTCAAAATATATACATTTGTTACCTTTTTACTGCATATTGAAAATTATTCTAGTACTTTATCTAAAGTTTGATTTCAGAACAAGAACAAAAACAAAAAAAGAGAGAGATTCAATGAATGTGGTTTGTATATTTTAATATATATGAGTGCATGGAAAGTGCTGTTATCTTTTTTAACAGAGCTGGGCTCATGCCCTAAGCATATGAGGTGAAGCTGAAAAGAGCAGTTTCAATCTAACTACATTGTTTGTTCATAATGCACATATTGTTTATGAAGATAGCAATAGTACATTGTGTATCTACCTTCAAAAGTAGAATAGATTAATTTCAAGTGAAGGATCCTATCACAATTGATTGTTGCAGCAATATATGTCTTCTTTTAAATTCTCAGTGGAGGCAATGTTAGAAAATTGCTTTCCTCAGACGAAACAAAGGTCTCCTTCCTCTCCTACAAGAAGCTGAATTTGCCCATCACGAGCACATTAACTGTGTCTATCATTTCTGTTTAAAATTCCATTGTCATTTGAGAAACAATCTCCCACTTCACAAGCATGCCAGCTTACATGCTCTATATTTTTGTCTTCATATTCCTCATGTAACAATTTTCCAGTTGCCTTAACAAAACCTATGAAATGTGTTGTTATTTTGTTTTTTAGTTGAGCCAGAATTTCCATCTTTTCTTTATAGTTCCTTTCTTAGCGATTGCACATCTCCTCATTTATATTCAGTGACGGTCTTGTGTCTTTTCATTCTCTCTGTCATACTGTAACCATGTCCTTATTATGTCCTTCATCTTATCATTCCCCAATAGTAAGAGCAGCATTGTTACATTCATTGCTAACTCTTTCAAGCACATACATATACACACAGCAGTTTGCAGAGTTGCTAAAAAGGACAGTAGCATAATTATTTTTTTACATTCTGCAGCAAAATATTGAATTGAAACTGTTGCAAAAGTGTTATTTGAAATGTAAAATAAAACCATGAGAGTAACTCTATAAACTTGCTTTCATTTACAGAATAGGCAAAAACATTTAAATACCAGTGAGCATCACTGCAGCAGGATTTACACAGCTGTGACTGCGCATGCAGCATAGAAAGTCAGGAACCTTTTTAATAAATTGACACATTTATCAAAGCTGATCAATGTATGAGCTCATCGGAAAGGGTTTGACTTCTTTAAGAAGAGAGACATCATTTTGTTCTATGGTGGCAGCTCTGAGCCCGCAGGGAATTGGCATATACAAATCAATAACTATTCTAAAATACATAGTTTAGTTTATTCATTAGCTGATACACCCTAGCATGTATGGGTGCCCTGGGCAGAGTTTGGACCTAGACTATTAAAAGGGCTGTGGTTCGTTATGGGATTGTACATTTGATTTAAACATTAACTAAACCCAACAGAATTGTTTTGCCTCCAATATGGATTAATTATATCTTAGTTGGTATCAAATACAAGGTTCTGTATTATTATTACAGAGAAAAAAAAATAATAGTTGCATTATTTGATCAAAATGGACACTATCGGAGTGGCTTTCCTATAATTTAGAGCTTTCTGCATAACAGGTTTCTGGATAAGGGATCTGATAGCTATATATGATATTAACCTTTGACTTTTTAAGATTTATAAATATGTATTTTAAAATGATAGTTTTGGAACATTCACTTTATTTTTACACTTGAGTGATCAGGGAGAGGCATACAATTCTTGCAAATGATTCAAAATGTCTGTCCTGAGTCTTGATTGATTGTATTTGTGTTTCTCTTGCACTCTCTTGCAATTTTATTAACTAGCTATGGAAGATATTATGTACAGCCAGGTTGTAAACTTGCCTTTTGATAACCAGCATAAGACCTAGATGAAAAACACAGTAATTTGAAAATATTTCAAATGCATTTTAAAAACAGACAGGCTTTCTTCCCAGTTTACGAGAAAGTCCATAAATCAAGAGTCCTTTTATTTTTATGGGAAATTTGATCTTTGCTTAATATGTTAAATAATGCAGTCTCTGTGTGATTTTAAATTTGGCTTTCTGTACAACAATAGAAACATAATGCCTTCATGGCAGAACACTACAGATAATATATTAAACTGCGATAAAATAATTTTCAAAATCTTTTTTAAACAGTGCTATGGCCCACTTAACATTCATTATGAAGTGTTTCTCTGCAAGCTACTCAGCTTTTTACAGAGCAAGGGAGATGTTTTCATTGGGGTACGTTTAGACAGTGGTGAGACTATCTGGTTGGCATCCAAATTATGATTCTGTAATAGCTGATTTGCTATTTAAAACTTTATACCAGTATAGTTCATTTTAATAGTGACCTTCATGATGGTAATAATATATTTTTCTGAATATTGTTATTCCTATTATTATTTATTGTAAAATATAACTGATCCTTATAAATGTCATTGTTTAACAGATGAAGAGGCATGAATTTGGAACAATAGTTTTCATACTGTATTTGATAATCTAATACTCACACAGAGTGCATTCCTTTGTTAAAAGCATAGGAAACTGTAAAGCCGTGCCACCACCTAGTTCTTTAAAGAAGTTTATGAAAAACTTAAATACATGAAATAAATTCACAAATGATAATTCTATTAATGATAAATGTAATTATAGGTGCAAGAGAATTCCCCAATTAGAATGCTGGATTACCTGTATTAAGTCGGGCATTTTGCTGATATCTTACATATGGAGATTATTATATCTTTTGACTTTATTATATTACACTGTAATCAGACATAGGGATGTACTAAGTCGGGCATCTTGCTGATATCTCACATATGGAGATTATTATATCTTTTGACTTCATTATATGACACTGTAATCCAACATGGGGATAAAGGACAGACTTGTTCAGTGCTAGGAACATTGTATTTAAAGCTTCCAACTCCAGTTGCAGGAACAAAGAACATGGAGCCAGATTTACACAGATCAGCTGGGATTCTCATTGGAGCATTATTTTCCATTTAAAGCAGCCATGGGCTCTGGAGATCTGGCTGAAAGCATCCACTGCATCAGTAGCTAGGTCATAGTGTTGAATAATGCTAAGTGGTTTAAAGAATTACATTTTTTTTAAAACAATAAAGTTTGTCACACACTGACGGAAAGTATATAGATTGTAAGCTCTACGGGGCAGGGACCTCCATCATCTTGTGTTTCTGACTCTTATTGCAACTGTACCTTGTATTTATTGTTGTACTTTGTATTTATCCATTATCTTAATAACCCCCTGTTTTGTATAAATGTATTCTACTGTACAGCGCTGCGTACATAAGTAGCGTTTATAAATAAAGATATACATACATACATACATACATACAAGTATGGCCCTCTCAAGGTGAAGTGAATTTCTTTCCTTCTGTAGATCCATGCATCTGTCCATGCATGAAAAATATATTGTACTGTGTTGTATAACAGCAGTAGATCTATTGTTAAAGGCAAGTTATTTGTTTTATTTTAACTCTTTGAACCACCTACTGTTGCTCCTATCCCACATCCCCATTGGGTTTTCAAGTTGAAACCTAATGACAATACTGATAAATGGTAGTGAGCATTTTATAAGTGAGCATTTCACTTGTTACTGTGTACACTGACATGTCCATCAATCTTTGCATGACAGTAACATAATATTCCCCAAAATAGAGTGATATACAAATTTTCTAGAGATTAATAACCAACCTGATCCTCTGTACATAAAATATCACCTTTTTTCCACTATGAACAAAGATATTGTGCAGTTTATTGCCAACTGGAGACATTTAGATATAGATTCAGTCAAAGTAGGATTACATGATAAAAAATGCATTATATTTAAAAGGTGTGCAAGAACATTGTATTTAAATGATATGAGCAGAATTATGTTAGCACATGCATTCCTGATATTTAAAATGAATGTTTAATATTAATGTTAAACCTACTTTTTAGGTTAATCATGAAGTGCTATAAATGTTGCCAAATATACAATATTAAAACCACATTTTAAGAAAATAAAGGGAATTGCAAACATTATTTGTACTGTCTGACCTTGTGTCTGCAAAATAAGGAAGGAAAATAAGATACTCTGTACTAAAAAAAACTATATTTATGCAATGTTTCTTTTTTTTCTATTTAAGGGGGAATTTTTGAATATGTTGAATCTGGGCCTTTTGGAGCAGAAGAATTAGCTTTCAGGTTTGCTGTGAATACAATTAACAGAAACCGAACATTACTGCCAAACACAACACTAACGTATGATACTCAAAGGATAAACCTCTATGACAGCTTTGAAGCATCTAGAAAAGGTAACCTTTCTCTCAATAACCTTATTGTCTTCTGCGGGGATGTGCAAACTGGCTATTACTGAACCAAGACTCCCTTTACTGACTGTTAAAGGTGAATATAACTCTGTGATGTTTGAATAGACACAGATTATTTTACATTTTATTTGTTCTAAAGAAAATATGTTTAAGAAAAGGATTTTAGAAAGCTTGATATCAAATAAATGACTTTGCTAAAAAAAAAAAAATCTAGCCATTCCTATCTAGTAACTCACTACACCCATGTTCATTAAAAAAATATACCATAAATATAAGAAAATATAACTTTACATATCAGCAGAACACAAATATGCATAAAATGCATACATACTCATAAATCAACAAGGCAACACAATTGATTTTAATTGATTTCCCTTTTTTTTGCAATTATTAAATAGTACTTTGTACTATATTAAAGATATTATTATTCCTAATTGAAGGCAAAACAATCCCATTGGGTTTATTTATTGGAGATGAAAAGATTTTTTAGTAGACAAAGTATGGAAATCCAAATTACGGAAAGATGCTTTATTCGTAAACCCAAGATACCAAGCATTCTTAATAACAGATCCCATATATATACTGTATAGCAAATATACAAGAGGTCTTTTTATGTGTGTTATGCTACAAGAAGTGAGTTAATTTATTATTATTACTATCATTCTTTATTTATATAGCACCCATACATTCTGCAGCTCTTTACAGAGATAATACATCATTTAAATCGGTCCCTGCTCCAGTGGAGCATACAGTCTTAGATCACTTTCACACTATGGTCTGGAGCCAATTAATCTACCTGTATCAAAGCAAATATCTGGTTTGAATAAAACTAGAAATTGAAATTATTTGATTGTTTCATTAACTTAAATCTGGTTTTAAACACACCCCTAAACTTGGTGTTGTCCTTATAAATGGGCTCATTTATGTGATTAAATGAATTAATGTAATTACCTATAAGTACCTATGTACAAAGATATTCCAGCACTACATTATAGTTGCGCATGATTCGACTGCATCCATCTCATCTCCTATTCTAAACTAAGCATACAGTAAGTAAGCCTATTGATATAGAGGAATGCTGAAGCTACTACCATCTTTAATCTTGTGGTAATTCCAGGGTTCTCTATGGAGACTGAATTAATAGACAAAGCAGAATTTCACACAGTGAATAAAACACAAACATACCAACACGTGCACCCCCTTTCTGATTCATCATAATGTGCATCCATATTTGTGCTTGTTATGATGCATTAGACACAGTTGTGGTACAAATAAAAGCAAAGCTATGATTGGCTGCAGTGAGGTTGCGATTGAGGGAAAAATGCTATATTGTGGGTACACTTTGCACACTACACTAGCTGTTAAAAAGAAGCCCTTTTATTATTATTGTGGCATCTTACACAACAAAAGATTTGATATAACATGGATAATTTCACTTTCAAATGGCAAATGCATCAGGAGAATCCTAGCATTAACAGTGACTCTTACATGTGCCTTTGTTTTTCACTTCTTTTACGTTACCTCTTGGATCTTGTGAATCTTGGATCTCATATCCATTGTTTCATCACTAGTGATAAGCGAATCTGTCCAGTTTCCCTTCGCCCAAAGATTTGTGAAACTTTCAAAAAATTAGCAAAACAGTGAAAAATTTGCTAAAGGTGAAAATGACAAGTACCAAAAAAATTGTCACACACATGAAAAAAAAATGTTGCTTGCTTAAAAAAAAAATTACATGAGCGGCAATAAAAAAATGACGCACATAAAAAAAACGCACGTCATTTTTTTTTACACACACAACAATTTTTTTTTTTGGCCCGCTGCATTTATTTGACATGCGCAACTTATTTTTTGTTGCATGCCAATTTTTCTTCCATGGCAAATTTTTTCGCCCATTTCACAAAAGAAATCTGCGATAATGAAACACAGAAATTTGCCGCTAATCCATGCCTGGCAAAAATTTTGCTTATCACTATTCAGCACTCAATGCCATAATGTTCAGTGTAATGGTGATAATTCACATCATTAAGCAAGCTCTAATGATGCATTCAGATCAGTATTGTGCAACATGACACATTTTATTTGTTCATAATAGTAAATTATGTTTCTCTGCAACATGTTGCTCTGTGTTGAGATATATAGCACTATTAAAGCCTACTCAATCTTTCTATCTACATATGAAATTCTCGTGCCTGACTACAATACATATGTTACAGTTTTATGAATGTAAATAAATAAAATAAATGTATTGAAATGCATATTATACTAGAAATTTGTGATATCTTACCATACACCAGAAGAAAGTAAAACAATTGATATGGCCCTTGAGAAAAATCAACTGTAAACTTATGGCCCTGAGTAGTGATGGGCCTTGACAGGCATGGATTAAAATTGTGTCAAAAAAATGGTCGCACATCCAAAAAAATTTGTCCCGCACAGCAAAAATGACACAAGGGACAATTTTTTTCCCCACATGACATTTTTGCCATTTTGCTAATTTTTTTTTTTTTTTACAACATGGCTGCTGTAATAAAAAGTGTTAAATAGCATTTCTATTCCCCTCTCAGAATGTGTTAAATGCATAATAATGTGAAGGAAAACTAAGATAATCGACTTGATTTTCTGGCAGACAGTATTCATTTAAGATGCCATTTCTGACACTGAAATATATTGAGATTCATTGCATCCCTTCTGGCATATGCATGAATCTGTGCATTCTTCCTTATACATCAGCATTCAGAGAAAGAGACAATTTTAGTCTTCTGAATAACCGGCATAGAGTAAGAGGTAAAACAATTCCAATTCTGTAAGGTCCATGAGGTCCCTCATTCTGTTGATTAAGGATGACTGCCTTGTGAATAATACAAACTGAACACAGAGATTTCAGCCATTTATATTCATATTTCATTTTTTGCAACTAATGTAGATACACTTTTTGAAAAACCAAGATTTACTTGTATAGTTCATTTTACATTTAAAAATGGTATGCCTGATAACAAGTTCTACAAATAAAATTTTCTTGGAACAATGTTACAATTCCTATTGGTTGTCCAGTTTTTAAACACATTTAAAATTAAAGAAACCATTTTAGTCCAAAACGATTTTCCTTTAAAACACTTACATTTATTTTCCATCTTTAAAATATCAAGAATTTGTACAGCATTTGCAGTGAAAAAAACAGTACCCTAAACGCCTTAAGTGTTTTCATCCCCTTCTGGGAATTTCATCAGGGGAATTGCCTCCTCCTGCACATTCATATAGATACCTAAAACTCCACGAGTGACTTCAATCAGCACTAGTGATGAGTGAATTTTTTTGGCACACATGGATTTGCAGCAAATTTCCACATTAGGCCATTGGCGAATTGTTTTTAAAAAATTTTTGCAAAGTTTTGCAAATCTTCTTGTTTTTTCACTCATTATACAGTGAAGCAAAATGAGACAGATTTGCTCATCACTAGTCAGCACACTTTACCTTAAGGTGACATAAGCACCATATAGTTGATATACACTTATCCCATTTTAAAGTATTTCCATCAAAACTTCCCACGTGTGTAAACATAAAACGAACATTTAAAAAAAAGCGGTAGTATGTATGTATGTATAACTTTATTTATAAAGCGCCACAAGGGTACACAGCGCTGTACAATCTTACAGAATACAAAATTACACACAGGGAGGACAAGTGATATAATAAATAAATACAATAAATAAAAAAATATATATATATATAAGTGCCATGTGGTAGGAGACACAGTAGGAAGGAGGTCCCTGCCCCGTAGAGCTTACAATCTAATATGTTTTCCATTTAGCATTATACAAATTATACTACAACACAATATAATTTCCATAATAAATATTCACATAATAATAAAAGCAGAATAATTTACAAAATTAAGACCTTTTGCCAATCCAGTACTAAGGGTATAGACCCCCCCAAAAATATCTTTGGTCTTGGAATGTAATGCAGTCAAAATCCCCTGTTGATTTCTAGTATATGCCTAACTATAGCTGATATATGTTGCTTATTTTTTCACTGCTATCTAGATCCATGAATGACTGATATTCTCTTAAATATGTCCTTACAGATCTTTGGGTTCTCCATACATATTGTATACCAAATTTACAGTTGGTCAATTAAAAAAACATATTGGGTAGCACAGTTAATATATCCTTTAATTTTGCAGGTGCTTTTTGTGACATTACTCATAAAGGTGTCACCCACAATTATATGTAGCATGTTTTACAGATTTTACCACATCTAAAGCATCCCTTAACTGTAAGCAAGCTGATTTTTAATCTGTTTTTCTGGTGTATAAATACTTGCATTGATGTGTTGCATTTGTCCCTTAAGAAAATATAAGTAACATTTTTAAAAAGTATATATTTATGTAGGTTCAACTTTTACATGCACTTTATTTCACATCCTTGAGCCCTGATGCCATATATTTTATGTAAAACATGATTGAAATGTGTGCACTGATTGGCTATTTTCCATACTCACATCATTTTTTGCTTACTCCAAGTAAATAAACATTTACCTAGTCCAGGCGAATTATAGATTTAGTATTTCTTTCCAATATCATTTTATAAACACATCTCAAAAAACAGATGTAATGCTACAAGCGATAAAGTAAGGGGCCATAGTCACTAACATTGAACACTGAAGGTTCTTCTCAAAGAACCTAGCAACCAGGCATTTGTTTGAATGTCTGAATGAAGGATGAATAGGAGTTCACACAAACAAAAAGATAAGCAATACAAATAATACAATGTGATTGCATGTCATAATGAAATATGACTAGGAGAGCACCAACATTAAATAAAATATCACAGTAAACATATAAATCTATTATCACACATTGTTTTATTTTTGAGAGAAGAAAAATCCAAAGCTAAATAAAAATATTAATACAAGAAAACATTTTATATAGATTTCATTGCATACCTCTGGTTAGTGTCACATACACACACAAATACACAAAACACAATTCCTGCACTAATACACACTCACATTTGTACTCGAGGATCAAGGGCTTTTACACATTCACTGCACTAACACATATTTGCACATGACACACATTTACACAACACACAATTTGCCAAGTGTACACACATATATACACACAATTCTGAGGCTGTTTTTTCATGAAAAAATTGTTTTATTGCCATTGCAAATAGTGTATTCCTAACTACACTGTGCAATACCTTTTGAAAATGTTATTTCAGTGGTGGTTATTTTTTGGTGATTTGGGTGCTTTTTAACAGTTTTATTGCATTTTTAGCTACTTATATTGTATTTCAGTTCTGCATAGGTGTTATTGGTTTGTTTCTGTTGGTAAAACTTATTTTGCTAAGCTAAAATATTCAAACTATGATTCTGACTGGTGATAACATTAGGCAAAAAAACCCCATTGATTTTAGTGATTCAGTGCCTCTGTATGGCAAATAGATTGTTAAATCTATGCATATTGGACAGCAAACTGTTTAGTAGAACCATGGGGTTCATATTTAGCATGCTTGAAAGTGGAAGTTTTGAGGGGATTTTCAAGAATTTCATAGAAACCACCAATTTTGGGAAAGCATAGTGACTCCATAGTTTGGAGTAGAAAGACATGAGTACCCATTTTGAATTCCCCCAATGTGTACTTTGCAAAAATATATGATTTTTGGGGGTCAATGTATTTTTTATGTTTTTATCCCACACAAATACAGTAAATGTGTTGAATTTTCAGTAGTTGAAGTGATTGCTGGGCTTATTTGTATGCTCTAACTTAATTTGGTGATTCTATGCACAATGGGCATCAAACTGTTCAGTGGACCCTTGGCTTTCATTTTTAGGATGTTTTTTCTTGGTACATAACACTATGTAGGCGATAAGATACTTGAAAATGAAAACTTTGAAGTGTTTTTTTTTGTTTTAGAATTTTTGTACATTGTTATAGAAACTGCTAAGTTCAGAAAAATCATTGCTGTTTGGTACTTAGGAGTAGAAAGACATAGTTACTCATTTTGGATTTGGCAGAATGTGTACTTTTCAGAAATGTATGGTTTCCTGGGGTAAACCTAATGTTCCGGATTTTTGGCTTTGGAATGTAAAATATACCGTATTCTGCTGTAGTGCTTTGAAAATTTGTTAATTTACTGCTGGGAGTTTCTATAAAAGTCAGAAATCTCCATAAAACTATACATATCTGGTAAGGGCACATTCAAAAGACACAATGCTTTCCAAATCAGCTGATTTTTTTCTCCATAAAATAAAATATTTTTCTGGTATAAATCCCTATATCCTTAAAGATAGCAATTTGTCAAAAATGGCCATGATCGAGTCAAAATTTTCACAGCCACGTAAAAAAAAAAAAAGTAGCACATGACAAAAAATTGTGCAACACCCGCGTTTCATGAATTTTCTGCAGTTTAACAAATTTTTCTGTAGTTTCGCAAATTTTGATGAAGCAAAATAGGACAGATTCGCTCATGACTATTTATGTTGAATTTTTCTGGTCTCATTTAGGTGCTAGGCATGTTCAAATAAAAAGAAATAAAACTAAAATAAACAAAAATAAAAACATGTAGAAATAATTGCTTTCAATCTCTGTAGGATACATCTATAGGTACATCCATATTTTATTGACTTAGAAAGACAAACTTTGGTTTGTCTTTGTAAGTCTATAAAACAGACAAAAATAGTCCACTCTTTATTCCCTTCATATTTGCACCATATCCAGGAGAGACATTTTGAATTCAGCCTTAAAGCAATGTATATCTATCCAGAAGAAATTGGGTTAAACTGTTGTAATATGAGGAGCAGTTTAATAGCGCAGATTTGAAAGATACAATATCTTCTCTTTATATTCTATACAAAGGTCTTAGCCAGCAAGCTGTATAGGATGTTGTGCTCAGCAACAAGAATGCCAAGCCAAACCTTCAGAAGAAAATTAAATAAGCCTTGTACTTGAGATCCTGCATACTTAATTCTTCTTTTAAATAATAAAAGGTTGAAAGTCAGACTTCTAAAGTACATCTTAAATATAATGGGCCTTTTACAGCTATATATTTAGCATGCTGCAAGCAAAGAAAATCAAACTTTTACAACCATCTTTGCACTATGCATTTGACAAGCTTTTCTATTCATCACTATTTCCATTAGTAAAAGAGGGGCAGAGATCATCACAATAAAAGTATGCATAGTCCTATTAGATATACATACACACTCCTGGAGATCAGTTCAGATCAAAGCTTAATGGATTTTTAAACACCCAAACTACAGCAAAGCAGTTTTTCTACAATGATAAAATAACCCTTTATTTAAAGTAAAATTAAATATATATATGTTTAAAAGGTAGTAAATATGCATATACTGTATATACTGTACAGTACATTAACAGCAATGCTGTCATTGTACCAAGGGGATAAAACAACCGCTTGTCAATATAAAATTAAATCATAATTTGTTGAGCTTTCTATTGTGTACTCTTTACCAGTGTTTGTATTGGTACCAGAGCTACAGTGAGTGGTGTTGTCACATGTATAACTCTGTATTTCCCTATAAAAGTATCAAAACAATTTTATTCTATTATATCAATATAATATAATATATATTTCTGTTTTTCTTTTTTTAGCTTGTGAACAGTTGTCCTTGGGAGTAGCAGCAATTTTTGGACCATCTCACAGTTCATCAGCTAATGCAGTACAATCTATCTGCAATGCACTAGGAGTTCCACACATTCAGACTCGCTGGAAACATCAGGTTTCTGATAACAAAGATTCTTTCTACGTCAGTTTGTACCCGGACTTCTCATCACTCAGTCGAGCAATCCTTGATTTGGTGCAGTTCTTTAAATGGAAGACGGTTACAATTGCGTATGATGATAGCACAGGTAAGAAGTGTTGAATGCATAGGATGGGTCGAAGCATTTTCTCAGATAGATTAAACGAGGGAGCCTTTAGAAACCTTCTTTTCACAGAAGTCTCATTTAAGGATCTAAACCAGTATGAAGGAAATATTGATTTACTTAGATCACTCCTTTGACCTTCTGTCTTGGTAAACAACATAGCATTTTCCTCTCTGACCTTCCTAAATGTTAATCAAACCCACTCCACTCCTTGGGTCTCAAGGCGCCATTCTTTTTAAATGTTGTGTTTTTTATTAATAATATCATTTATTTTGTTACATTTTTAGTTAAGAACTAAAAATATGTGAATGAATATTGTTCTCTAGACTGTAATATCCGAGCCGTAGGGTGCTAATGGATTTTCTTAATAATCTCAATTGGTGTGAAAAATAATCTTACTGCATTTATAATATAAAAAGAGGTATCAAAGTTTTCCCCACCTTATAGTGATTGGAACTGAATTATACAAATAAGTTTATTTAATGTCTAACATTTGGGTTACAGGAAAGTAGATTAAACACAACTTTTCTTTTAACTGTAGATAATACATTAAGTACTGCACAAGGAATTTCAAAATAATGGGATTTATCTACACAGACCACTACATTTACTAAATGCTTAAAGCAGCAGTAATACCTCATAACAAAAACACGGACTTACAATTTCTCTCTCATCAGTATGTTTCACAGTACTCTCTTTGTAGCGTAAGTGCTGAATTTTACTGTAGTAAAATGTAATAATAACCCTTTAGTTCATTCTTGGTCCCAAAGCTTTTTATAACATTTACTGTTTTTACAACTTGACTATAAATCTGAGAAAATATGTTTTGTTTTACGCTAAAACTGACATTCTCTCTATAGTGAAATTTGTTGCAAATTCAAAAAAAATATTCAATGTATCTGTGGTGCTGGATATTTAGGACTTTTGTATTTTTGTCAGCTGCTTTATATCGCCTGCATATCGCCTCCACTTTTAAATTAATTTTCTTCCTCTTCTACCCATCTTACTCATGTCATAGACAGTTGGTAGTTTATTTGGTTGCCTTTTTAAAAATTTACTAAAATGTCACTTTTTAGGACAACTATGACACCATTTTTTATTTTCTTTTTATTACTTTGATCTGCTGTTGTAAGGTAATTGGATTCTCATTCTATAATACAGGTATGGGACCTAATATCCAGAATTCTTGGGGCCTGGGGGTTTTCTGGGTAAGGGATCTTTCTAAAATGGATCTCCGTGCTATATGTTTACTAAAAAATCATTCGTACATTATATAAACCCGACAACCCAGTTTTGCCCCCAACAAGGATTAATTATATATGGGTTTAAGTACAAGGTACTGTTTTATTATTACAGCAGAGCTATGCAGCAATGAGTTGCAAACAGAATATTTGCAATTTATCGAATGATATTAATATTAATAATACCAAAAAATATTATTTTTAACAAATTAATCGGATTCAAAATGTATTATGTTTTACAGAAAAATAAACACATAAAAGATTTTAATACACACAAATTAAGTGCTCTCACATTGGTTTAGACTCCTAGTGCCCATTCGGATATTGTTTCTACTGTTTGTGCCTTCAGACTTCTTACATATCATGACCATGATTTTTGTGATAAAATCCATTCATCTTGTCATTATTTTTCTCTTTTCCAGTGAACTGTCCTTCTAACAATTTAAAAAATATGGCTATAGCCTAGACAATTTTGATTTTTGTTTTTATTAACACACCAGTACATTTGAATATCTTTTTATCCAAGATAAATCTCTCTTTAATCCTAGTTGGCCAAGGGCCAGTCTGTATGGTATTTCTTGACATCCTGATTTTTTTCTGAACTTTTTTATTTGTGTTTATTAAATTTTGGACACCCAAAGGCAACAGACTACAAATAAAGACTATTATCCTTTATTAGGGGTCAGTCAATTTGTCTTAACAGTTCCAGTACAGGATGTCTAAAAACAGAGCCGTTTTGGATTTGTAGAATGAGTAACTGTTTTACTTCTAATTGTGTATCAACACATTTGCTGTTTATTGCTCCAAAGCTACAGTTTAATAGAATAGCAATATTAACTTTTTAAAATCTTATATTGAAATAATTTGCATGAACCCCTGGGTTGGGAATGCTGTAACAGAAAACTGAAGACTGGGGGATTGGTTTGTATTTGTTATAGGGGGCTAAAGCAACAATCTAATTCATGCTAAAACTTTTGAAAATCCTTTCTCTTTTATGAAGGGGTGGTTGCTCTGACAACAAAATTCATAATTATAAAGATGCATATTTGAATTTCCTCCTGCTTCAGTAACCTTTTTTTCATAAGTATATTCAGCTCCACTTTTTCCGCTGACCTAATTGTAAGCCCTAAACTTTTTTTTTACTATAGATACTGCTGATGTTATATTTTTTTCATGTCTCAGAACAGCAGTAAAGGGGTAGATGCATAAAATGTATTTCCTTAAAACCTTTTAGAATTAATTTGCTGTTTATCTTCATAAAAATCTCCAGGGCTGGAAATTAGCCTTAGGAAAACTGGGATCAATACAACCAACTAGCTTTGTTTTAAAAGTAAATTCAATTATTTGAAATGTACTTACAAAGGTATTTTTAATTATAAACTTCAACATACATGTGTTCTGTTTCATTCTGGAAATGATATCACTGAAAAACAAAGCTGGAAAGAAAGAAGGAAGAAATGGGAAGTGGTGATTGTTCTTGGAAGAAAATATACCTTTCAAGATTACATGGATGGCTTATCTTTCTGAATAACACACAAATCCCCCAGATCAGCAATAGGGAGCAGAGAGCAAAAAAGATATTATTCCATACTGGATAGGCAACAACTCAACCTGAAAAATGAACACTATCTGCAAATTGCTATCAGCATTCTAGTTGGATTTTATTGCAAGTTTCAAACTTGAAAAATAAAAATAAATATTAAGACTTTTGAATGGAACTGTTTTGAAAACAATGGCAATATCTTTCATATTACCAGAAGGCTGTTTTCTTTTAAGTGTCTTTAAAATGTGATTGCACAACTAAGAAATTAAAGTAGTATTAGTATTTGTAGAATTTGTTGAATCTTGACAGAATGCATTTATTTATTTGGTTTTTACCTTAAAATGGTATACACAATCACATTTATCAAGGCAGTAGAGTGTTTTAAGGAGGTGCACCTCCCCTACCTCAATGATTAAACAGTCAAATAGTTGTTGAATACAAACATAAAAAAAAAGAATTCAGGTTTAAAGGAATACTACATGTTTTTTTTTCCAAAATGCATCAGTTAATAGAGCTTCTCCAGCAGAATTCTGCATTGAAATCCATTTTGCAAAAACACAAAGATTTTTTTATATTTTATTTTGAAATTTCTCATGGGGCTAGCCATATTTTTCACTTCCCAGGGTGCCACAGCCATGTGACTTGTGCTCTGATAAACTTCAGTTACACTTTACTGCTGAGCTGCATGTTGGAGTGATATCACCCCCTCCCCTCCAGCAGCCAATCAGCAGAACAATTGGAAGGTAGCAAGATAGCAGCTCCCAGTAGATATCAGAATAGCACTCAATAGTAAGAATTCTAAGTCCAGCTTGGGACTCCTCCAGTAGCATGGGAGTAGGAAAAACAATAGTTTATTTGAAAGCAATTCTAATGTGTAGCGCTGGCTCCTTCTGAAAGCTCAGACTCGGGCACAATGCACTAAGGTGGCTGTCTAAACACCAATATTACAACTAAAAAAATACATTTGTTGGTTCAAGAATAACATTTTAAATAGTATAGTGAATTATTTGCTATATAAACAGTGTAATCAAAAGTATATCATGTAATGACAGTATCTCTTTAATGTTAATTTAAGTACAGTAATTTAACAAGCAATCTTTATCTGGAATATCATTACCAATATTAGAGACATCCAGCCCCCTTTGTCTATTTTTTCTACCAACCGATAGACACTGTTGATTTATAAGACTAAGGGGCAGATTTATCAAAATGTGAGTTTGATATATCAAAAGTCACCCATGTTCTATTCATTCCTATGCAATTTTTAGATGCACATTAGAAATCACCATTTGATAAATACGCTTCTTAAAATACCATAGGAATGAATAGAACATGGGTGAGTTTTTATGTATTAGGCTCTAAACCAACATTTTTATAAATCTGCCCTTAAAATGAATTATGCATTTCATCACAAAATAAGCAATTCTCAAATCTTAAATCCATATCATAACTGCTAAAACAATCTATTGACTAATAGCAGTGTAAGCATTTGAGAATATGTTCTATTTACTCCACAGTAATATATTAAAATGCTTTGACAGTAGATATGTACCTGACTGACCTTCTTTATAGATTAGAAATAATAGACTAGGATTTCTGGTGAATTCTTAATATATTTTTCTCACTATTGGGAATTACAAATCCAGGCATAGAAAGTTTTTGCATTTTGCCTTCGAGCAGTATCTCAGCACAACACATATTCCACAAGATGACATATCACTTGAAACCCCAAGCAGGATATGGCAGATCCTGCTCTAAGAATTTTGTGCTCTTTATATTGATTCTCCGGAGAGCTTTGCAAGCTGTAAACTGTTGAATATGTGCCAACATGTACTGTATTTATTTATAAGAATGTGCTGGGATAAATAAATGTCTCTCTGTGCAGAATTTGTGGCCCAGCCACTACCAAAGTAAACTGCAGTAAGGTAAATTGTACTTCATAGAACCATTACCAAACAAAGGTACAGTAATGCAATACGTACCTCACAGAGGTATATGTAAGGGTTTTTGAAGAAATTTGCAATTTAAATGTAGATATTATAGTGTCCATTTAATGTCCATTAAATATACAATAGCATTTTCAGTCTTTTACTTTATATGCTGCTAATTTAATATTTAAGTTCACCATTAGTGACGAACGAATTTTTCTGGCAGGCATGGATTTGCAGTGAAATTAAGCATTTTTGAAATGCCCCAAAAAAGTAAAAAAGTTGTGCTTGTATAAAAAAAAAGTTGCGGTCACGTCGAACAAGTTGCATGTGTCAAAAAAATTGTGTTTCACAAATTTTTCACTGTTTCACAAAGTTTTCTGAAGTTTCGCAAATTTTTCAGTGAAGCAAGCTGGGAGATATTCACTCATCACTAGTCATCATTTATAAAAACAAAGATCCCAGATATCAACTGCAATAGTCTTAGCATCAGCCAATTGTTTGATTTATAACTGGATTGGGGAAAATTTTTCAAAAAATATATGTATATGTGTTGCATATATTCTTAAGTTTAATGCTTCACTCTGGAGTCACAATAGAAATGTATTTTCCATGTTGCACTTCTCCTAGTAAATAGTGATGCGCAAATTTTTTCACCAGGCATGGATTTGCAGAGATTTTCCTCATTTCGCCATTGGCGAATTATTTTGCAAAAGTTCAGTGAAAATTTGCTGCAGAAAAAAAATTGTTGCGCATCAAAATGGGCGCGGTCGTGTAAAAAAACACGGGTGACAAAAAAAAAAAAAAAGACGCAGGCAACCAAAAAATTATACATATTTTTCTATAGTCTGTCTCCTTCCTGCCTTCCTCCTAGAATTCGCTGAACACTCTGAACATATTGTATTCAGAGGCGTATATATGATCCTGAATGGTAACTATTTGTTTTCACCTTCAGTTTCCTATATATGTAACTATATATATTTAAATGCAAGGAAAAATAATTCTGATACTTTCTACCATTTCTAATAACAGACATTTGGGAACATGTTTGTGCTACTAAGGACTATTCTGTTAAGATGGCAAATAATGAATAATACACATCAGCATAACAGATGCTCACTCTGTCATAGGAAAAACACAATGCAAAATGTCTGATCATTAGCAGACAGCATAAAAAGGAACGTTACTGGATCATAGTGACATGACACAATACATTGTACAGTAATTGATTTCATCATTATGCCTTGTATTACCAAGACCATTTTCCCATTTATTCATTTTTCAGTCACATCTTCTTTATTTTAGAGCCCTTGCTTTATCCACAGAATGTATCATACAATAATAATGAAAACAACTGACTCTCAGACTACAATGTGTCTTTTTATTAAAGTTCTCTTTTACAATATTTATATATTTCCTAAATGTGTCATTACAAACAGGCAAAGCTGAAACAAATGTATTATTACATTCAGACTTCCCATCAGACACTGTCACCATTACAGGGCGGCTGCACTAAACCAATTTCAATAAATGTGTTTTAACACCTTTGTGTGTGGCTAAACAACACAAGTTAGGAATAGCCATATAGCAAATAAATGTTGCAGAACACTGTTGTTGAATTGTATTCTTTAATGACAAGTATCATACTAGGTCATACAATAACCATGTTTCCACAGAAATTGCAGAGATTTTTCATTGTCTCTTGTATTAAATAGTATCAATTCAGTGGGTATACACTTTGGCGTTTTTGTACCACTAAATTTCCACATTTGTAAAACCATGTGTTATATTATTGTTCTAAACACTAAAATATTTTAAATCAGCCATAGGTTAAAGAGTACTTCTATACCTAAAAGAATTTTTATTAAAAGTGCCCAGGTAATCCCCCAGCATAATAGACTCCTGCTGATAATAGTCAAAACAAAGTGTAAGGGGAGGGGTTGTATACAGGAAAATAGATGATTTAACTCACAAGGACAAATCATGGAGTAGCTTCAGTTTCCCTGTTTGCTATGCTTAGTTCAGAAAATAACAGAAACCATAGACATTATTATGTGATTAAAACAATGGGCAAAAAATATGTTCAGCACAAACCCTATTAATTGAACTGATGTTGAACAAGTGGGTATACTGCCTCTTTGTTACATTTTTGCTCATGTCTTTAAGACTTGATTTAATAAAATCACAATTTTGTGTTTCCCATAATGTAAGCACCAATAAACTTTCCCATGTTTACATAACTATCCTTGAATAATTGTCATTAATAAAGTTGATTTGAAAGTTACAATCAATAGCAGTACAAAAGCTTGAAAAATGATGCATTAATGACATTGTACAGGTATAGGACCCATTATCCAGATTGCTCAGGACCAAGGGTATTCCGGATAGGGGTCTTTCCGTAATTTGGATCTCCATACTTTAAGTCTACTAAAAAATCAATAAAACATTAATTAAATCCAATAGGATTGTTTTGCATCCAATAAGGATTATTTATATTTTAGTCGTGATCAATTACAAGGTACTGTTTTATTTCTACAGAGAAAAAGGAAATCAGTTTTAAAATTCTGAATTATTGGATTAAAATGGAGTCTATGGGAGATGGGCTTTTCATAATTCAAAGTTTTTTGGATAACGGGTTTCTGGATAAGGGATCCCCTAGCTGTATAAGTTTCTATGCAAGGATCCCCCTGTATCTTATGTAACCATGAAATGCTAGTAGGTACAGGTTAAGTACAGTAATACAGCATGTACTTGATGTTTTTGTATGGTGCATAAGCATCCCCATGGTTAATAATACAAAAAAAATCCCCTTATACACACTGATCTGTCTTAGCTAGTCATTCTTTTCTTTCTTAATGCTATTAAAAAATCCAACAAATGTGGTTCTTTGATATTAAATATAAAGCACCAGTTTGTGATTTAAGACTTTTGGCTCTATTTTCTTAAACTAGAAACCAGTGTTTCTATGCCTGCAACCTTTTTGCTGTTTCTATAGCAACTATTATTTTAATGTCATTGAATGTCGATATGTTTTCAATTTCATTTGTGCTCTTCCATATTTGTCTCTCTAGTGTATATTCAACTTGTGTAGGTGCATTCAGAAAAATATATACTATAATTCAGGACAGTAAGAGGCATGTAAAAAATATAGAAAAATGACTAAAATTCAGTTACATATAGGTCTTAACAGTATGAACATTACTCTGGCTTAACAGATTAGTTGATAGAATTGGAAAAATTTCTAATATAATAGATTGACAAGAATTCCAAGCAGAATTCCCAGCTTAGTCTTTCATTATTTTTATCTATTAATCTAAAAAAATTGAGGTTTCTCTTTAATTGTTGGAATGAAAAACACCCTTGATAGCTAGTCAAAGAGAAGAGGGTGGCAAAAAGGAAGAGTAGATAGCATTGCTGCCCAACAGTGATGGTGCAGAGCTTAAATTGCATGCAAGTCATGTTGTTAAAAAAAGGGTGTCTCGTGTTTGTGTTGAGATATCTGCATCAAGATTTATATATCTGTATATGTAATAAGTATACAACATACTATACAACTAACAATACTATTTTTAGTTTGAAATCAGGCAGGGTATCTCTCTTTTTTATTATTTACCTGATAGGGAGTTTTTCTTTGTAACTACTAGACACTGGGGAGTTGCTTGCATAAGGGGCAGGTTTGACCCATTTTTTGACACTGAGACTCATTACTGGTGAGCATGGTATTGGGCCACTTTGTGGAATCTGTGTGGGTTTGATTTGGTGTGATTTCATACATTGATGGCAGAATCTTTTAGCCACTTTTTTAGATAGTGATATCTGAGTTATAGTGGTTCAGGAATCTAATATATAATCCAGCATTCCATGTGTGTTATAACCCAGTAGTGCAATTGTTTACTGACTTTTTTTCTCCCTTGGGAGTTTGATCCCCCTTACCAGGTAATCTTGCGCTGTTTTTGATAATTTTAATATATTTAATTTTTTTAACTTTTCTGTTATTACACCTACTCATGGGGGCTGATTTACTTACCCACGAACGGGTCGAAATGAGTTCGATTGCGTTTTTTTCGTAATGATCGGTATTTTGCGATTTTTTCGTATTTTTTGCGATTTTTTCGGATTCTTTACGAATTTTTCGTTACCAATACGATTTTTGCGTAAAAACGCGAGTTTTTCGTAGCCATTACGAAAGTTGCGTAAAAAGTTGCGCTTTTTTCGTAGTGTTAAAACTTACGCGAAAAGTTGCGCATTTTTCGTAGCGTTAAAACTTAAAAGGTGCAAAGTTTCGCGTAAGTTTTAACGCTACGAAAAAAGCGCAACTTTTTGCGCAAGTTTTAACGCTACGAAAAATCGCCAGATTTTACGCAACTTTCGTAATGGATACGAAAAACTCGCGTTTTTACGCAAAAATCGTATTGGTAACGAAAAATTCGTAAAGAATCCGAAAAAATCGCAAAACATACGAAAAAGTCGCAAAATGTTCGTTTTCAAGTCGGAACTTTTCCAATTCGGGTCGGATTCGTGGGTTAGTAAATCAGCCCCATGGTGTGTATTTTATTTATACTGAATAAAAGTTATATTTTAATGAGGAACTTTTTCTTGGACATCCAAGAATGGGAGTTGCATCTTTATGGTCATACTTTTTCTTTTGTAAAATAATATTAATATATTATTAAATATGATATACAGTATATCATATTTAATAATATATTAATATTATTTGACAAAAGAAAAATTTAGGCACTGTTACTTAGTTCTCTTCTATATGCTGGATTCTTCAGAGTGGAATGTTGATTAGTTAATTAGTTAATATAGTTAATTGGAGGTCAGTTATATTCTATACATTTGCACTGTGTCCAAAGAAATGCTTACTGTACAGGTAACTAGAATCCTGATCATGATTTGACATGGTCAAACACAGCTAGTTACTTCCTTCAAATCTGTTATCTTCAGTCAAGTAAATTAAACTCTGGAGTAACCCAGTCAGAAATAGAGGTTGGTCAATCAATAACATTTGTGCATGTAAGGATGCACAAGTAACAATTCAGAATTTCTGCTTTTTCCTTGTTCTCAGCCAATAGACCTTCTGTGATAATTAGAGTCCAGCCCCTTGCTTAATTTTTTTACTCTTCACATATTTTGAAATCATTTTCTATTCATTTTACCCCTTGTTGCAATACCCTTTTCCATCTCTATTTTAGCATGCCTGATAGTGTTTTAGCTTCTCCCTTATATAGTTGTCTCTGCAACACAATCTCAAAGGAGACCATGTCATGATCACTGTTCCCTAAATTCTCACCCACTCAAATGCTAGAGATGAATTCAGTATTATTACTGTATATTCAGATATATTATTATTCAGACTTTTTCTAATATTCAATACGAGTCCTACTGGGAGAGAGATTTCAAACTCAAGTGCAAAAGGGAAGTACAAAAACCAAAACATTATATAAATTGTATTTTGTATGTTGATGAGTCAATAAAGACTTGGGTTTGGGCCCTTTTCACATATGGGCAATATGAACCCAGTGATCTGTTACTTTTAGATGTTAAAACATGGTTGTGCCTGTTTAACCATTTTCCCCTTAATCGTGTCTGATACAAAATCCAACAAATCCTATCTCACACAACCTGTCATCAGCTGTTTTATGGAGAGCTATTGTTTGGCATAATATATAATTTCAATCAATTTGAAGCATAAATGGGAGGTGTTTCATTGGGTGTCTGTTTTCTCTAGAGCTTTTTTTACATTTTTCTTTTGCCTTTTAACAAGATGCTGAAATTTATGAACATCTGCCTCATGTTGGTTTTACATCTAATCATAAAACATAAATTAAACCTGTGTTTATTAGGTGCAAATATATGCATGCATTTTCAAACTTCATTTTGTAGCACTCACTTCTGTATATTTATATGAAAATGATAGATATAATTTAGTTAAACGTGCCACAAATTTGTTTTCCTACTGAAAAGCATTATCTGTAGTGATGAGCGAAATTTTACGCCAGGCATGGATTCGCAGTGAATTTCCATGTTTCACATTGGTGGATTTTTTTGAGAAATGGGTGCAAAAACGTCCGTCATTTTTTTGACGCGTGTCTTTTTTGGCATTTCAAAAAATGGGACAGATTTTCAATTGTTTCAAAAAATATCCAATATATTTATGTGAATATATAATAATATATATAACTGATGGAGTACACATGGGACTTAAAAATGTGTGTAAATATTTATTGGTGTTAAACCAACATTTTAGTCTAACCGAGAGGAGCTTTCTCAAACTTAAAAAGGTAGTAGTGAAAGAAATTGTAGCCAAAAATCCATATCATGTGGATATGTTTTGTTTGTGAGTGCACTACCACCATATACTCACTACATGTTATATTGGGACAATGGCTGTTGCCATCTTGCACTCTTGCATTGGCTAGTGACTGTCAGTAATTATTTGAGTAATTTGCATATCTTTTTACAGTCCCTTAATGATACAGTAATTATATGCCATCTACAATAACCAAGCATACAAACTGTATTTTCAAACTAATTTTACTCTATTACTAATATTCAATGTTATATTCCCATTTAGGTTTTTTAATGTTCCCAACACTTTTCAAGATTCAATTTTTAATATTGTTTGAAAGAAAGTTGACCCCAGAGTGAAAATTAGTATAAATGGCTAAAACACTGTAATGGTATTTTGTACTACTACTGTAGTATTAGAACCATGTTATATTTACTTGTTATTACTTAACTAATGGAAGCGTATTATATGTTATAAGGCAATATAAACATTCCATGTTGTTTTATTGTTCTTAATTGAAATAATTATTTATAATTTCAGATTAATCATAATTTCAGAGCATTATATTTAAACTGAAAGAATTGAATTCCTACTGTACATAAATGAACCTTTAAAGATGACAATTTTTCCACAATCATATACCTTGAAATGTCTATTCTCACAGCCCATTAAGCTTCAGGCAAAAAAGAGGGAACGTAGCTGTAAAGTAGCATGTAGCTCTACTTTGTCACAGAAGCACATTACAAAAGAAAACTAAAGGTGTTTCTGAACAGCAAAATACTTCTATTTTTACTGCCAAATAGCTTAGACTATTTATTTTGTTTCCATGTATACAGCCAAAAAATAATAAAGTATCCTAATTGGATGTTATATTTTTCTTTTGCAACATAACAACATGGTGAAATTTATGAACATCTGCCTCATGTTGGTTTAACACCAATCATAAAAATGTAGAATAAACTGTATTTATTAGGTGCAAATACAGTATATGCACATTTCCAAAATTCATTTTGTAGCACTAACGTTTGTATATTTGAAAATGAAAATAATTCATGTAAACATGCACTACTAATTTGTTTTCTTACTGAAAAGCATTATATGCAAAATGTGGCAAAATACTGTGGCTGATTTACTGTGGGATCTATTATTTGAGGTGCTTGGGAACTGGAGGTTTTCAGATTAGTAGTCTTTCAGAAATGTGGAACACCAAATTCTTAGATAGTTTTGAAGTGGGATTGCTCTATTAACAATGGATAAAACTGGGCAGTAAACTATAGCAGTCAATTAGTTTTTTCAGCCAACTACAGGTAGAAAAATGTTTAAAGTTTTAAAAAATGAGCCCCTCATTACAGAGAGTAAGCAAATCCCTTAGATCACAATGAGAAATGGCTTTGCTGTATTTCTGCCCTTTCTGAATAATAATTGTCCAGATAACAATATCTATCATATAGACACCATTAATATACCGACTTGCAATCTCAGAACTTCTCAGCTCCAAAGAGTTGTATTGGGGGTCAGAAAGTAGCCCATAAAATGTATTTCTTGCTATGTAGTGTTTCAAGCATGTCCTATTTGGTTGGTACTGTCATGCCTGCTTAGGGAACAGAATAGGTAATAAATGAACCCCCACTTTATATTTGTTTCTGCTAAATCCTATGTATTATACAGAGGTAGAGGACACCTTAACACAACCGCTACCTGTGTAAATATATATCAGAAATGGTTTAATTTTATATGTGCATTTTGTTCATCACACGTTGCTTGACAGTTCATCCAAAATGAACTGAGTAAGTTTAGGGAATATAGGGTTATCTGAACCTTTAAAGGAGACATATCATATAAAAATTAAAAATGTTCCAGTTAGTTCTCCTCTAAATATAGAAGGATTGTGCTTAAAAAAGTTGTATTTATGACTGATTTATTGTGAAATTCAACCAAAACCCCACTAGTTCCACCCATCTGTTCCACTTCCTACTTGCTGAATTCTCTGGATGTGCAGGGGAGCTGGCGGCTCTCAGTACAGGCACCAATAGGAACCAATAAGCAGCTAGCCTGACCTGATAGGGAACTGAAGCCTGCCTTTGCTTGTGTGAGGCTGTGATTGGCTATCCCCTTCCTACTGTGCTTCTGTCAGGGACTGTTAGGACACGCCCACCCTTCATTTGAAACACAGACAGAGAATGGATATGGCCATTTTTACAGATAGGATTAATGTTTAGTTTATGGTGAAATCATCACCATATATGATTCATAACTGCATACAAAATTTAGGGTTTTTTTTCCATTTATCCAATATGTCTCCTTTAAAAAGTTATACTTAGACAACTAGAATAAAGCAGGGGAAATAAGGGATGCAAATTGTCACTTATTGTAGTCTACTTGTGATAAACAAAAGGGTAAGTAAACACTTATCTCCTTTCATGTTCGTGCTTTTGTAAATGTGCCCCTTATTGTTGTGCCTGGACCTGGGGCCAAAAGTCTTATTGTTGTGCCTAGACCTGTAGCCATTGCATTGGCCCAGGTGCAGGCAAACAAAGTGGGATTTGGTGTGAAAACTCACATATTCAGTTTCTCCCTAAATTCTGCTTTATAGGCCCAACGGCTCCAGGTGCAGGTATAACATATATAATCCACCCCGTGTGACATCAGCCTTATTTATGCTGAGTATTTGTCACTGTAGTCATTACGTTGTTGACTTAAAGTATACATGTATACACATTAATAATGTGTTTAAGAACTGGCATATTACTGCAGTTCATTCTAGTGCAGTACTGGTGGACAGGTAATAAATACACTGGGGTTCAAATTTTAATTGAGCCTGCAGACAGTTCAGTTGGTATTACTAATTCAGTTGGTGCATAGGTAGACATCTCCTTTGTAGACCTATCATTTTTAAATAGGCAAATTAATTAGTCGTTGTTGCCACATTACTCTCCCCTTTTGACACATGGTACCTGTGGTTATGCTTTTACTCACTGTTATGCTTTAAATATTGAAAATAAAAGTTATGTTTTAAAGTTCTGAATCTGGAATACAGTGCACACCACCTGACAACTTGATTACATTTGGGTAGTTGGTGCAGGTATTTAGTCTAAAGCCCTTCACTCCTCTGCTCCTCACTTCATTTCTTCACTGGTCTCCCTGCATGTTCCTGGTCGTCTCCTCCGCTCCTCTCAGAGCCTCCGTCTTTTTACACCATCCACACCCACTGCGCTCTCTCGTGTTAATCCTTTCTATCTCGCTGCTCCTTACCTCTGGAACTCTATCCCTGAATCCCTCCATAGGGAAAACTCACCCACTCTCTTTAAGAAAAACCTCAGCTGTTACCTTCTGGAGCACTAAAACATTATTTTGCCCAGTCCTGCGCTTAAGCCCAAATGCCAATACCTGGTGCACTCTTACCTTCCAATTTGTGCCTGTATGTTACCCAACCACTGAAATTGTAAGCTCTACGGGGCAGGGACCTCCTTCCCACTGTGTCTCATACCACATGGCACTAATATATATATTTATTGTATTTATTTATTATATCACTTGTCCTCCCTGTGTGTAATTTTGTATTCTGTAAGATTGTACAGCGCTGAGTACCCTTGTGGCACTTTATAAATAAAGTTATACATACATACATACATGTATTAGAACTAAGAGAGACACATTGCTGAGAGGGGGATAGTAAAAATAACTTGATTATAAAACTGTACAAGAAATTTTGAATTGGCTACATTTAAAAAAAATATATATTATTTTCATGAGACAAAGCTTGTATTACATTTTCAGATTCCCTTTAAACCCAGTGCTCACCTCTATCTACATGCATACATTAGTACATTGACATCTATTGGACCAGGTTAAGAGGTGTTAAACAAATCTCAGTTTTTCTAAATCACATAGTCACTCCATACCTTCATTATTTGTTTGGTTTACATGGCCCTAAAAAGCCTTATACACATTATACTACAAGGCACTTAATCATAGGTTGTGATAAAGTACCTTACAGCACAAAATGTGTAAGGCTTTTTAAGGACATGTAAACCAAATAAAGATAACCTGCATTTTTTGTAATTTGGCAGAATAACTTCTGAAAGCTTTTACATGCAAGGTATAGTTCTCTTATTCCCACAGCTTTACAAAATGTATGATTGTTTATCTTGGATTAAGGGATTTTGTTTCTTGTTGTCTTGGAAGAGCTATCTCACTGCAGAGTGGGTTTAGTGTGCCAAAACCTTTTGGGTCACTATTTTGGATGTTTTCAAAGTGGTCCCTCTCCTTTATTTGCTAGGTAGAATCGATTAAAGTGAAGTAATACTCTCTCTGGATTATTTTAATAGCTATAGTCTATGTGACATTGTCTTCAGTGTTCAGTCAAATAATATAAGTAAAAAATGAATAAAATAAACCTAAAAAAATAACTTGTTTATATTGATTTTAGCTTTGTAAAGTTTATTACGATTATAATATAATTTAGATATGTAAAAATACAGAAGAAGAAGTAACATGGGAATCAATAATGTGAGATATCCTGCCTAAATGCAGGTAGGATTCTGCACCAGTTTAATAGACCTAATTGGAAATAATGTAAACAAGAAATGTTTATGTGAAGTAAAAGTCTAGGAGGAATATTCCCCCTTTGAGATTAACAGTAATCTCTTCTTAAAAGGATTAATGCATATTAGAATGAAAGAAAAATATGTTCACTTCATATTTCTTTTTTTCTCTTTTTTACAGGCCTTATCCGTCTACAAGAGCTAATAAAGGCTCCATCTCGGTACAATTTAAGACTTAAAATCCGTCAACTGCCAATTGACACAAAAGATGCCAAGCCACTACTGAAAGAGATGAAGAGAGGCAAAGAGTTTCATGTCATTTTTGACTGCAGCCATGATATGGCAGCAGGCATATTAAAACAGGTATTACATATGTTTATGATGCAGGCATACCTTCAGTTGTCTCAATAGTGCTCTTAAGTATCCCCATATTTCACCTGTTCAGAGGATCAGAAGCCAAACAGGAAGAAAAAATGCTGAGCTGTGTAAAGAAATTTCCCATAATACCTCACTCCTGCACCGAGACTTAGACCAAGTGTACATGCTCAGTTTGTAAGACTATAATATGAGTCTTTTGACAAAGAAGTCAGTGCAGCGTTTCTGCGAGTGCTTATGGCTGTATTTACATAGACCTTTCTGAAAAAGCTTACTTAGTTTTTACCTTTCTTTCTCCTTTAATACATTAAAACTCATCCAAGCATATTTATCAATGAGTGAAATTTTGAACTAACCATTTGATAAAAACGCTTCTAAAAACCCCATAGGAATGAATTGAATGTGAGTTAGTTTTTATATATTAAGCAGTGATGAGCGCATTCTTTCACCAGGCATGGATTTGCAGCAACATTTCCATTTTGCCATTGGCAAATCTTTTTGGGAAACTGCTGCAAAAATTCATTGCAACAAAAATTTGGCGAGTGAGAAAAAAGTTGAGTCAAAAAAGTTTTGGTTGCATAAAAAAAGTCACTAGTATTAAGCTCTAAACACATATTTTGATAAATCTGCCCCTAAGTCTCACTTCCCTGTAAAGTAGATCATCCTAGCTACTTTCTCCTCAGCTTTACAGAACTACCTTTTTTTGCTGCACAGTACAGGAAGAAAAAAAAAACCCATCCCACATAAACCCCTGTATTAACTTACATAGGAATGAAATAAATTAACCAAGGCAGCAAGGTAATCAAGGAAAGATGAATGGACAGCAGGGATAGTATAGCAGAGGAAGCATTGTTGCAGGCAACAAGTAGCTCCAAAGAAATGGTTCAAATGTAAAGGTCCCCACGAAGCCAAAAAATTATTTTATACTGTAAAAAAAAAAAATGGCGCATGCATCATAGTTTTGCCGCGTGCAACAAAAAAAACGATGTGCATGACAATTAGGGTTTTGCTAATGTTTTCACCGTTTCTTTTCAAAGTTTAGCTTATTTTTCAGCTAAGCAAAATGAGACAGATTCGCTCATCACTAGTAATAGATTTCCAGGGTTTCTGTGTCCATGCAAAATTAAAAGGTTTCCCTGCTGAAGTATAGGAATGAAATGTAATAGTCCTTGAAAATAAGCTCCTGGAGACATAAAAATGGCTCTTTTTGGCATAAAACAACAAAATTCTAAGTATAGTACATTAAAAACTTTAACATACCAAGATGGAAAAAATTGATTAAGAAATAGCAAACACTGCACAAAACACATATTGCATTTATCCTTTTACAATAACCTGATGGAAAATCTCTCTTAAAATGTTAATTTACATGTGTTGTTTGCTTATCCTTTGTGCTCAGCTTTACTTGCTTGTAAAATCTTTTATATTTTAGTGCTGATTTGTGACACTGTGTACATTTTCCTGCGAAATTAAACTCCATGGACTCTAGATTTATATTTACATTATAGTAGTATTTAAAATCCACAGATATATTGTAAATAACTAAAATTATTTACTCACAAAAATACTCAGCTTGTTGTTGAAAAGTATTGCTTTAAGCCCTCTATTCTAGTTTATTTATGATGTTATTAATATTGCAGCAACTTGGCAGCAGGCAGCCTGTTATTTAACTTTATTGTCAGCTGAAAGAACTTGTCAGTGGCAAAAACACTGTAAATGACTATATACACAGTTTTATGTATAAGTGCTTAATGTATAGTTAATATTTTAGAGTTGATGTTTTCAAAGCATTTATACCTTGACAAAATGCAGTCATTTTTATAGTTTTGTCCATAATATCTATGCCTTATTGTTTTCCGGCGTACTAGATTTGCCCTCAGACATGACAAGTTACTAGATATAGATATAGGCAGGCAGTGGCTTACTGGGTTGTAACATTGTTACCGCATCAATTTAAAAGAAAAGTCAGAACTATGTGATAAATATATGAAATCCTCAATGCCACATTTAACCATTCTAGCACTATAAATTATACTTTTATATTTTTTATGACTTATTTGTAAACAAACACTAATCCTGTATCTCACTTTTGGAAACAAAACACTAAAAGAAGCCAGGGGTCCCAACCAGAAGAAAGTGCACGCACAAGAAGGGACTTGAGTTACATTCACTGCACAGGATGCAGAGAAAGGATTATGATTATTAAAAGCCATACAATATTAATTTAAAGTAGGCATGGACTATACTTTTTTAGCCTACATTACATAGTTATATAAGGTTCAAAAAAGACCATCAAGTTCAACACTTTCAAGTAAACCCACATGAACCCATTCTGACCTATCTATACACTCACATACATAATCCCATACTGACCTTTCTATACACTCACGTACAGACCCATACTGACCTATCTATCCACTCACATACAGACCCATACTGACCTATCTATACACTCACATACATACTCCCATACTGACCTATCTATACACTCACATACATAATCCCATACTGACCTATCTATACACTCACATACATACTCCCATACTGACCTATCTATACACTCACATACAGACCCATTCTGACCTATCTATCCACTCACATACAGACCCATACTGACCTATCTATACACTCACATACAGACCCATTCTGACCTATCTATCCACTCACATACAGACCCATACTGACCTATCTATACACTCACATACAGACCCACACTGACCTATCTATCCACTCACATACATAATCCCATACTGACCTATCTATACACTCACATACAGACCCATACTGACCTATCTATCCACTCACATACAGACCCATACTGACCTATCTATACACTCACATACATACACCCATACTGACCTATCTATACACTCACATACAGACCCATACTGACCTATCTATCCACTCACATACAGACCCATACTGACCTATCTATACACTCACATACATACTCCCATACTGACCTATCTATACACTCACATACATAATCCCATACTGACCTATCTATACACTCACATACATACTCCCATACTGACCTATCTATACACTCACATACAGACCCATTCTGACCTATCTATCCACTCACATACAGACCCATACTGACCTATCTATACACTCACATACAGACCCACACTGACCTATCTATCCACTCACATACATAATCCCATACTGACCTATCTATACACTCACATACAGACCCATACTGACCTATCTATACACTCACATACATACACCCATACTGACCTATCTATACACTCACATACATACACCCATACTGACCTATCTATACACTCACATACAGACCCATACTGACCTATCTATCCACTCACATACATACTCCCATACTGACCTATCTATACACTCACATACAGACCCATACTGACCTATCTATACACTCACATACAGACCCATACTGACCTATCTATACACTCACATACATACTCCCATACTGACCTATCTATACACTCACATACATAATCCCATACTGACCTATCTATACACTCACATACATACTCCCATACTGACCTATCTATACACTCACATACAGACCCATTCTGACCTATCTATCCACTCACATACAGACCCATACTGACCTATCTATCCACTCACATACATAATCCCATACTGACCTATCTATACACTCACATACATACACCCATACTGACCTATCTATACACTCACATACAGACCCATGCTGACCTATCTATACACTCACATACAGACCCATACTGACCTATCTATCCACTCACATACAGACCCATACTGACTTATCTATACACTCACATATAGACCCATACTGACCTATCTATACACTCAAATACAGAGCCATACTGACCTTTCTATACACTCACATACAGACCCATACTGACCTATCTATCCACTCACATACATAAATCCATACTGACTTATCTATACACTCACATACAGACCCATACTGACCTATCTATACACTCACATACAGACCCATATTGACCTATCTATACACTCACATACATAAATCCATACTGACTTATCTATACACTCACATACAGACCCATACTGACTTATCTACACATTCACATACAGACCCATACTGACCTATCCATACACTCACATACAAACCCATACTGACCTATCTATACACTCACATACAGACCCATACTGACCTATCTATCCACTCACATACAGACCCATACTGACCTATCTATACACTCACATACAGACCCATACTGACCTATCTATACACTCACATACAGACCCATACTGACCTATCTATCCACTCACATACAGACCCATACTGACCTATCTATACACTCACATACATAAATCCATACTGACCTATCTATACACTCACATACAGACCTATACTGACTTATCTACACTCTCACATACAGACCCATACTGACTTATCGATACACTCACATACATATACCCATACTGACCTACAGTATCTACACTCTCACATACAGACCCATATTGACCTATCTATCCACTCACATACAGACCCATACTGACCTATCTATCCACTCACATACAGACCCATACTGACCTATCTATCCACTCACATACAGACCCATACTGACCTATCTATACACTCACATACAGACCCATACTGACCTATCTATACACTCACATACAGACCCATACTGACCTATCTATCCACTCACATACAGACCCATACTGACCTATCTATACACTCACATACAGACCCATACTGACCTATCTATACACTCACATACAGACCCATACTGACCTATCTATCCACTCACATACAGACCCATACTGACCTATCTATCCACTCACATACAGACCCATACTGACCTATCTATCCACTCACATACAGACCCATACTGACCTATCTATCCACTCACATACAGACCCATACTGACCTATCTATACACTCACATACAGACCCATACTGACCTATCTATACACTCACATACAGACCCATACTGACCTATCTATCCACTCACATACAGACCCATACTGACCTATCTATACACTCACATACATGCAATGTATTTTACAAGATTGTAATGCATTGGTTAATTTTGCCTGCATGGAAATGACATAACTATTATTATATAAACTTAAACTGTACAATAAAATTAAATTCTCATCTTTATAAGAGCAAGGTATTTTAATATTATTTTTGCTTTGTTTGACTCATGGACCTAATAAACATAACAATAATTTTTTGCATATAATGGAAGCCATGCACAATTATAAACAATATATAATGTTTTTAATGCCAGATTTTGTACTCCTGTTTAAATAGATCACTTTGACACAATGTGATATTTATCAATTTACCTCATGTTATGAGAGCACTACAGCATAGGAACTGTGTTTCTGCCTGTCAGTGTATAACAAACAGCTGCTATAGCTTGATGAATAGTGACAGATAGGTGAGGAACAGTATAGGTCAAACCTAGCAATTTCAAGGATTTTCTCTTGAGAAATAATTCTAGTTTGTTTCTAGTTTGTATCTTAAAGTAACTTCTGAGAAGACTCAAAGTGTAAAGTATTTAATGGCAATATTCAATATGCCTACTTGTGAACTTTATGTTTTAAAAGAATTGTTATATTGTAAGAAACAATGTTTATTTATATCTTATTGTGTTTACAAAACATTCCTTCTGTACAATTGATATTTTTATTTGCAAGTTTGATTGGAAGCTAGAATATTGACTAACTTGCTGAAATAAACCTTAAAAATTATCCATGGATATTAAAAACATCCCTTTTATTATTATGTATATCTGTTTCTTTTTCTAAAGGAGAAGATTTAAAATTAGTACAGTTGAGACATATTAGGGTGCACTCTTTCCTTGAATCCCTAACCATTTTTTCCATATCAAATTTCAGTATGAATGCAACAAGAATGCAACTAAGATGCAGATGTTGTAAAAGGTGGATTATGAATCTTCAGATATTACAGCATAGTCATTAATGCTTGTAACTTATTCTGTAATGGAAATCTAACATTGTTCTCCAGCCCTATTTTGACACTGATACTTCAGATAACGTTAGACACCTAAAGCATAGTGATTAAAGGACCATGTAGAAAACAGATAAAGAAAAAAACAATAAAAAAAGAAAAAACTATAAACAACATTTCTTAAAGGCATCTGTGTGACTAGAGAGACAGTACTGAAAAGCTTTAAAATAAGGTCAAAGCACAGGAAGCCAAATCTTTGTACAGTAGCTCTGTATAAAGACAACATTTTTTTGTTTTGTGTTTTTCATGTAACGATAGTAAAAGTGCTGGCCTTGTAGTAATGCAACAGGGCTATTAATTAATCATTATAATGACCACAGATTGTTGACTTCACTTCCCTTATTTTCCAGCTCTCAACATTCTGTAACATCCTATAACATTTTAATAATCTGCAGTGGTCTTTACAAATAATATTGAGTATGATACATGTTATTATATATAATTGCACAAGGTTCTTTATATAATTACAAAAGAAAACAAAGAGCTTATTTGACAAGTAACTTGTTATTTCTTTCTTTAACAGGCATTAGCAATGGGTATGATGACAGAATATTATCATTATATTTTCACAACTCTGGTAAGTCAGCTTTGTATACTATAGTAAAAAATTGGGAAATGTGATAGTAAACTAACATTTTAAACATGCTCACATTTAGGAATCTAAAAGGTTTGCAAACACGATAAAAATATTACATCTAATCAGGTAAGCTTGTCACATCTCACAGTGAATTAGTGATTTAACCTGCTTTTCTAGAAACACAAATGTGGTCATTACAATTGATCCAATTCATTCAGAATTCATGTTTGTATAAGAATTACTAATGATCATAATAGAATGATAGGAATCAATTGTTCCATAAAGATCATTCAAAAATATTCCTGTATTGTTTCCACTTTTCTCACAATAGCCCCTTTAACTTCAGCTTATGTCATTGAACATGAAATTATAGTTGATTGCTCTTTCCATGCAGATCACTTTGTCTTTTTTAGTGAACAGTAGATGTTTTCTGGTTTTATACAGAACACATCTATTATTATTCTGTCTTTAATTTAGATCTTATCATTATTCTCCCATTTCCTAGAACTCTATTGTAGCATTCTCTACTCCAAACCATCATTAATTTTGGCTATGGACTTCTCCCTTTTTAAACTGCAGAGTGTATCAATTTCTAGTACTTTCTTATGATAATGTATGATAATTAAACCTATTCTTACCTTTAGACTGCATTCTCTAAAAGCTAGTTTATTTAAATAATACTATGCTACTCTCTTTATAATAGTCATTACTGTTGCTTAATTTATTCCCATAGGTTTATCATTTTTATATTAGTTGGATGTAAGTTGCTGACTGTGGATCTAAATAGCTGACTGTATTTTTTTTTGCACCGTCAATGTTTATATATTAATAAATGTAGTATAATTAATGTAAATAAGCAGTTGTCTTTTGTGTAGAAAGGTTTTCCCACTTCAATGTTTACACTAAATTACATGTATTTTAGATTACAATCTGTGCATTTTTATTTTGTGTATGTTTATTACATATGGGTACTGCTATCATACCTGGAGAAGCCTTTCAGTTTCAGTGATAGCAGATTGTCAAAACAAAAACAACATACTTGTAAGTGCTGAGTGTCAAAAGTAACCCCTGACCTATCATCTATGAAGGTTTAATTACACTTATAGAGTTAAGGGAATGATAGTGAGAAGGCAAGCTGCAATATGTCATAGATAAATGACACACTGTCTGGCTTGAAAACTTTTCAGAAGCCTTTAGGCACTTAAATAATGCTGTCCCATATTGTTTAACATGTCATGGAGGCACCCACATTTAAAAAACAAAAACAAACAAAATTTTTTTTAAATAAGATATACTTAGATATAAGTAGATATAACTATTGATATGGTAAAACTATCCATATAACAATAGATTTATTTATTCTAATTTATAGAACGGCAATATATATAATGGCTTAAAATTATTATGCCCTTTTTAAAAATGCCAATGGCATTATTAGAATTTCTCTGCTGGAAAAAACACATTTTTTGTGCTGGCAAAAGACACAGAAAAATTGCCCAATCACTCTAATGCATTTAGCTGATTTAATCTTTTTTATTTTTTGTGTGTGTGTGAAGCAAAATGGACCAGTTTCACTTATCACTAATACTGACAAACAAATTCAGTTATTCAGACAAAGAAGCCATTATCTTAAATAGAACCCACATAGTTTTCAGTGAAAATTCATTCTCATTGCTCAAATCACCATGCTTCTAATTTATCTTATGTAAAAACATTGATGCTGATGGGTTATATATATCAGTCACTAAACTAAAATCTAGTTTCTAGTGAGAACGTTAATGCAATTTACTACAGCTCTAGAACCAAATGCAATTCCATTTAATGGCTGAGTGGCAATTGTAAAGTAATTGGAATATCTACAATGTATATTTCAGCTACTGTGGTTAAAATGTTTTATTCAAAAATATATATCAGTTGTGTAGGAGGTCTTCATAAAGATTAAGAGAGGATAAGAAACTTGGAGCAACTGGGTGAAGAAGAAAATTTGTGAAGAGCTTAAAACTACATAATACTTTGATTAAAATAAGTGCCCCCAAAACCATATCCAAGTAGGACAGTTGCACGACACATTGCATATCTGAAAAAGGAAATGCTTACAAAGAGGTTATATGATTAATGAGAAATATTTTCATTATATCATTGGGGGTTACATATAGGGGCAGATTCACTAATGTACGAATCTGAATCATGAAATCTGATCATTTCTGATGATCGCAAATGTCACAAATGTCATTTGAATATGAAAATTTCGTACTTACGATCTGAAAGTTCCTAAATTTTCATATTGAAATGATCGTTCAACTTTCTGACTTTGAACCTTCAATGCATGCTTTTGGAAGCCTCCCATAGGACTCAATGGCACTCTGCAGCTCCAACCTGGCCAAAGGAAAGTCACGATACTGAAGCTTGAATGAATTACAAAACTTTCATACGCGTTGTGACAAATATAATTTTGTTGCACAAATTGACAAAATTAACGAAAACATTGTAGAAAATACACAAAAGTTCTAAACTTTAGAAAAAAATACAAATGTTTTTGTAATTGGACCTGTTGTACTTTAATGAATGTGCCCCATAATGTACCATTAGTTAACACTGTGATATCATCAGACACATTTAAAATGTTGTTGTTCCCTTTTTTGATTAGTGTATCATTACGAAAAAATGCATTCGGACGCCTTCGGACCATTCGTGGATTAGTAAATCTCCCCCCTAGTGTGCTGACACTGTCAATAAATGCACTGCAGTTTTAAAATGCTGCCTGAAGCTGTTTGATTCTGTCTTTGCTTTTGATCCTATGATACACTGTTGGGGTGGTTCACAGACACCTGGAATCCAAAGCTGTATACTTTTGATTTTGTGCTGAATCATAACCCAAAAACCTTTTGCCTAATGGACCTACAGTATATGTTAACTCTTGCATACCTTTTACTACCAAAATAAAGTACTGTAGCTAATAAACAGTTCCTTGTCATCAATTTTAACACATTTTATTTGTTGTGAAATACACAAATATCACTAAGGGTTTTTAAATGATGGTCTATTAATATATGAAGCAAAAATATACTAAAACAACCTTTTCTTTTAGGATCTGTTTGCTTTGGATGTTGAGCCATACAGATATAGTGGTGTTAACATGACTGGATTCCGAATCTTGAACATTGAGAACAGCCAAGTGTTATCTATTATAGAAAAATGGTCTATGGAAAGGTTGCAAGCACCCCCTAAGCCAGATTCTGGATTGCTGGATGGATTCATGACGGTAAGGTTTTGAAATTTAAACAAAGTAGGCATTATAACATTAATATCATACTTGAAGATTAAATCATTTTATGAAAGTAAAAAGAACATATTAAAATGTAAATGAAGTGTTGATAGTAGCTATTAGAATTTTATAATTAAGCTACACTCCAGTTTTCATTACAACAAACCCCTTTATGTGAAAAAGTTAAAAGTCAGATTAAAAACGTTTTTTTATATCTTAAATTTTAAATATGTGATAATCCCCTTCAAGTCCAGAATCTGTCCCTATTAATATATTAATAAATTCATATTGAAGTGTATGAGGTCATAAGAACATTACACACAAATTGTATTCAGGGTGCGTGTACAATATATTTTAGCGACTACTTTCTTTTATGTAATTTGAAAACATGAAACGAGCCCAACCTTTTTTGATAAGGAAGTAGTGAAGATGTTACCTGCATTGGGGATGATTGGCAAATTAAAAAATAAAATACAGAGTGCTTTTGTATTTATTCCTTAATCTAATAAAAGTTAATTTCAAGAGATTTTACTAGTCCTTCAAATAACACAGTGATCCCCAACCAGTGGCTCATGAGAAACATGTTGCTCCCCAACCCCTTGGATGTTGCTCCCAGTGACCTCAAAGTAGGTGCTCGTTTTTGAATTTCTGGTAAGGAGGTAAGTTTTGGTAGCATAAAAACCAAGTATAATGCCAAACAGAGCCTTCTGTAGGCTGCCAGTCCACATAGGGGCTATTAAGTAATCAATTATAGCTCTTATTGGCACCCCCAGGAACCTTTTTCTTGCTTATGTTGCTCCCAAACACTTCTTCCATTTAAATGTGGCTCACGGGTATAAAAGGTGGGGAACCCTAAAATAACACCTCCCTTTCAAATTGTTTAGCATAAAAACAATTCTATATTCTATATTATGATGGCTTTTCAGAATTGTAGTAATTGAAAAGATTTGGATACACAAAAAACATCATTCTAGGAGTAGTATACAATAGTGAATACAAATAAGTGTAGAATTTAATTACACATTCAGCTCAAACATTGGAAGGTGAAAGACCTCCCTTTTATTTTCCTTTTCATTGTAGTGAATAGAATTCACATGCATCATGCTGAACTACAATGAATCATTAAAGCCTTCTCTGTCTTGCACATAGGCCTCGTGCATAGTTGATTAGATGCTACGCATTACTGACCAGGGTAAACTTTGGTGTTCTACCAAAGAAAACTGTACTTAAAGCTAATGGTGCGGTGATCAGCCACATCATAACCCCACCCCTGACATCATAACCATGTCCACAAAAGGACATCCACCCTGCACATGACATAATCTGCCCTCCACTCCAGAGCTACAAAAGGTTGTAACCCTACATAATACCTATTCAAAATGCAGCTTTTCCTGGTCTATTAAATGAACAGAAACATCAATTTGTAGCTACAGGTAGGTATTAATAGACTAAATGACATATTTGAAATTGTTACTACCTTAGTCCTAAATATATTTAAAGGGGCAAGTAATGTATGTATGTATGTATGTATATCTTTATTTATAAAGCGCTACTTATGTACGCAGCGCTGTACAGTAGAATACATTAATACAAACAGGGTGTTAATAAGATAATAGATAAATACAAAGTATAATAATAAATACAGATAAATACAGCAGCAATAAGTTAAGAGTCGAGGACACAAGAGGAAGGAAGTCCCTGCCCCGTAGAGCTTACAATCTATATGGGAGGGGTAACTAACAGACACAAATAGGCAAATATAAGTGCTGTAGGTCACAGTGGGTGACATTACAATATAAGTACCAGTTCCCAGATCAGGTGCTGTGCGAGTGCTCCAAAAGGTAGTCTTTAACCTTAATAAAAAAAATCACTAATGTATGTGCAATGCAAACATATTTCCTCTTTGTGAATAAATCTTTTTTGTGCATATATAATATACATTTTGTTAACCCATATCACTTCATCCACAAGATTTTGCCAATGCACAATGTTAATAGAAGTTATTACTGCAATACCATCATTTATACCTAAAAAAAAAAATGGATACCACTTTCAAGGGGGTCTAAAAAAAAACTGTACTTTATCTGATCTGTATATACAATCTAAAATGTAATAAACTGTGTAGTGATCACTAGAACATTGCATATATGATTTTTTTTTTATATAATTTTCTTAATTTGACTATGATTTTTATTGCATTCTGGCCATTGTGTTCTTATATATGTTGTTTTTTGCTTTAAACAACCCATTATATTTTTGGACATTTGAATTACTTTGACATACAAACTGGAAGACAGTGTTTACTTTAACTTACAAGACAGAAAAGTAATATATACAATATACATTTTTACTTAAATGACACTGCATTACTTCTCAACAGGAATCCTAGAAAACCAAGTAGTACTGGAGCAAAATAATTATTATTGGGATTAGTACAAACTCATCTGTCATTTTATTATCTAGCAGTACATGAAAATTATGCCTTTGCTTTAGCTGAAGTAATAAATACCAAAGAAACTGGATTCATTGATGGGCTCATATGGCTCAGTTAACTCATTTAATTGGTCCCTAAAGCAGTAGATAGAGTTTAAGCATTTATCAAGGCAACACTGAACTATTGCTCTGCTTTTAAAAATTTGTATGTGCAGGTTGATGATACAAATGACTGACCAAGATAATTGGTATAATTTTCAACCCGACTGTCAACAGTCTTTTCTGTGTCTGTAATTGCATTTAATGTAGGTTCTTTGTGCTGTGTGTTCTCTAGTTTAGCTATCAACATGAGATTAGAGGTGGTTCTTGTAATGACACAAAGCACTTGTCTTTTTAATTTTTTTTCTAAACCCATCATTTGTACTTAATAGCTCTCATCAATGGAAGGAAAAACAATCTCTGTTAATATTCCTTGCTTCTTCAGACTGCAATGTCTTTTTTATGTTAACTTGTTTACTTTCAAGATCTGTATAACATCTATATAAAATGTTAACATTTATTTAAGATGTCACCCCTTGTCTTCATTGTGTCTGTGCAGAACACTTGAAGTGTTGCTGATTATATCTGCAGAAAATAGTGGCACTTTGTTCAAAGTTGGAATTATAAATAAATTATATATAACATTATATAAATTATTTAAATATGAATTGAGATTCATATATCCATTTTTAGCGTGCATATATTTTACACTATATATAAGTTTGTTTCGATTCTATTGAAAAACAAGCTTCAATTGTTTGCTAAGGAATTTTAAAAGGAAAGATGCCAGGATGAGTAGTGAAACATCTTAAATGATTACTTAACAAGTCTAGTTACTTTAGATTTATTTATACTAGATATACCATGACCTGCCCTGGATGAATGAAAATCTTCATAGTCATAAAGATGCCAGTATTTATTTACATGTATTTCATCACAAGAATTTTAGCAACTTTTTTTTTAAGGAGCTTTTCCTCATGAAATATTTTTTTAAATATCTGAAAATGTTTTTGTCATAAATCTTTATAGTCAGTTGGCTAAGATTGACATTAAACATGGATAAATAGTAATGGGCAGATTTATTAAAACTCTTAACAGTTCTCAGTTTTTTCCATTTAATTTCCACAAATGTCTGACATTCACTAAACTGAAAAAGTCTGTGCAGGAAAAAGTCACAAAAATTCTCAGAATCCAAAAACCTCTTTCTTAGCAAAGAAGGATCCTCCAAGGGAAGGGACATCTGCTATTGACATCTACATAATCTCAGCATGTTTTAGCTGGCTTCAGACAAGTGTTAGTATATGGTACCCTTAGTATTTTAGGGTTAATCAAAACAGTATGAAAATTATTGCTTTTATGATCCTCTTGATGCGGTTAAACATTTTTATTTGCATAATAATTTCTATTAATTTAATTTCACCAACAGAAATAATGAGAACATTATTATCATAAATTATCATAAATTGCGCTGTTAGTAAATGGATGGCAAGTCTTTATAGAGTTCATATATTTATATATTTAGGACTGCCCTCTCTGGTCTAACTTCAGATCCCATATATAGTTAACAGTTCTTTCCCACTGATTTTGGTAGAGTTAATGTAAGTGGAGTTTTTTAATAACAGCACTCTTAAATATAAAACACTTCCAGAGGGTTTGAAAAGTTTAATACAACAGTCAACCACTTTGCGCATAGTGAATTGGTAAAAAAACATCTATTTACACCAGCAGAAGATTTTCAGATGCACATCAGATATTGATTGGTTTACTACATCATTCTGTTTCAGGCATCTTATCTTTTTTGTTGCTTTGGGTTAATATACCTCGGCAAACTTTGCACCTTTAAGTACATACAAGGGCATACGTTTTTTCTAGTGGTTATGGAAAAATAATATTTGAAAAGTGAAACAAAATATATCAAAGGGGGAGATTCGTGCTTGGTGTTAGGAGAAGGTTAGGAGAAGAGTCCAAGATACTGTATTTTGAAGAAATAGGTTAAGATCTTCATTGTGCTTTGTGACACAAATGAAGTAAAAATGTCAAACTAATGATATTAGTGTTTCATTACTATGGCAATATGTGCAATAGTTGATACTCTTGGACTTCAAAAAGCCTACCTTAACCCAAAATCTGAATGTCAATTGCAAAAGTGCTCAGAGGGCCTTTCTAAGTTAGTTTACAGTATAACATACATTATTTTTTGGATTTAGGACTCCTTTTAATACCATTAAAAGGAAAAGCTGGCACAGGTAAATACTTACATGCTGAAGTATAACAAAAAAATATATTTTACTGTGAACACATTGTAAAATGAAATAATAAAAAACAATGATAGCACTTATACATTTTACAGATGTAGTAAAGGGATTAATACTGTCTGAAGACAATGTACAGAACCAGTACTATTAACCATCATGCTTAAATTCTGTAAAGTGATAGAAGAACTAAAGAGTCCAGAGAATGTTAGTAATAGAAGCTAAGGTCATTTTACAGCAGCAAGATCACATACTGAAAATACTATTAAATAGAAAGTAGCAAAGAAATGCATAGCTTTTGCAAAAAAAGCTAAAATTGGGAAATAAAATTGGATTTAGGCCATAACTACTGCAGCCTAAAATATTCTCCTCTTTAATGCCTCATCCGCTTACATACCTATTAATCTTCGAAGCTGCACTGTGCCTCAAGTCAAAGCTTTGTATGCATAATTAGTATGAACTAACAAGTGCTACTGCTTAATTAGCATAAAGTTTTCCTTACTAATTGCTTTTTGCCTTCATTTGATTTAGTTATCTACTTTAATCATATGTGGATTAGGATACAGTTGCTCTATTTTAAGCAATAATCCTGTACTTTGATGTTCCCATTAAACCAAGGTGCAATTAAACTATAGTTCTGTCCTAAATTTTTGCAATAAACAACAAAACTTTGTGCATAAATATATACTGTGAAACCATATGCCTTTACCTAGGGTAAAATCTAGTCAAATGCAAAATTAACCAAAACATGGATTTAAAAAAAGGTTGTGACATGTTAGGCAAGCAGGTTTCTTATGCAGAGAAGAGAGGGTTACAGAAATGCAAAAAAAAAAAAAAAAATTCATTATTGCCTTTAATTATTTACTCAAAAATATATCAATAAGGTGCTTATCTTCATATCACATCAAAAATAAAGAACAGTCTCTCTCATAGATGAGATTGTAGTTTTCCAGACTACCCCAGGGCTTTTTCCAAACTCTAGACCACAGTAAGGTTAACACCCTGTTACTTCCAGTTCAAAGATAACTTCTTTTTATCAGTCGGGCCATATAGCCTACTTCCAGGTCAGCTGCACTTTTCCAAAAATTGCCTTTTTGTCTAGGCAGAGGCCCTTTGGCACTCACTCTCATGCTCAGCCCTTTGCTTCTCCATCTCTCAATATCAGACACTCTTTTTATCTCAGGCTCCACGGGCCCCTGGCAAAAAAAAAAAAAATTTGCTCATCACTATCACCTAGTGATCATGAGTGTTCATGCATGCTGATCATATCATCTCCACAGTAATTCTTATTTCTATGTGAGGTTCTTTTTTACATTTTGTTCTGAAACTTTTCTGTTAAGAATATAAGGATAATGGCAAAAGGATTTCTAACGGTATTAAGTAAAATATTTCACCAGGTATGGATTTAGACACCCCAAAATGCTTAAAGATCGCAAAGTATTTTACAGCGTAAACACCCATAGACATCAGAAGCAGTGGGACTGTTTTCTGTTGAAAGGCAATATCAGTGTTATCTGGTTGGTGGGCTCCAAGTTACCTTGGCAACCAGGCAGTGGTTTAGGATTTTTTTTTTAACTAGAACAATCATAAAACAGAATATTTAAAGTATAGATCTATAATAAATATTCTTCATTATTGGCATTGCTGAACATACCACCCATATCAACTTGTCTACTTTTCTCCTTATATGTCAGATTTGTCAATTTTTTTTAGATAGGTGCTAAATATGTATTTTTTTTTCAATTTTTGGTAAACCTGCAATTGATACATAATATTCTTCTAAATCCTATTTTTATGCATGAAAACATTTTAACTGCTGTTACACCACCTTTATAACAATGAAAAGTGTATCATGTTTGTTATGTAATTTTTTCCATTACTGATTTGCCTGAATTGAATTAATTGCTGTGAGGACATGATAATGAGAAGTAAGAAGCAATGAAAAAAGCCGATCTTATAATAATTATGAACAAAAGAAAATCTACCCAGAGAAAAGAAAGTTGCATTGTGAATATGTTTTGTGTTATTGATTTTTAGTACATTTCCACATTTGTCACTCATTTACAAAAATATATATATAATTTCTTGTTTCCACAATACAAAAGAAACAAATTATGGTTTATATATTGGATTTTAATGAAATACATTTTATATAGTGATATGATTTTTTTTAACAAAAGCAAAGACAAAAAATAAGTTATTCTGTCGATTTAAATGAAAAAATATTTGTGTTATGATTTGAATAGGATCATGATACAATACATGCAGACCATTTTGGTTTATAGCTAAAATGCATAAAAATATACTAATGTTTGCATATGTTATAGGTTATTTTACATTCAAAATGTGTAAGGACTGTGAAAGCTTAATTTTAATTTAACAGAGAAATGCTGTTTCTTATTAGACCATAACATGCCATTAAGCAGTAAGCTTTATGAATCATAATCAGGGGAGACTGCTTGAATGTGCTTTAATACTAATTTATTCATGACTTACCAAATTCTTTTGTGAGGCAGAATTGAAGTCAGGAACTTTTGAATAAAGATTTTCTTGTAAGATTGGTCCAATCAAGGTACCATTAGTAACAGTTCAAAGGTTAACAGACAGGCTGAGATCATCAAATATCAATCCAGTGCACATTGCATAGTAACAGCTACTTAAGTCAGAGGCATTACATTCATGATCTCTTGAATCATAGCCCCACAAATCCTGATCCTAATAAGCCCTAAAGTATTTACTTAATATAGCTATATTTGACAAATATTGGTCCACCCTGTTTTATATATTTATTATTACAAAAAGCTTTCTGGCCATACTATACTGTTGCGAAACATGGTCAAGTTGAGCTACATAAGGCTGTAATAATTTAGCCTCTTCCTAATGCTGAGCCAAAACTTTTATTGACTTTGCATATGAAAACAATATTACCTGGAGACCTGCTTATTTGTAACAATAAATAATAATAAAAATAGAGATATGTGTTGAACTAACCAACATTATATGAGTAAATATACCAGATCTTCTCTATTAAAATCATGTCCTCTGATGAAACACTCCTGAGTTCCACACAATCCCAAAGCAATGTCAGAACTATTAATCAGGGGCACTGTTTTTTTATAGATAGCAAGGCATCGCCAAAAACAATGGTTAGCATTTGATAGAGTGGTGTAATTCCATTGAGCTCTGGAAATTTATGTCTAATATATGATTTTGGTAGATGCCGGAGAACACTACCTGCCTGTATGGTATTGATGGTATTGCTTACTAGTAAATTTGGTGTAGGAGGAATAATGGTCTGAGGTTGATTTTGACTAACCCTTGGTTCTAGTGAAAACAATTCCAAACACTATAGGATACAATAACAATTACATGCTTACTACTTTATTTCAGCAGTTTGGAGCAGGTTGTGTTTTACCTGTCTGTACAAAATTAGTTTAAGTGGCATAACTTGACCAGCCTGCACAGAGCACAGAGAACTGTAGAAGAACCCCTGCAAACTAGACCTGATTGCATATTATCAGTGCGCAGGCACACTAATGCCCTTAAAGGTCAATGGAAGAACAAAGTTTTAACATCTACTACATAGACTTCCAAGAACAATAGAGGCTGTTATCACAGCAAATGTAGGAATAACTTCATATTAATATGCTTGGTTCAGAATAAAATCTTAGATGGGCAGGTGTTAAAATACTTATGATTGTTTGTTTATTTAAAGGTTTATATGTGTGCCAAAAGGAAACAAACAAAGTTGAAAATACAGAAAGCTTCTACCATTAGACTCCCAAAGCAGTCACCATCTCCACAGGAGTCTAATTGGCACTTTCTAACACTTGAAATAGGGAGAAGGAAATGCCTAACAAGCACAGACAACATATTTACTGTACTATTTGTTAGCATATTATTTATCAATTTCTGTGTATTTCCAATACCAGTGGGATAATACCCTGTGGGAAAGAAAGACAGTTGTCAAGTAAGCAAGGATTAAATAATGAAACCTTTAACAAGATACAATGGGATAACATAAGTCATTTGAATATTGTGGCCAGTTAGAGGCAAATATGGGAGTCCCATGCTGGGGAAGCATGCATTTTAGCTGAAAATTCTTATGAAGAGGTGATTGAACATTATGACATGAATAGCTGTGCTAAATGCATGAAAATGTTCTGCCAGAAAATGAGAAGATTAAGGCTCCTCTACCAGATAACGGCTCACTGGAGGAATGTAATAGTAGTGAAGTAAAATCTGAAAACAGATGATTTCCCATTTAATAGTCCATTGACTTTCCTCTTAGAGTCATCGCCTTTACTGTGATGGAAATGCTCTTTATTTTCATTTCACAATCAAGCTCAAGCTGTTTCAATATGGCCCTGGATGGTATTTTGTTTTCTTTTAGGGAAGGGGGAAAAAGATTTATTCATTAAACTTTGTTTTCTTGTTTTAGTAAGCTATCTTCAGGATTTTGACCTCATCATTTTAAACCACTGGTAATACCCAGAGCTGAATAAATAAACACACTCTGAAGATTAATCCAGTGAAACATACACAGTATTAGTAATAACATGCTTTTCTATGTTATTGTATGTTAAAAGGTTTTAAAAAAATATACACAAAAATTGTATACATGCTGCATACAATAAATACAGGGCTAGATATTGGTTTATTAAAAGCTGGTGGCTCCACAGTTATTTAAGCATGAGCATACCATTATATTAAGATTGATGCCAAAAAAATTATGGGAAGTTCTGGCTGGTTGCCATTTTGGCTATCATGGTAAGAGTAAAGGACTCTTGATAAAATAAGGCTAATAAATTGTGCCACACTTGCTGATGTTTCATGAAGAATGGTACTGTAACTAAGCTGATCTAGGATCATCCTCATCTGTGGACAAATACACCTGCTCCTCCCTGTGTTTGTTTAACATACAATAATAGATCTGATGCCTAAATGGGAGATGTTATCCTTCCCTAAAACTACTGTAACTCTTTTGAATCCCTAGCTACCCAGAGTAGGTTTCCCAAACTTAATTACAGAAGTAAATGATTCTAGATTGAAAATTATCCCTACAATTCTACATCATTTTTCTCATTGAGGTTTAAGGAAAACATAAAGCCTAGCAACACCCTTTCCCAAAGCACACATACCCAAAATGCAGTAAATGGTTAACTTTAATAATATGCTGCAAAATGCTAGTAGTTGTCCTGTAGCAAAATGTTGGTGCCCCAATGTACAACGTGTATTTGAAATATTAATCATTACTAAGTTTTTTGGAAATTGAATCGAATTGTTTTAATTTCCCAAGTTTTAATGCTGATTGGCTAGGTGTATTTTATATTTTAATTGTGCTACCTACATGATTATCAATATTTCCTTACTAATTAAACATACATTTATTGTTAGGTTTAAGTTATGACAACTAAGTAATGCCAATCAGCTGTCAGAGTGTAATGTAGTTCTAATCTATAAAGGCATAGAAAGCAAATAGTAAAGATCCTGTTCATTTTAGTGCACAAAAGTGTCAAACAGAACTGCTTTAAAAAAAAAATGTTTTGTCTGACTACTCCTTATTAGCAGAAGGCAATTAAATGTATTAACCGTCCATGTTTTGCATGCTCTTTCAACCATGGAATACCAAAGATGTGTATCTTATAATTAGTATTTCCCATTCTCCCCTATTGTCCAGCAAAGGAATGCTGTGCAGTTCTGGCAGCTCATCTACACTGTTGGCCTCTGTTCCTTTGACTGCAGATGTCTAATTGCAAGCGAACATTTTATTTTTAATGACTCATTATAGTAGACAGAAGCCAGTAGATTTATAATATGCATCTGTCTTCATGGTTTTACATTGATTTACGTTTGTTTTTTATTACATAACCAGATTACTCTTTTTAAAAAATAATCCATTTGCATACTTTTGATTATAAAAAGTCAATTAATGTTTTCCTGTGTTTTTTACGAATAATAAATCCCAGCATCCAGTGGAACTGATAACAATGTCCAAAGATTTGTTCTTAGTATAGTTCCTAGCATAGTGTATAATTTTCTGTTGTTTTAGATTAAAGTCTTCATTTTCATTTTTTTCCTCACAAAAAATGAAATAAAATTATCAGTAGCAGTAGACTGATTTAGATAGATATAACGGTATGTTGCTCTCTGAAGGAATATGTAAAACCTTCTTAGCAGTGCTTCAGCACCCATATGTTTCTGGTCTTTTAGAATGGTTTGATTTAAGTACAGCCTTCTTCTTTTTAATTTAACTTGTGGGAGTTTGGTCTCTAAGGGGCACATTTTATTAGACAGTGAAATGCCTAGTTAATTTAGTTTATTAGTTATAGTATAAGGCACCTCTTTTAATTCAGTAAGTCTTAGGAATAAATCCTTGTGACCATAGAGAGAAATCATTCACCCTATAGACACAGCTGTGTATTTTTACTTTTGACTGAATCCATTTAGTACTATCTATACATATATTGATAGTGACTCTGTAAGAGTACTGGTTCACAAGAAGATTTATTGCACATGGCAAATCTACATTACTGCAGGTGACAAATCTGAAAATGCCTTCCCCTTACCTAAACTTCACATCATGCAAGTAAAACACTATACTCTCACAACCTGCTTAAAAATACCTTCTTTTGCATTTTCAGGTGATTACAATGGATTGCCTCAAGTAATCTGTTTTACTTGCAGCTCCCCAAAGGTTAGGCAAGGGAAAGGCATTTTCAGGAGATTTGTCTACCCCCCAGTGGTTCAGTTATAGCATTATATTATAAGCATTATATAAACCCTTGAACTGTAATGTCAATATGTTTAATGAAAAGATCCCCGTGTATCACTAGTATGGATGATTTTCAATAGACAATCCTTTTGTATGCCTAATTAAATTTAGAAAACCATGGTCCAACAGAGTAAAGGTGGCCATACACAGGCAGATTTTAGCTGTCAATCTGGCCCCTTTAGTCCAAGTCCGCAGTTTATGTGCAAACTGGCTTAACCACATGATATATGGCCAAAAATCAGACAGATATTGATCTTGAAGGTTTAAAAATATCCTTGAAACATGAACCGTATCAGCTTGTTTATTTGGTCCTCTACCCATAAGGCCATTTCTTGGTGACTCAATGCACAGAATGTCTTAATGTCCTCATATATTGGTAATAGGTGAGTGCAGAGGATCTTGTTGTTGTCTATATGTTTTCAGGGAATTACAATGATTCAATTTTGGTATGTTGCTCTCTGAAGGAATATGAAAACCCTTCTTGGCAGTGCTTCAGCACCCATATGTTGCTGGTCTTTTAGAATGGTTTGATGTGAGTACGGCCTTCTTTTTAATTTTAGCTTGTGGGAATTTGGTCTCTAAGGGGCACATTTTATTAGACAGGGAAATGCCTAGTTAATTTAGTTTATTAGTTATAGTATAAGGCACCTCTTTTAATTCTTGTTGTTGTCTATATGTTTTCAGGGAATTACAATGATTCAATTTTGGGCTTTGGACCACTTTAAATTTTAAAGATCACATTAAGTATTTTCTAAATTGGAATTTCAGTGTATTTTCAACTTTAATTATATTGGAGGCCCACTATACTCTTATGTGTACAGGAGAATTAAATGTGATAGCAAAGATATATGGCCACACCATGTTAAGAAATCAGAAAACCCAGGAAGTTGAAGAAATGAAGAGTAAAAATTATGATGCTGTTCTGGATACACATGAATTACATAATACCATGCCCCTTGATGGTCAGGACATTCTACACCAGCTTGCTTTAATCTAGTGTTTTTCCTTTTTTTATGTTGGACTCATACACTCTTTTGAGGCCCAAGATTTGGTCAGAGCCATTCTCTCTTAATAGACATATAAAACATTGCTATAGCAACCATTCAGCCATAACCAAGATGATCTAAAACAGTCAATGTGTTCATCCTAAAATCTTATTTTAACTGTTGGGTTTCCCACTGCATCTATAAACAGATAGGTATTGTCCCCTCACCATTACTGTCCATTAAAAGAGTTAATCTCAAACTGCAGGAATACCTTCAGTTCTCTCAATAGTGCCCTTAAGTCTCCCCATATTTCTGCCCTTCAGATGATCAGAAGCCTCATAGGAAAAAAAGGCTGAGCTCTGTAAAGAAAATTCCCATAATGCCATGCCCCTGCACTAAGATCAAGAACGGTGTACATGCGCAGTTTGTAATGCTATGCGTAAGCTTCCGGCTCAGATCACACATTCCTAAGGGGGGGGAGAGAGTTCTTAGCATTCTTGAGGGAGGGGAGAGCAGGAGAGCGGAGAAAGAAGAGAGCTGTGCAGACTCTGGCACAGAAAAACAAAGAGACAAGAAATCCTGTTTCTTTTGAAAGAGAAGTGCAGCGTTTCTGTAGGTGCCTAGGGCTGTATTGACATAGACCTTTCCTTCTCCTTTAATCTTTGTGAATGCATGTTGAAATTGGATTATAAACACAATAAGAACAAAAGGAGGCGACAAGTAGTTATTGGGAAATATTTATAATTATCCTGTGTTGCTGATTATCATTATATTTAAACAATATATGAAAGGTCTAACTTTTATGTTCACTCCATAATAAACACACATTAACATCCTTCCTGCACATGAAATGAGTGTATTGTAAATAAAAAAAAATATATATTTTTAATCAGAATGAACTTATTTCCAGATTTTTTACATTAGCTAATGAACAAAACATTCCAGTAGACTAACATAATTGTAAACTTTCTATGATAAAAAAAAAATAATCCTTTCCCAAAGTTTTTGCCAAAGTATAAGTTTGGGGTATGGACTTGTATGACATGTTTTGTACTAGCAATATTTCTATAACAGTCAATATATACAACAAACAATTTCCACCAGGACCTTTTGCAAGAGAGATCTAAAATGGTAGTGTTGTCACATGTACTGCCTAATGGCTCATTTCACTACTTGCCAGCAATTTTGATAATTGTGCGCTGAGATCTCAAAATAGACATTATCTGAAATATGTTTTCTTTCTGTTAACAGCAAAAACCATTACATTTCATGTTTACTTTTTACTGAAGAGTTATAACTTGTCAGAATAACCCTCAAGTCTTATAATGGGTGAAGCTTTTGGCATTGTTTACTACTCAAAATGTAATTGCCATAATTTCGTTGACATCAACAGTAGCATTTTAGTAAAATGATGTTCCAGTTTCACAGTAAAAGGTTGACAGGTAACATAACAACAATGTGACTATTAGCTGAAATGGGAATTGGGTGAAATCTGAACTTGGTAGTAACTTTCAATTAAAGTATGCCGTTCAGATTGTAATTAATATGAAATTAATATTTTATTCAGATATAAAACTAGAATCATTTTTCAGGGGTGGCCCCTAAACAGATGCAACAGATGTTACAAAATGACCTCTGTAACTTCTCTTGTCATAGAATAGGCAGCAGTTCTAACTGAGGCGAAGCGGAGTCGTTACTATTTTCTGCTTCTCATTGTGCATATCCTATTATCACTTTTCTATTGCATGAGATAATTGCATTGGAATAAGGTAAAATATGGAGGGAAGTGAATAGCTACTGAAGCAAATAGAGTAAGAAATAAACTAAAGTACAAGTAACACCCTTGTGTTAGGTCTTAATTTATCAAGATTTCATGGTTAATATTTCTGTAAACAGATTATATTACTTACTTAAGGCTCTCAAAAGACTGATAATATCTGTATAAAAGAACCAGTGTTGGAACAGTAGGGTATTACTACATTCAATTCTGTTATGTAATATAAATGTGAATATCTACCTGTTATCGTCTGGAGGTCTCTGTTTGTAAGCATATCTATGTAGTCCTATACAGCTACTGATCTGCAGATTAGATACTTTGTAATGTCATAACATTTAGTCTGTGCTGCTCTCTTGTAATAATTTCACTGTGGCAGCTTCTTCTCACAATTTTTTTTTTTTAATTGACAGTTTTTTTGCATTTACAAGTTTTACAGTCAAGCTTTGCATTATATCTCGATGTTCTCACAATTATTTTTGATCGGTTTTATCTCTATTTGCTTCATTTCTTTGATTTTTGTACTCTTTTGCATCCTTTGGATGCACACTTTGTGTATAGGGGTGGTGACATCATGTTTATTTAATTTGGCACCAAATTCAACACAGGGTATTTAGCAGGGGTTGTGTACACCATGATCCATCTTAAGAAAGGTCCCAATATGTGACCAACAATAAGGATTATTTTACCTTTTTACATTTTTGCTAAGTCCTGTGAGTGCTGAGTTTTTTGTTTTCTGTATTCCACTACCCACTACCTGGCACCCAGGCAAATTATATTTGGTGAGTGCCCAATGTTAAATATAGAGATAACTAGGAAACATTTACTATCGCTCAATACGAAAAAATCGCAACGGCGCCGAAATAGTCGCGCAAAATACGATAAAGTTATGACGGCGCTGAAAAAGTCGTGACAAATACGAAAAATCACGACAAAAAAAGTCGCAAAATTTTCATTTCCAATACGATTTTTTCCCTTTCGGGATTCGGATTCGTGGATTAGTAAATCTGCCCCTTAGTCCTCCGCTATAATTTTCAATAAGCTGGCACACCAACAATGAAAATCACTTAAAGGACAATGAAAGGTTAATATAAATTAAAAGTAAGTCTAAAGGCATTCTTTTTAAGTACTTACTGCATATCTAAATTGCCAGATCCCTGCTTGCTTCTCTGAGATATGGTGCTGGCAGCCTACAGCAGTGTGAAGCCTACAGTGACATCACTGAAATCTCTCTGCCCTTCCTGTAGGCTGCCAGCGGCAGCCTTCTTATTCTCTGAGCATGTGTGTAACTTGATCCTGTCTCCTGTTCTGAGCTACACATGCCCACCAGCCAATCAGAAGCGGATCTGGCAGAGGGGAGGGGGGGAGGGAATGAAACACATGTGCAGTATGAAGCAAGGAGGGAAAGGAAGGGAAAATACCTTTTTAGAGATCGCTGCCTGTTCTAGAAAATGTGAAGTAAGTGTGACTGAGTAAATATTTGATTAGGTGAGCCAAAAGTGTGGCGTTTTTACTAAACAATAGGAGAACTATTGGGCAGTGTGCTTTTTAAATTTTGACTTGCATTCTCCTTTAAGTAAATAGCAAATCATAGTAATTTTAAATCTCAGAAAAATGGCTCTCAAAGCACTATGGACAGCCATCCTTTTAAAAACCAGTTTTTGGTTTTTAAAAGGATGTGATTAAATATCTAATTTTTATTCTACTCTCCGGCTGTCCGTGGTGGTTTGAGATCCATTTTTCTGAGATCTGGGCAAAGTCAAGCCACATTTTCAGGTTGAGATATTTGAGTTTTTGAGTGTAATTCGAGTTTGTAAACTTGAAAATTCAAGGTATTAGAGTTTGTTATTTGAATGAGTTCACCACATTAATAAATAAACTAGCATTTAATATGCACATTTATTTGATTTAGAAAAACAAATTCGACTTCACATAATTGAAAATTGATAAGTAAGCCCATAAATGTTATTTAGCAACACAATCTGCAGACAACATATTATGCTTTATCTTTAGAACAATTGCTGACCTCTGGAAACAGTAAGGGGTACCATATTATTTTTCTAATAAAAATAATTTCAAGTATGTCTTTGATCATATAAGCATAGGTATGGCACATATAACCACACCTACAGACAATTTTATATAAAATATTGGTATTTCTATATGAGAATTCACACATTCCTAAATGAAGCAATGCAAATTGAGACATTACATGAATTTCAAAAGAATTTTTGAATAGTAGATTCAAACACACTCTTCTTTATAGTAGTAATATCATTATTAATAGTTATATATTTTTTCCACAAGTCCTTAAAAGATGTGTGCCTGTTATTTGCCCATCTCCTGAAAAACAATATCCTTTCACTTATGTTTTATGTATATATTTGTATGTGATATCTGGTTATGAAACTAATAAGCCTTGTATCCTGCAGGACATGTTGGATTCACTAAACATTTAATATTATCTGATACATTCGGTTCATTTAGTAAAAGGGGTAAATGCAAAGATTAGTCCAACATTTATCAACTGATAAAGTCTAAAATTGAAATCACAGTATATGATGTTATACTATTATGGAATTACACAGTAATAATTATATAAGCCTAGTTTTTTTATTGCAGGTATGGGACTTGTTATTGAGAATGATTGGGACCTTGGGTTTTCCAGGATCTATTAAATTTAGATATCCATTCTTTGTGTACTTAAACTTTAAAAACATTAAATAAACCCAAAAGGACTATTTTGTCTTCAATAAGGATTAGTGACATCTTATTTGGGATCAAGTACAAGGTATTATGTATTTATACTAGTTATGCAAAGTTCAAGTACAAGGTACTGTGTTATTATTATTACAGAGAAAGGGTAAATCATTTTTAAAAATGTAAAAGATGTGATAGAGTCTAATGGTCTATAGTAATGGAGACTATGGGTGATGGCCTTTGTGAAATTTGGTGCTTTCTGGATAATGGGTTTCCGGATAACTGATCCCATACCTGTACTATGCTTTGTCAGGGTAATGTTATATTTACTATAACTTTTTCCATCCATTGGAGTAGTCAAATTACTAATAAAGATTAAAGGTGCATTTCCTAATGTTCGGATTTCATTTTTTTCACGATTTGTGTTTTTTGCACTAAAACTTGATTTTGTTCATTTAAAAAACAAATCTTTACCCATTTATTATGTGTCTAAACCACAAAAAACACAAATGTAAAAATAGGCCTCTAAAAGCTGTCGAGGTGGGAATTGTCCTAGGCAAATTGTAACAATCTTTATTTAATTAGAGGTTTTAGAGATTTTCAGGGTTTTTTTCATTTGTCCATGAAGATTTGTAGGAAAATATAAAAACCACAAAAACGGTGGGTTTTGTGTTCGTTTCATTTTTGTTCCACATTTTAATTCGCTTGTACTTTTTAATTCAGTCTTTTAATAAATAACAAACATTCATGTTTTTGTGGAAATTAGTTTATTCATGGGTTCAAAAGACATTAAATCCACTAAAACCAGAATGTTGATACATCTACCCCTGAGAGTTGTGTCATAATATTTCTATCTTGTTCTGTCATTCACATTGGGGCAGATGTACAAAAGGCTGAGTTTTAGTTTTCCCTTTTCATTGTTTCCAAGTACAAATTCACACATGGTTCTCATTTATGGAAAGTTGAGTGTTGCATAACTATTTTCACAAAGAACTTTTTTTCAAAACCTGAAATTACTTCTAGATTCCAATTTCACCCGAAAATGTAAAAAGTAACAAGGACTAGTCTAAAAAGTGATATTCTAATGTTAAAACAGCAGATAAGAACATGCACATAACATCATGGTATTTTGAGATCATTGTGCTTAAACAATTCAGTCACAGTTTTCTTCTGCTTTGGCTATGTTATTACTGATAACAAATTGCTTGTAAGTAAGTCATGTTTACAGTCAGACTAATATGCAATAAAAAAGACCTAGTAAATGCTGTGAATAAGGAAATTATGTCACAGCATGTGGGTTAAAGATTCTGTAAGTACTATATACCACAGCTCTAAAAATAAAGCTTATACTAATATCCACATGAGTGGATACTGTATACACAGTTTATTTTATTGACTGTCTGAAGGGCCTATGACTACAGAGGAGGGGAACCTCAGAACTGGTCACATATGGGGCTTTATTATTACGCAGCTCAGAGCAGATGAGCTGTGTTTACAGTTTATGCTAAGGTATAGGCATTAGTGATTTACATTTTTGTCAATATGTATATGTGACATATAAGCATATACACCTGTGTGTTTCATAAGTACAGAGAAAACACATCAGTGGCAATAATGCAAAACTGGGCATTCACTGCTGTTTTTCACTAGATCTTTGGATACCTAGTCAGCACCATCACCTCCGGTCTTTGTGTCTTAAGATGTACGCATGAGACATCATTTTTGTGACTGATTTAGTGTGCAATCTGCCAAAAAGATGCAATTATTAAATAATAGCTATATAATGTATACATGGATACCTATATGTTTAATAAAACATTTCTATATTTTAAAATACAAATATTTAAAATATAACTGTGAGTGTGCAATAATATCCTTAATCCATAACATTTGTTTCAGTGCTTTATCAAAGCAACACTTTGATGTTAAGACTAGTATCTTACAATCATTGTTAGTAGCTCAGCATTCCATTAGTTTCCATGGAAACCAATGTCAATGTTCTGAACAGGACCTTGAATAAATATATGTCCTATCAAAATGTAAAATAATGATTATATGTAATGACCTCCAACACTATTCATTGAAACTGCATATCCTGTTGAGACATTTTATGAGTATAAAACACAATTGCATTATTAAATCTTGATAAATAAGAATGTGTGGCAGATAGAATTTGATATACAACTGTACAGCATTTATTTTAGATGTATAGTGGTAAGATTTTCTTACAGGCTAAAATATGGCTAATAAAAATCTTTGACTTGGGAAAGAAACTTAATTCTTAATCTTAAACTTAATTATTTTAGAATGTAAGCTTTTGCGAGCAGAGCCCTCCCCCTAGTGTCTCCAATCCTCATCCAATGTAACCGCAATGTGAATTGTTTATATGTACATGTTAACTGTTATGTCTTTTGTACCCCTCTATTCTGTAAAGCGCAGTGTAAATTGATGGCTCTATATAAATAATAATAATAATAATAATAGAATGTGAATTTAATGGTGTGTGAATTAGAAATTGTACAAAATTGCTTCAATACCTCTTTTTTTTGTAACTAACATTTTTTATTGAAGGATTGGGGTAGTACAGAAAAAAGAAAGGGGGTTAGCAGATTCAACTACCTTCTAGTAGTAAACATTGTAAACCATTCAAAACATTGATTTAGAACATGGTTAACATAGTATACATTATACATTCAAGTTATTTGTCCAACTTTTGGAGAGGGGATGTTTTAGCAAGTGGAGGAAGAGCAGAGATAGAGGTGGGGTAAGGAAGGGGGAGAGGGGGATAGGGTGAGGTGAGGCGGGGCATAGCAGGAGCAAGGGTGAAATGAAAAGGGGGTAGAGGAGAGATAGAGAAAGTAGGATGGAGGGAAGGGAAAGGGAGAGAAGGGGGAAAAAGAGAAAAGAAAGGAATGGAAAGATAAGGGGGGTTTGGGTAGGGAGGATATAAGAACCTGGGAAACTTCAAAACTGTCAGCCTCAATAGTTTTGGGGGTTTACGTTAGATAAAGGAGGTTTGTACTTGGGATGAGCCAGGGTTGGAGAGATAATTCTACATATTGCTAAACATCTAGTCAGCGAGGCCTCTGAACATGCTTCAATCCCAATTTAGCCAACAAAAAATCCAGTTTTAGTAGTCAATAACTAGTAAGTCATTGCCTCTGTTTTATTTAAAACTAATTTACAGTTAACACTGTACAGTTCTCCACCTCTGGATATACATCCCCATTCCTATTTAAAAATTGTGCAAATCCTGTAGCACTCTCAATTGGGTTCCATTTTCTGTGTTTTATCTTTTTATTTTTTCTCTTAAATTATGCCTTTTTTTAAAGGTTAAATATCATAAAACAAAAATGTAATAGCTTCATTGCATGCAAAATGACACTTAAATAATGATCAAGTTAAACATTGTGTACCATTTCCTTGCAATAATCTACATGTAGGCTTTGTTTCAGTTTAAAAAAAAAAATAATAATTCCATTGAAAGGGAATTAATGATGCAACTTGACCTTGGAATTGTCTTCAATAAACTCATGCAAAAAAGGATGGTGAGGTTGAGCTAATGCAAAAATGTAGGTGGATGTTGTACAAAATAAAATATAAGATATATGCTGTATTCAAGGGAAACCCAAAAATGGACAGAGTGCAGAAGTTATATGTAACGGAATAGTTACCACCTATGGCGTTAATCAAACACGCAGAAAAAGATGATCATAGAAAACATTGAGAAATAAAATCACAAGCCAAAAATATTAAACTAACAAACAAAAGGAATTATTCAATAAAGTAATTTCTGGTTACATTGCCAAGAAATAGGGTGTGTAACTGAAGTAATGGATCTGAAATTGCAGTAAATTGTAGTTTTCTGGTTGCATTGCCAACACACGATAAAGTTCAGAATATGCTGTGAAAGAAGGCTGGTAAATACTCATAACTTTGAGGTTTACACATAGGGACTAGTTTTTGAGATATTAGATCCTTTCTGGTTTGGAGATAACCTGTAACCTTTTTAATTGTGCTTTTAATGCCCCTCTGTTAAGTTATTCCTGCATTCAACCAATGTATGATAAACATTTTAATAAAGTTATAGATCTGGTACATTTTACAATATTGTTTAAAGATTACAGATAAATGCTGTATTCTACAGAGCTTATCTGTTTCTGCTTTGTAACATGTGCTACCTTTCTCCTTTTTGAATTACTGCCCCCATGGATACACAGCAGCTTATTTATATAAACTATAGTTTACATAAAAAAGAAAAAAGCGCAGGTTACATTATAGCAGATAACAGATAAGCTCTGTAGAATACATTAAAAGGGTGTAAAGCTTTGTCATGTAAGAATGACGGTCGGATGCCCCTACATGGGTTTCTTTTGATGCACAGTTTAGCACTTAACTAATTTAACCTTTTTTCATCTATAAATGGTCCGAGTGCTTTTTTTAGGTAGACTTCTTTTTTTATAGCACCTTTTTTTCTGCACGTTTTTTCCCAGGTTTCCCTGCATTGAAAAGTGTATTTGTAAACAATTCAGCAGAAGTGGTAGGATGGAAGGCAACTATGCATAAATGGAAGGAGTGTGTTTGGATAAAGTAATTTTAATGAATGCCATAAATATGTACACAACCATAAGTCCATTTGAACTCACCCACAATTGCACTTGTGTTTGAAAATTAGCCTTTCAGACGTTATTGAGATACATGTATTACTCAGCCCTTTCAAGCCTTATTTAGTGTTCTAGTTGAAGATTGTTGAGGTTTAGTTTATTCAGGAATTTTCAGCACACCTAGGAACATGTAGATGATTCTTGGGGCTGCATGATACATACAATTCAGTTGCATCAATGCAATGAAATTATGCTCAAAGAGGCATTTTGTTTACAATTTAGTATTATTTCCATTTTAGTATTTGTTGGGTTTAGGAGCCTTGGGGCCACATAGTACAGGTATAGGACCCATTATCCAGAATGCTTGGGACCAAGGGTATTCCGGATAAGGGGTCTTTCCGTAATTTGGATCTTCATACCTTAAGTCCACTAAAAAAATCAATAAAACATTAATTAAACCCAATAGGATTATTTTACATCCAGTAAGGATTATTTATATCTTAGTTGGGATAACATACAAAGCACTGTTTTATTTTTACAGAGAAAAAGCAAATCAATTTAAAAAATCTGAATTATTTGATTAAAATGGAGTCTATGGGAGACGGCCTTTCCGTAATTCGGAGCTTTCTGGATATCAGGTTTCCGGATAAGGGATCCCATACCTGTACTATGAATTCAATGAGTTTTAGATTTCATTACGTTACATAGTTCCATAGTTAAGTTGGGTTGAAAAAAGACCAAAATACTGTAACCGAAAGTTATTTTACATATTATGTAAAGTATCTGTTGTTTTAGGGCACTGACACATGAGGGAATTAGTCACCCATGATAAAGGGAATTATAATCTCCTTCAAGTGCTTTCCCCCCACCTGCTAATATGTAAATTACCAGTGAAAAAACATATGTGGCATGGCTACTTCAAAGAAAATTTAGGCTATTTAGGAAAGTAGCGGCACAGCCTATGTTTCCCCACTTGCAATTTGCATTTTAGCCAGGGTAAAAGAAACAAGGGATGTTCTGACATCTATGGTAGCCACGATTTATTATGGGTCACAAAACATCCTGCGGGCATTAGCCTTAAAGACATCACTTCCACAATGAGGTACTACTAAATGTGATAAAAATAATTTCATGTAAGTTATTACAAAATAAATGTTTTCCTGGTTCATATTTTTAACACATAAATTAAAATTGTCATGTGTCAATCATAGTCATTTTTTTTTTTCTGAACAGTAAGTAGACATTAAAAATACACACTTTGTTCACTGTACTCCTGACAGTTCACTAAAATGTATATCCTGAAACTTTTAATGATAGTTCTGTATATTTCAGCATTGCCTTAGACAGTTTTTGTGAAAAGAAACTGTCACCAGAATAATGATAGTCTCTTTAATATGGCATAACTTTTAGTTCTTCTGAAAGGTGTTAAGAGACAGGAAGTTTCTGCTAGCAATCATAGCTCATAACTTGTTGAATTATACAGTATGGGTTACCCCGTGTTATTTTTATCTTCTAAGACTAGTTAAAATGGGTAGACATGAAGTAGTATTATAAATACTACTGTAAGCAATATTAATATTATATATTTACTCTTGCCTTAAGCGTTGATGCCAGCCAAACAATAAAGAAGCTTAATTTCTTAGCTAACTCCTGTGGTGGCATAGGTAGTCTTCCAGGCCATTTGGGATAGAAAACTTAAAATACAGGGCACATCAATGCAAGGAAGCCCTGGACTTAACTCCTGCCTTGAAGGATGCAGAATTTCCAGGGTTTCCTCAGTGTACAGCATCTAAACATGCAACAAGGATCACACATTAATTCCATTATTGATGTAGCACACTTCAACATGACTGAAGTGATACCAATTGTACAACACAAACTTGCCCACACAAGTTGTTTTAACAGAACATTATTTTGCTTTCACATTTACTATCTTACAATGAAGTAGCTGAGTTTTTCAGGTTTTTTTCAGGTTTATGCAGTCCTTGACTTACCCCTGCACTTACTCCATGAAAGGCAGCTGGAAATTATAAGAACATTAGATTGGCCTAATTGAGGCCTGTTGATGACTAATGTGGCCTTTTCTTTAGGAAAGCCTGGGTCTGGTGTAGTGCATGGACACTGGCATCCAGAGCATGACTTAGCTGCTTGTCAATTCTGCTGTTTCTCAGTATTGCCGTATATCAAATGCTCTAATATTTATCTGGATGTCAGGTTATGCCTTCAAGTCCCAAAAGGTGCACTACTTGCAGTAAAGTTGAAAAACTCTGCTCTACATCATTGCTTTACATTATTTTCCAAAAAGGGGCAAATGTCCAATACTGTGGGGTCTAAACAGATACCTTTATACAAAATAGAGCGATTTTGCATTCTTTGGGTCATAATGTTTGGCTTCTAGGGCTTAACTTTATGATTAGATTAATGTATGCAACTGAGGTATCCTAAAAGATTTCATGTGTTAAAATCTTTTATGACAGGACTATCTTTCTTTAAAGAGTCTAAAATCCATATAAATCAATAATCCATGTAAATCAATGAGCTATCTTTCAGAAGCTCTGCCTGTCACCCAATGCATCCAGTTTGTCTCATACACAGTCACAGCATAACTTGCCTTTCAGGCATACTGTCACACACAAACTATCTTTCACACACAGGCTGCCCCTTACACACACTGCTTGTTCACCCACATACTAGCCTGTTCTCACCTATGATTATTTTATATCTACCTTTTACTACCTTAAGAGTTTTCTCTAATTCTAATCCTCATAAGATTTTTATTTCCTTTGATTTATTTAATTGTTACTATCATATGATACAATGCCTTGTATTTTCTATGATCTATGCTTTTACTTTTTACTTCACCTCTGAGTAGTGTCAGTTTTTGAAAAGTATGGTCATAGCTTCTCTAGAATTATACACATAAAAAATCCTATTGATATACAGTTTAAAGTTTGCACCGTCGTAATGCATTGCTTGTTTGCTTTCCAGTCTTCTAAAATGATTCCTCCTAGACAACCTTTTTATGTTGACCTTGAACGTTAAGCTTGCTTCAGCATTCCATATTATTGCATCAACCCTTGTTTTTTGCCAGTTTACTAAAATTCTAACAAATAAACTCACATCAACAGTCATATGTTGGAGATATGTGTCATTTGCCAATGTATACAACTTATCTTTATACAAACAATGTACAAACATGAATACACACAGGTTACCACAACATCACTGTTAGTGATTTTGGTTGTACAGTATCTGTGAATGTGTAAACAATCAAGATCAAATCAGATCAGATCAAGAAAGTGCTATATTTGATTGTTTATGCCACAACATTTAATTGCAATATCCTCTGTTACAATACTTTGATTTTAGTATTTTGATTTTAGCAATCATATCATAATGTAGGCCAAAGATATCCGCTACTTAAATCATGCATTACTGCTGTTGGATCACAAGACAAGAAAGCCATTAAAATACAAGCAAACCTAAAGAGCTCTTGGTTGTTGCTGGCCTGATATGATGTAAGCTGTAATAAACAAAGGCTGATGACTTGCCTTAAGTGCTGCAATTGACTTTTGACTATTACTCATTTGAAATTTATAGAGCTTACACTTCCTTCATGCTTTTAACAAGATTTACTCAAGTTGTATTTCTTTGCCATTTCCTCTGTTTCTCGACATTTTAACTAAATAAAATGGCTGCAACAATAAGAATTGGACATTGGACAATTGATTGCATGCTCCTTTGGCTTACCTTATATGCAATTTCACCAATGTCAGCATGTTATAAGAAGAAGCTTTGGGCAGTTTTTTAAACAGGCTAAGTATTGTAAAGGATATACTATATAGGCAGCTATTCTATTTCTTTATGTTCATAAATAATGATATCACCCCAACTTGCAGCTCAGCAGTAAAGTGTGACTGAAGTTTATCAGAGCACAGGTCATATGGCTGTGGCACCCTGGGAAATGAAGAATATGACTAGCCCCATGTGAAATTTCAAAATTAAAATTTTTTTGAAAAACAGATTTTAATGCAGGATACTGCTGGAGAAGCTTTATTAACTGATGCGTTTTGAAAAAAACATGTTTTATCAAAGACAGTGTTCCTGAATCACATTGTCTAAAAAGATTTCTATTTTGTCAGATGTTGTACCAGAATGATCTTTCATTATTTCTAACTTTAATTATTCCATTAACTATGAGTCAAAAAGAATCATACAATACAAATTGTTTTCCGTTTTTGAGCTAATTAAGTTTCAGTAATGTATATATTTTAACTAATGAATATTCTAGTGTAACATACTAATATGTTAGTAACAAATATAGAAAATAATAATAATAGGTACATATTGGTGGGTTAATATTAATTTGTTGTTTTGGTTGGCATTTAATAAAACATGTTGCTTGGTTATATCACCCAGCTTCCCCAAAAATATTTTTCAAGAGTTTTAATATGCTCTATCAATAAACTGTAATAAAACCTAAAATAAAGAAAAGGGGAATATGGATTATAACTGAATGAATATGAAATAAACTGTATTTTAGAATTAGAGATATCCGTATCTACTATAATACATTAACTACAGTTACCCTGTTTTCATATTCATGTTTCAGACTGATGCTGCTTTAATGTATGATGCTGTCCATGTGGTATCAGTAGCTGTTCAGCAGTTTCCACAGATGACTGTCAGTTCCTTGCAATGCAATCGCCATAAACCTTGGAGGTTTGGTGCCCGCTTCATCAGTCTCATTAAAGAGGTAGGTTTGTTTTTTTTTACATATATCTGTATATGTAATAATTTTTCATTTTAAATCTAAAGATTCAGTGAATATGCACACAAACCCAGAAAAAAAACACAATCACAGGGTATTGTTTTTTTTTATAAATTTTTCCACAAATGGGTGAATTTTGAAAATTTGACAAAAAAGATAGTTTTATATCACTAAATAATGGAAATATTTAAACAGATATACAGATCAGTAATAGAATTTGAACAAAAAAGTTTGTTTGGCATATCTCAATGGTATGACAAAAACAGTATTACTTTCTAATAAATTGCATGCTGGAGGATAATACTTGGCAAAAAACCATGCCTGGCTTTCCTACTATTTTAAATATACTGACATGAAATATGCAAGTTGTATTACAATCTGACAATTATTAATGTGCATCTGGACCCATACATATTGAAACACAGAGTGAGTAATACTGTTATAAACACATGAGAGATCATAATATTGATATATGTGTTCTGTAAATTCCAACAACAGAAATCATAGAATATACATGATATGTAGTAATTCTGTACACATTTACAGTGACTTGAATTATCAGATATAATCCACTTACTCAAAATTATCTGATTACATTTCAGATGGCAACATTTCATTTGTACACATTTGTGTGCCCTTTATTAAAACAAAATAACTAATACATATTACAATTAGTAGAGATGTTTACAATAGATCCTTTTCTTACAAATCAAATAACAGCAATCTTATGTTCTATGGGATATTTAGTAGCAAAGAATATAATATCTTACACACCCCATTTTACTAACTCACTATAGATGAAATGATGTTTCAGCACAGTATATGCATTTTAAACAGATATGTACTTAATATAAATTGCAGATGAACAATAAAGATTACTGTGGGATACCACAATGAGTCAAATTTATATCCACTTAAATGTATATTTTTCTGTAGAATATAGATAGTGAGATATTTTCAAATTAGATATAAATAATAGATATTAATTAGCTCAAGAAACACCAACTGTTCTCAAAAATGGACTGTGTTCTTGAGTTTTATTTAATCCTGATAAGTTTTTAGCTGGGCTGCATATTCTCTTTAATTTTAAATAACATTAATGTATTTGCTATTATTGCTGCATGCAAAATAGCCTATACATGATACATGATGATTGTTTCTAAGTTTGCAATTACTTAATAAATGAGTAAACTGATAGTGATGAAAACATTAACTTGTAACACCATATTTTTCTTTTTTAACACATATAAATCAGTTTTTAAGCTTGACTTAGCCTAAAGAGATTCCAAGGATCACAACTACACACATAAAAAGAATAGTAAAAGCTTTATTATTTTAAACATTTTTTTTTTTTAAATTAAGTTAGCTTAATGTGTTTGGTATGTAGTAATTGATTGGTAAGTAGTTTTTAAAGCAAAGGTGAAATAATAATATGAGCTTTAATTCATATCTAACAAAGAGGTTTCTTATATGCACTGTGCTTTAGTTGAACTAATGGCGGGGCCACTCTTGATCTGTTATAATGTTCTAGTTATATCTTGTGAAATTTCTGAAAAAGATTAATAGGAATTGAATTTGATTGCATTAATTCTGTTTGATCCAGAGCATATATTCACCTGATTTTTTTTTCTTGCCCTGTTATTAACTAGCATCACTCCAATAAAGTTTTTAAACTATTATAGATAATAAAAGCTAAAATCCTAATGCATTGATTAATGTAGTATTCTGGGTAGGTGTATTTCCCTTTAATTTGTCCCCTTTTATCAAAGTGCATCCCGAAGCAGTGACCAGACTGCTTTTAGGGGAGAGTTGTCCCCTGGTATTTCTGTTGCATGTGTCTGCTCACAGGCCAACACAGTGCATGTTAATGCAGACACAAGAACGGTCTAAGGAGAATGGATGGGCTGTTTCTTGGCCACTATTTATATGTAGGCAGAGAAACAGGTATATGTGACCATAGCCATAGCCTCTTATTGTTATCTTATTTGTCCTTCGATTCACTTTTACTAGTGATGAGTGAATCTGTCCCAATTCACTTTGCTAAAAATTTCACAAAATGGCCAAAATTTGCAAAATACACCTGGTGAAAAATTTCATTCAACACTTACTCTCTCTAGTTGTGATATCTTCTTTTAAATATTACAGAAGTGCCCTTAAAACTGCTTTATAATTAAAGGATAATATAACAGCAAAATGTACATATTTGACATGGAAAATATATTCCCCACTGATCTTTATATGTGTTAATATGGAACAATTTGTCATTGTTATAAAAAATCGTACTGTCACTTTAAGTCTAAACTTGCAGGTACATAGAAATACAACTTTTTAAATAATAGCTTACCATAAAACAAGAAGCTCTAATATATATATATATATATATATATATATATATATATATATATATATATATATACACACACTGTATATATATATAACGTAAAATAATTTTACGGGTGTGCCGGCCACAGATTATTTCACGTTAAATACTTGAATTTTGGCTGTGCACCCCACAGAATACTAAAGCCTTGGAGTGCAGACACCATCAGGACTGATATATATATATATATATTATGAATAATATTATGAAAGCAGATACACAGTAGACAGGAACATTATGAGCAAATCGTAACAAAACAGCATTTTGATAAAAAGAACCAGGCATTATATGGGAAAGGATGCTGACATAAGATATAATTTTCTATTCAATTTGCTGCATTAAAAATCTCACAAAGACTGAAATAACTATTATACAAATGACTCAAGACTCAAAATTCAATTTAATGTTCCAGCTATTTTAAATCTGCTTGGCACTAGGTCAAACCTGTGCATAGTGTCACTGTGGATCTGGCCCAGCAATTCAGAAAAACAAATTCATACTAAATAATGGGAACATTAACAGATGAAATGTGTCATTAATTTTCCAATCGAATTTTAGATTTATTATAGGTTTTAGTGAATTTTGGTAGTATAGGCTGTCTTTTAAATGCTGCAGCAATACCGTCCACCTACTGTATCACACAGTAAATACAGAAAGAGTCTGCTTACTGTTCTCATCTGTCAGGATATAGCAATGTTTACAACTGCCTACAGATTTACAAATCATAATTTTATGTAAAAGTAAATGAAGAATGATGTAATACATTTTTATATGAACTAAATGCTTTCAATATAATGTACTATACCCTTGGGTTCAGAAAATCCTATTTTCCAGTAGCTGGACGATTAGGGAATTGGTTTTAATTAATTACACTGAAATCCTTTTAAACACCTTTTAATTCCTGGTTCAGGGACTTAATATCTCTGCAGCTTATGCTCTTTACAATGCATACATTAAAACATAAATAACAAATATGCTATCATATGCCTTATATTTAAAATTTGCTTTGGGATTGTCTTCATTACAGCACTTTTTTTGTAGAACTAGAATTTGGGTTGGGCTTTTTGTCTCAGAAAACCTGAATTTACTACGGGAAAAAAATTTTTTTATTCACAATTAATTGTGCAACAAATCTGCAACAATGCCAAATATAAAAATATGCCAGCTAGAACCTGTTGAGATCATGTAGAAGTTAATGGCAGAAGTCCTTTTTACAATTGGAAGTTTTCTCTTTTCTTCATGGTTGTTTGATGTTTTTGTGCGACAATACAAGAAAGTTTAAAAAGTTGTGTTTTTTGTGACTTTTTTTTAGTATATATATTATAGATCCTAAAAAATTAGTTTTAGTAAATCCCCGCCCCTTAGGGGCTGATTTACTAATCCACGAATCCGAATCCGGAATGGGAAAAAATCAGATTGGAAATGAACATTTCGCGACTTTTTCGTATTTTTTTCAATTTTTTCGTCACCGTCGCGACTTTTTCGTAGCCGTTTCGACTTGCGTGAATTGTCGCAACTTTTTCATAGCCAATACAAATTTTGGGAATTGTCGCAACTTTTTCATAGCCATTATGACTTTCGTGAATTGTCGCGACTTTTTCATAGCCATTATGACTTTCGTGAATTGTCACGACTTTTTCATAGCCATTATGACTTTCGTGAATTGTCTGGACTTTTTCTTAGCCATTATGACTTTCGTGAATTGTCGCGACTTTTTCATAGCCATTACGATTTTCACGAATTGTCGCGCCTTTTTCGTATTGAGCTCGAAAAATTTGCGACAATTCGCGAAAAAGTCGCAAAATACCGATCATTACGAAAAAAACTCATTCGGACGCTTTTCGGACGTTCGTGGATTAGAAAATGTGCCCCTTAGTGTTCAAACAAAGAGAAGCGTGACCCCTTAATGTTATTCATCTTCTAGACAGCTCCTACATGGGGGAGGATTGGAGGGTGGGGCTTTTATTTTATTAGTTGAAAAACAGAACCTGTGTATATTATTGGGCAAATAAAATGGCAAATATTGTTTGGGGACATAATGAACATAGTTTAGTGTTTTGCAGGACCTGTTTGCATTGCATATCCATCACTGGAGGTTTTGTAGTGACTTACCATGCGCCTTACAAAAAATTTTTAAAGGGATTGTACAAAATAAATTTTTTTTATCCTGCACAATCTTAACAATGTTATTAGGATGCAACTCATGATTAGCCTTTATGGATTAAATAAATCATTGTATTAATTTCAATATAACAAAGAACTGGTATCACTTAACATAATCGTAGTGCTACACTGCATGAAAATGATATGTAGATGCAGATGCATATAGACAAAACAGAAATCAGCTACAAGGTAAATTATTTAAATATGCTGAATATTTTATCTGTTCTCAAAATTAATCTGTTCTCTTTTATGTACCCTGTTTATGCAAATGATATTTTCTACCCAAGGCTCACTGGGAAGGCCTCACAGGCAGGATAACTTTCAACAAAACCAACGGCTTACGGACGGATTTTGATTTGGATGTGATCAGTCTCAAGGAAGAAGGCCTTGAAAAGGTACTTTAAATGTTTAACCTACGCATTGAAAAATTAACATAAAATATTGAAGATGAGTCCTAGGGGATTTGTTTCCTTTGAACTGGAATTTGTTTATGATTTGCTGCAATATGAGATATTACATATAAATGAACCTGTTAGCAATACAATAAAGTGCTTGTGAGCATAAACAAGAGACATATAAACTGCTAGCAACAAACTGAAATGGATTATTTCCTGTATATTTTAATTTAGTAAATGTAAGAATGATTACTACAGAACTGTTCAAGAGAAAAAAAACATAAGTATCAGTGTGATAAGTTTTCATAATAATTATTTTTCTACCACCACCCCACCCACACATAAGAACAAAATATTGTTGTATCTTGTGTACAATGCTGGCATTATAGCATTTACACACCAGTCAAATGCAGTGCTCCCCAAATATTCACCTTAAAATCTTTTTTTCATAGATTGCAGTTAAATTTTAAATAATGGCTAACACACATTTTTAAACTACCCCGATTTAAAATGGGGATCTCCAATATTTAGGTTATGAGTGCACAATTAGTCCTTTACATACAGTAGCTGTATCCTGTCCAGCAATCATGAAGTGTAGCAATTTTCAAATATCCTAAAGGGAAGGTTTTAACTGCTTTAATTTCACAAAAATAGCTTTTCCTTTAAATTAGATCATAGTTTGTTTGCTTTTGACTTAGCGCACCCACACACAGGGTTTTATATAAACCAAACCAAGTAAATATGGAAAATGCACACTTGCTAGTATGTTTTAAGATGTGCTTTAAGTTATTAATTGTGCATTAATAACTTAATGAAGGCATGTTTTGTTCCATTCCAACTGGCTAGGGTTTCCACCCTTTTTTTGATGGTTATACCGACCTTCGGGTTGGGGGAGCAGACAGAGATGTCACATGGTGTGAAAAAATGGGTGGATTAGGTGGGGAAATGGGCAGAGTGGGTGAGAAAATGGGTGGAGTGGGAAAATGGGTGGAGTGGGGAAATGGGTGGAGTGGAGTGGGGAAATGGGTGGAGTGGAGTGGGGAAATGGGTGGAGTGGGTGGGGGAAATGGGCAGAGAATAAACATGTCTGGGAAAATGGCAAAATATTGTACTACCCATGCTGCCTGACTTTGTTTAATGCTCCTTACTCACTGGGGGTGTTATTCCAGTCAGAATCTATCTTAAAAATGAATTTTGGAACATCATTGCCACTATAGCAAGTCAGTTCTCACAACAGACAGGTCTCTGGGTCTGACTCTCTCTCTACCCCAGGAACCTGCTTTCTGGCAAGATAAGAGGTCTGCTTTATTGGACTCTAGTAAGATAAACTGTATTTGTTTGTTATAGCAACTACTAAGATGTTATCATTTTTACATCAACAATGTTATATATTTGCTATCCTTCACAGATTATGCACCCTTTCATCATTCACTTTGTTCATGCTTAAATGAGTCTTTTTAAACATAAGAAATTCTCTTACATTACCGTAACTATGGACAATAAATATAGTATATGAGGCAGGTATGACATATTATTCCCTATTTTACTAAGCAGATGTTCCATACTGGACATAGGAAAAGGAAAAGGCCATCTGGAACTGGATCTTTCACTTACATTGTTATATTGCTGCTGTTGCAATTGGGCATTATTGGAAATGACATTGAGGGTTTATGTACTGGTAAGAAAATAGTGGGATGAAGAATTGATATTTTAAGGCCAAGCATTTATCCTCACAATAGGTCTTGATCTTTTCCCATGGTAGGTTACTAAGGAACAGAGAATACTGACTCTGTGTTTATCAGAATGACATATTGTGCATGTTAGTATAATGATTTTTGAGTAGCTTATATGGTACAGATGTTGTGTACTAGCAGTTTAGGTACAAAGCATCAAAACATGATTATTACTAACCATTATGCTTTGGTTTATAAGTAGCTGTATCATATACTTTATTTATATCCATATATTATATTCATTCTTTTTATAAAGATACAAGGTACCTACTGCTTGTCATGCAATAGTTTAAAGTATACTAACACTTTTTACAATAATTCTTATGTCTTGAATAATGATCCTTTTCAAATAGCAAAACCACACCCATATGCTATAAGAATGCAATACCAGTCTAGGTGAGGTTACATTAGTTCTGCCACATCAGCTGCAAAATGTCCTGAGGCAACTCATCCATGTTTTATCTATAAGTTGATGTTGATACAGTATTTCTAACAAGCAGCCACATAGTGAAAATATGGTATTTATTAAAGAAGCAGACAGTCAGGATTTATTTTTATAGAAAAATGGGGCAGAGGACAAACACTGTCATCTGATTAGTTTTTCTGTCATTTGTTCTTTGCCTCATATTGCTTTTGTCTGTATTTGCTTTGAATAGCATTTCATTTTCATTATTTTTTCCAATATACTTGTATTCTTTTTTCTTATTCTATTTGTCTTGTCATTTTCCAGCAAAATGAATTATGTGCATATTTTTTTTTTTTTTTTTTTTTAAATTTTCACAGGAGACTACAAGAGGGAGCAGAACAATGGTGGTGGATAGATGGGAATGAATATAATATTTTTTAACATGTATATTTTTTAAATATATCTGTATACAGTATTTAAAATTACAAGACGAATTATCTTAACAATATCAGTGGTCTAATATATATTCTCTTAAATTGGAGTTCCATTCCATATACAGTATATGTATAACTTTAGGTTATTCCATATATATTCCATATATATTATTCCATTCCATATATATGTATAACTATAGGTTATGTGGCACAATTTTGCAGTATAGAAAAGCACAGACAGAAATTACAAACATTATAATAAATAAGTATAAATTCACATAGATTAAGTCTCTGCCCTGTAAAGCTTATAATCTTGTGACTTTTGATTGCCTGGAGTCTTAAAGGGTGGTTAACTACAGACACTGCTGCTGGTTTTCTTGCTATATACATGACTTTATTAACTCAGTGGGTTAATGGGTAAGACATGGCACCCCTGTGCAGACCCTTTCTTTGACATGTGATCATGCATCTCTGGGCGCAGCACAGTGCCAAATGGCTGTTGGCTCTCTTGCCAACAATCTAGAATCTAGATTTTTGACAGGAAAATGTTTAAAGAATATATAAACTTCCTGTACCAGCGTTACTTCATCCAAAAGTTGCTGGACTACATCAAAGCTTTCTCCAGCATACTTTCAAGGGTTGATGCTTAGTGGGAGCTATATTCCAGCAACAATAGAGATGGATTTTCTAACTGAGACCCAACAATATAACTTGTACCAGGTCCTAAAGGTCATAGAGCTGCAAACAATTATAGAGGTAAATTGGATAAGCAAAGCAATGCTATAATGTTATGAGTCTGATCAAAGTTTGTAAATAAAATTGCAATAATATAATTTATTAGCTGTTGTGTTTCATGATTTTTTTCCAAGTCCTGTAGAATTTCGAATCTATATTCTATATTACAGCAGTGCTGCAGTTAAAAAAAAAACAGATATTGCTCCTGTCAGTATCCTAATAGTTGCTGTGATTTTCTTGAATTTATGGTTTGTTTTGCCTTGGGGAAATTATCTGTTTCCTGCTGAACATGCACTGGTAAATCTTGTCCAGTTTACAGCATTGCTTTGAAATTAAAACACATGCGGTAAACAAATTGACTAAAGCATGTTTGATGTCAAGGTTAATCTGTGAATTGAATATGTTACATGAGAGGTAGCACTCCATATAAATTAGATTACCTGTGATCTATTAAATAAAATGATCTAATGGATCATCAAAGCAGTTAAACATAATCTTTCAAAGGGCATTTGTGTGGGGCAATTCATCAACTGTATTTGCATATTTTCTAAAGACCATCAAATATGCCACACAAAGTCATTCTGTGGTACATTATTTCATTAGGGCCATAAGCATTTGTTTTTAAAAAGAAAGGGACACACCAAACCATTATTATACTAATATTTAAAGGAATAATGCAATGGCCCTACGGGAGGACTGGTATACAGTACAAAACTCTTAAAGCAATACTGACACTTTAAAGATTTTAACAGAAATATGTTAATATGACATGAAAAAAACCACAGGCACAAGATTCATGTAAGTTATCACTAATGGATATGACAGTGCTTACTCTGGTTTTGTCTTAGAAGTGACATTGGTCTTGAGGTACTGTTATGGTATACTGACCTCCAGATGTGAGGCTCAATCTCCTCATTATCAAAAAAAATGATCTCACTCATAAAATAATTTTACCATACTTTGATCCCTGTTTAATACTTAATCCCCAAGTCCTCAGTCTTGTTTACCTCCTACTCATTCTTCAAAACATCAAACATGCCACTGTAATTTCATAAATTAACAATTTATTTTACTGTGGGTTGCATAGTTTTGTAAATAAAACTGAAGCATCAATTTAAATTTTGCACAATTTAGTATCAACAGCAAAAAAAGAAACAGTACTTTTTATGGAGGTGGGCATAGAAAGTACTGTTCTTATTTTTGCTGACAGTACTAAATTGTACTTTGAACTATAAGTTCCATGCCGGATGCTGCCACTTTGCAGAGCAATTTGACAAAATTGTAAAACTGGGCAGCGAAATGGAAAATGAAGTTCAATGTTGATAAGTGCAACGTTATGTACTTTGGTAGAAATAATACAAATGTGAGTTAAATACTAAATGGTAGTATGTTGGGATTATCCTTAATTGAGAAGTATCTGGTGATTTTTGTAGATAACAATTTGGATAATTCCAGGCAGTGTCAAATAAGCAAATAAAGTGCTGTCTTGTATATAAAAGGGCATTGACTCAAGCGATGAAAACATCATTTTGCCGCTTTATAGGTCTCTGGTAAGGCCTCACCTTGAGTATGCAGTGCAGTTTTGGGCTCCAGTCCTTAAGAAGGATATTAATGAGCTGGAGAGAGTGCAGAGACTGCAACTAAAATGGTAAAAGGGATAGAAGATTTAAACCATGAGGTTAGACTGTCAAGGTTGGGGTTGTTTTCTCTGGAAAATATGTGCTTGCGAGGGGACATGATTACTCTGTACAAGTACATTAGAGGGGATTATAGGCAGATAGGGGGTGTTCTATCTTCTCATAAAAACAATCAGCGCACCAAAGGCCACACTTATAGATTTAAGGAATGGATCATTCATTTGAAGCAGCGTTTCACGGTGAGGGCAGTGAGGTTGTGAAATGTCCATCCTAGTGATGTTGTAATGGCAGATTCTGTCTTTAAGAGGGGCCTGGATGATTTGTTGAACAAGCATAGTATCCAAGGCTATTGTAATACTAATATCTATAGTTAGTATTAATGTTTGTATGCATAGTTATGTATGTGTTGGTAAAGATTTGGTAAGTATAGGTTGTGTGTGCTGGGTTTACTTGGAAGGGTTGAACTTGATGGACTTTTTTCAACCCTAGGTAACTATGTAAATTATTCTAACCAAAAAATGTTAATAACATTTTCATACACAGATTGGGACCTGGGATCCTACTAGTGGCCTGAATATGACAGAAAACCAGAAAGGAAAACCTGCAAATATAACAGATTCCCTGTCAAATCGTTCACTGATTGTCACAACCATTTTAGTAAGTAGCATAAGTTGTTTTTATAACGACAATTTACATGTACATGTAAGACAACTATAAGTCCTTATGTGTAGCATTCACTGCGGTTTGTAATTTTAAAGAAGTACTTCACTTTTAAGCTAACTATTAGTATGTTACAGAATGGCTTATACTTAGCAACTTTTTATTTGGCCTTCATTTAAATTGTTTTTATAGTTTCTGATTTATTTACCCCCCCCTCCAGCCTCTTTTTAACTTTTAAATGGGGGTCACTGACCCCAGCAGACAAAAAAGATTGCTCTGCAAAGCTGCAATTTATTGTTATTGCTACTTTTTATTAATTATTTTTCTATCCAGTCCCCCTACTATCCATATCTGTATCTCACTTTCAAGCCACTGCCCGGTTGCTAGCGTAAATTGGACCCTAGAATCCAGATATCTGCTGAAATGTTAAACTTCAGTGCTGCTGAACAAAAATGAAATTTGATTTAAAAAAAAAAACACAGAATACAAAATAAAGAGTTGTAAATTTTTGCAGAATATCCTTACATCATATCATGTGTACATAATACTAAAAAGTTAAGTTAAAGGAGACAAGCCTGAAAAGTGTGATGGACCCACCCCTTGTGCATACTTGTCAAACTGACAGCTCTGCTACCCCTGGGGAATGCAGCACGGAATGCACAATTTTATTACATAGTCTACAAATAGCAATAAACATATGTTGGCCATTTCCCTCTGTAACTCCCTACTTCTTATATTCTTTTAGTTATTCAATTCCAGTACCATGTCTGTGGCTTTGTTTTCTCTGTAACTCCTTGCATCTTATCATATACTGTTTCTGCACATTGATATTATTATTATTTTCTCTAATAGGATAAAAATAAATATCAATGTGCAGAAATAATTTATATCAGATACATGAGTTACAGAGAAAGTAAAGCCACAGCAGAAACTGGATAATTAAACTGGGATGTGCACTGTCTGTATATCTTTCATAACATACACTGGGAACAGTGACACACAGACAGAAAGGTGGGAGAGGTTTTCCCTGCTACTGTAGTTTAACCTGTCAGTAAGTGCTGTGACCAGTTCCTGTGGGAGAATGAAAAGATACTCCCACCCCTCATTAAAGCTTTGGCTCAGAAGACAAAGGGTCTTTCTGCAGCTCTGATAGAATGACAGTTTTTGAGTTTAAATTCATTATACATCCTACATCATTATGTATTGTAAGGAAGGATTAAGCATATAACTGAATAAGAATATTATACAAAATGTCTTGAGAATTACAACATTATTTAGTCCTTCAGGTAATTACATGAAACATACATATCTGTTTGCATAGCAGAGCTTGAAAAAAGTTTTAATTCTGTCTTCAAAAATCACAGTTTCTACTTTGATCTTTTTTAGCATAAGCATAATAGATAGGTACATTAATAATGCCAGTGGATTAAATATCCAGAATAACAAATGAAATAAATCACTCCTTTTGTAGGGAATGTGATGCATGGTAAAATATAAAATATAACATTTACTCAACACAGAGACAAAACATATGCTTTTTTAAGAGCATTACAAATGACAAGCTTTTTAGAAGGAAAAACGATGTTTACAACTCATCAGTATATATTTTTTAATTAATGACTGTTCATAGTTACTGGAAGTTGTAATCAATAAATGTCATCCTTCAAAACTCAAGTGCCAGGACTGGGGACAATATGAAACATACAAATTTTTGAAACTCACAAAGAACTCACTAGCACTATTTGTTCAGAATGTGTTCCAATTCCTCTATTCCATATATAATGATATATAATATTAAAGGGGTTGTTCACCTTAAAATGTGCATGGTTCTTTTTATGCTATCTATACCTTAGTTTGCATATACAAATTAGGACTTGCTTTGGTATTTAGATGAATCGTTCACAAAGGATTCAGGATTCGGCTGAATTTTAAAATAGTGGATTCAGTGCATCCCTAATTCTGAGAAAGTCTTTACTCTTTATTTTCTGTGGGTTTTAATTTATTTTTTATTTTTGTTCAGCAGGTCTTTAGTTTGAAATTTCAGCACATATCTGGTTGCTAGGGTCCAAATTACCCTAGCAAAGTGGTTTGAATGAGATACTGGAATATAAATAGTAGAAGAACCAAATAGAAAAATAAATCATAAAAAGTAACAATAACATAAAACTGTAGCCTCACAGATCATTCTTTTCGGCTTCTGGGGTCAGTGCCCCCCATCTGACAGCTGGAAATCATATGTAATTAATAATGCATACTAAACAGAAATGTTCTCTTTTTTACAGGAAGAGCCTTATGTAATGTTCAAGAAGTCAGATAAACCCCTTTATGGAAAGGCTAGATTTGAGGGATATTGCATCGACTTACTCGAAAAATTATCTAAGATTCTTGGCTTTGAATATGAAGTCAGACTAGTGGAAGATGGTAAATATGGAGCCAAAGATGATACCACTCAACAGTGGAATGGCATGGTTCGTGAACTTATGGATCACGTAAGCATCATTTTCTTTCTTTTTCTAACAATGTAAATGCATTTTTTTGTCAAAAACCTGACTATATGAGTCTCTATTCACTGTATGAAGTCATTTACATGTGAATGTGCAAAAGAATGCTGGCACTACCTTGTATCCGGAGCACGGTGCCTGGGTGCAGTCCTTATAATAGGATTTGGAATTACAGTTAATATATGTGTTGCACAGGTCTCATCCATAATTGCTTTAGGTAAGGGAGACATATTTTTCCTGTGTAGATCCTTTGGGCAAAAGTCATCTCTGTAATTTAGAATATCTAAAGAGAGAAATGTCTCCTACATATTATAGTTTTGCAGCATCCAATGGCAGTGTGTTGTTTATGAGTGTCCATATTATCTTATAAACAATCAATAACCTGTTATAATGCTAAAATGAAATCACAGACTTGTACTGAATTGATGGCTTAAAGAGAAGTATACATGCTGCAGTCGTTGTTAGAAAGTTACCATGCACATAATTAGTCCTTAACTATAATCTAGGGAAATGGTGACAGTGTGGCAAAACACAGTTGGACCTTTGCATACTCCATTACATTTGTATCTGCAATTTTACATGAGATGTAGTATAATTGTAGGTAATTCACAGTGGAGTGCACTTTCTACTTATATTATGTAGCGCTGGCAAATGATCCTATTGCTGCTGGAAGCTGCATTCCTTGTCTGCCCTAATTTGTGAATGTGCTACTTATTTTCAGCGCTTCATCTATGAAACCACTACTGTTTGTCCTTCATCGTCATCATCATCATCATTGTCTTCATCTTCCACTTACCATTAACCTGTGACTGTCTGGTATGTGGCATGTTGTGATCATTTGGATTGGTAACTATTTATAGAACCTGCATTATATTTGTTTACCTGCATTATTTCTGCTTTTCTGACAGGGTATTTTGCACAATGATCATTTTTAGGTAACATCGAGGGAATGTAATAAAAGTTATTAACGGGAAAATATTCTCAATACATAAATGTATGCCTTTGTGCAAGTTTCCTGCACTGTGCACAATCAAAATTTGCCATGCAATAACAATCTAACTAGTGATGGGCAAATTTATTGCCAGATATGGATTTGTGGTGAAATTCTGCTTTTCACCATCAGCAAATGTGTTTTGCAAAACCGCTGAAAAAAATATGCTGCAAAAATTTATACTGCAAAATAGTCGCCTACACTCCAATGTATTCTACACCAAAAAAGTTGCTGTGGAAAAAGTCACAGCTAAAAAGAAGTCACAACAGAAAACATTGCAGGAAAAAAAGACTATAGACTTTTATGTATTTTGCACTGAAAGGGTAACAAAAAGTGACAAAAGTTGCAGCAAAAACTACAACCGCTGAATTTGATGCGCTTTACTCATTTTTGCCAATTTTTTTCCAAGGCAAATTATTTGGAAGAGTGAAATAGGTTAACTGCAAAGTGTGAATTTTTATTCTTATTTATGGAAAAAAATTTTACAACTTTTATTGCATTCCTTCCTTTGGTTTTGTCTGCTTTTTTATTACCATTAATATATTATTCTGGTTGTGGGACTATTTACTGTTAGCAGTGGACTTTTTAGTTCTTTATTCATAGGTATATTATCAGATTATGTTGAGCATTCTCAATATATTATATAGTTCAAATTAATATATACATATACTGAATGCAAATATATAAAATAAAGACATTTGCATCTATTACATTACTGAACATAGTATGGTATTTATTCAAAGGATTAAGGAGAATTTAATATAGGGTAGATCATTCTAGCACAAAGAGGCAAAGAGAATTACACAGGTTGAAATCAGATCTATTGTCAATACAGTGACAGTTTAAATACATAAAAATATTCTGCAATAAGAAAAGACATCATGTATCCAACTGTGAAATAATAAGATGTAATGAGTCTCAAAGGAAGGTAAGGATATATTGTATAAAAACCATAAGGAATTAGTATAGATATAATCACAGTATAATATAGTATCATGTAGTTTTAATTTATTTTTTTATTTTAATTCTATGTCATGCTACAGTGAGTGTGAGCAATTCTGGCAAACACTCTTAATGGTAATCTTATTTATAAATTAGAAAACCAAAAAAAAATATTTTGCTGCTCTAATTTTTCCCTCAAAGGGGATTATCTTCTTAAAACAGCAAAAAGTTAGCAGGATAAAATAAGTTTATTGATGGCCCAATGTTTTGGCCAGCACTGGTGACCTTTCTCAAGAAAAACAAAACTATTATAAACAATTACAAAATGTAAATGTCACTGTTTTCAGAATCTTCTTCCACAATAATGAATTTTACGGATTAGATTTTTTTAATGATTATTAGAAAACATTTAGCTAGCATTTTCACAGTTATTGAAATAAAAAACCTTTGGTATAAAATGTCTGTTTAGGATGCAGCAATATGCAATAAAAGTCAATATACAAGTTGGTTTTTGTATGAAATTTTTTTTTTGATGATACAAAAGCTTTTGTAGGGTATGTAATCTAATTTTTATGTAGAGAGCTTATTGAACCACAATTAATTACTTTAACCTTGCCTTGTATAACAGTGTCCAGATGGAATTGTACATAATAAAATCTTTTGCAAACCACCTGAGACAATATAAACTTCAGGGCTTCTAACTTCATTTCCCAATGTCACCTCTTATCTCACCCTGTTTTGAGTGCTCTTTGAAGTATAATAATGGTACGGTTGCACTACAAATTCCGTAACTCTTGGCAAAATAATTATATGAAACAACTCAAAGACATTTTTCAAAAAATACCCATTTTGCTTCTAGAACTCATGTGTTCTTGTACTATATAAATATATAGTATATATATATATATATATAGTACAATTATATATATAATATATATATATACTGTATATGTAAAAAATGCTGATGCACACCAGGAAAATTTTATCAAAAAAAAGATACTTAGTTTATTTAGATCTAAATAAACTAAGTATCTTTTTTTTGATAAAATTTTCCTGGTGTGCATCAGCATTTTTTACATATTTACATTGTTTTTCTGATTTGCACCCAGGTTGTTATCCCTATAAGTGTGTGCCTCAGCCTTTTTCTATATATAGATATATATATATATATATATATATATATATATAGGTCATTCCATTTAATTTTCCCAATATTTAAATATATTATTTAATTGATTCTTGTATTGCTAATTATCATGAATATTTGTAAAATAGTACATGTGAAGCGTACCTTCAGATACCTTATATTTTAAGATTTGTATCTAAATATGAAAGGCTTATTTGACATTGACAGAGCTTGCAAGAAAAGACTTGAATTGTCGTTCTAATTTACTAAAGGTAGCAGTGGTGGCTATTTGATAGAAATATGTAGGAAGTTCTCAGTGTGTCAGGTTCAAAATAGGCCACTCCCATCCTTTCAGAAAACTCATCAGAGAGACAGAAGAAGGACAGATTTAAAAGGTATAAAATGTAGCTTTTACAGTGGCCTTTTTATTTTTTTATTATGAAAAATTGATTTTCTGATAGGTGGTTTAATAAGATTTGAACCTTGAAATTAAACAACCCCTTTAAGAGTTAGTTCTAACTCCTGCAAATCCTTAGTTCAATTAGCCCATTTTAGATTTTGGAAATGTTCCCCTTAATCGTTTTTGTATAAATATCTCAATACTTACTGTATATCTCAAAATAACTTGTTGAGGACAAAGTGAAGACTTTAAAAAGCTGCTTAGTGTTGTACTGAGGATTTTAAGCATCACAGATGGAAGTGTGCTTGGTATTTTTGTACCTCTTTCTCTAATTACCTTTATATACATATGCACAGAATGTTTATATTGAAATACAGTTTCTGAACCTCCATTAGATTCTTCTGTATGTTGTGGTGTTATTAAAATACTATTAATAGAAGCCAGATGGCAGTGTTGTCTAGCCAATGTGTTGTTGTTTCAGCCAGATACACTGAAAACTCATGTATCAGTTATTATATTTATGCAGCAGTGGACCTTAAAAAAATTATATTTTATTTTGTGTTGGTAACTTTATTTAATATGTGTAGTTACCGGTCTTTATTGAAACTGATAAAGTTCAAATACAACAGTACAACATGCAACAATGCAAATGAAAACAAGAACTTAGTGGTGGATTACCCATTCATTGTCTGTTGTGCTGCAAAATATGTTGGTGTATTTTAAATATATGTTAATAATGATACTAATTGTTCTGTAATTTTGGCTTTCCCATTTTAATTTATTTTATGGTTTCTCAGAGAAAACTAAAAGCAATTAACCGTTTAGCATAACAATAAAGTCAGCAAATAAAATGAAAAGATGGTTATTATAATTACTGCATGTCAACCTTTGACATATGGAATAGAAAACAGATTTAACTAATAGAAATATAAAAGTAGGGGTTATTTTGTGGTACTGTGTTATGCATGAAAGCGTAGTGTAGTGCAGTGCATGAAAGTGTTTTTATCATATCTATTTCATGCGGCGCTCACAGAGTCTTCTTTACTCCAATTTGCTGGACTATAAACTTCCACACACTCCTGCATATTATTAAGGGTTAAAGCATGCTCAGAGCTATAGTTCCTTCATGGTTGTATTCTAAAGGCAACATTTTTTCTGGTCTCCAGGGCCAGTATCCCAGTGAATGCAAGATAATCCTCTAATACGAATCTTACCTGTTCTGTCAAAATCTGGCTTCATGTTTTTTGTTCCTGCCACTGGAGCTGAAAGCATTAAGCACATTTTTTGAGCACTGGCCGACTAAGCTTAAGTATGTCTTCCTCCTCATGTTTGATTACACTGTAATACTGAGAAACAAAAATATGTATGTTAGATTACAGCAAGATTACTGATACAGTGCTGGTAAGTAGGATTTTGTTGACCATTCTTGCATCGATTCATAACAGTTTTGGAATTTACCTAGTTTTTAACCAATATAAATCTTTGATTACATAGTCACATAGATACATAGGGGCCCATTTAATAAACTTTTTTGAGATAATTTCATATTTTTCTAACTTTTTTTGAACTAATAGAACATTTCAGAATGTATGGAATAAGTTCGTTAAAATTCCATGTTTTTTGTGGTTTTCGTTAAAAAAAAAACACGAAAAAAACGTATTTTGCACAAAGACTATGAACATTTTGGAATTCTGTAAAGCTTTGGTTAAACTTTTCTTGGGACTATCTTTTTCCCACGTTTGATCTGTCGAGTCCCAGTGAGTCCTATGGAAGGCTTCCAAATCCAGGTCCGGAAGGCATCAAAGCCAGAAAGGTTCTAGTGGCTTAATGAACTTTTCAGCATGAAAATTTTGTGACTTTCTGAATGCAATTGCGATATTATCGCATGACCGAACATTTTAGAACATCAGAAATTATCGTGGTTACTATGAATTTTTATCATATCATGATTGAAGCCCAGAAACATCAGATTTTAGTAAATGTGCCCCATAGTGACCAGAATCCATCAAGTTCATCCTTCCAAGTGATCCCAGCACACACAAACCTATACTGACCTATCTATACACTCATATACATAAACTATATATACCAACATCAATACTAACTGTAGATTTTAGTATCACAATAGCCTTTGATAATATGCTTGTTTAAGAACTCATCCAGGCCCCTCTTAAAGGCATTAACAGAATCTGCCATTACAAAATCACTAGAAAGAGCATTCTACAAGCTCACTGCCCTCACTGTGAAAAACCACCTACGCTGCATCAAATGAAAGTTCCTTTTCTCTAATCTTAAGGGGTGGCCTCTGGTACACTGGTCATTTTTATGGGAAAAAAAGTGTTGAAGTACAGAAACACAACAGAGAGTTAGATTATGCAGCCAACAAGACCCATTTTTCCTGCTTTTAGTTAAAGAATAAGTAAACCTTTTTTTCTATCAGTAAAATTACTCTAAACAGCCTCCAGAATTACCTACCTTTGTCCCAGCATTCTCTCTGACCTGGTTCCTCAGTTAGAAGTTGATCGTTTTTATTTGCTTCCTTGTGCAGAGTGAAACCCCGCCCCCACTTCCTGTTCAGTTCTCTCTTTAATTCAACTACCTGTAGTCGACCTGGAGAGCCTTCTGGGCATGCCAGGAGGCAGCAGGAGCCAGTCTGTGCATTAGCAGGGTTTTTATTTTTTTGATAAGAGACCTGAAGAGGAAGTGGGGGTGGGGCTTCACTCTGCACAAGGAAGCAGAGAAAAACGATCAACTTCAAACTGAGGAATCAGGTCAGAGAGAATGCTGGGACACGGGTAGGTAATTATGGAGGCTGTTTAGAGTAATTTTAGATAGAAAAAAAAGGTTTACTTATTCTTTAACACACTGATTAAAAATACTTTATTGGATGTTCAGTACATCTGGGCAGTATTGTTGCTTTTTTATTTTATGGGAGAAATGTAACAGGCAACAGGTTTGTGCCAGGTCTAGTAAACCACAGCTACCACAGGCAGCTCTTAGCTTTTAAGTTACATACTAATAAACACTTGTAATGATTAGTTAGTAGGGTTTAGCAGAACTGTAACAAATGTTGTTTCTATATTACCATACTCTCATGGATACTGTAGAAATGTATTCTGCATATGTTTAATAGAAGCTACATTTAATTACATTCCCCGGTTAAAATAATTGATTAGCAGATCTATGCAAAGTCTGCTTACATGAATTTTATTTCATAATCTTGGGTGATTACTTTACAGCATAAAGGGTACTACATAAGCTAAAATATGTCTAAAGGATGTACAGCACAAAATGCTCTTGTGAGTTTCAACACAATGTATACAACAGTAGGCACCACAAAAACACAATAAGGGTTATTTTCTCATGCTGGGTGTTGCAGATTGAAAAACACCTTTTATCCTTCTAACTATAAAAATGTGTTAAAAGGATTCTTCCAAGTTGCAAAAAAACAGACTTTGAACAGATTTCCAAATGTATAATTTCAATTTTGGAGAAATATTTAAATATATAGCTAAGTATTTTATTCAGTAGATGGACGTAGAAGTAACTGTTGTTTAAAAAAAAAAAAAAAAAACGTTTTGATCAATGCACTTTTCCTGGCCCCCTGTTTTATTAATAATTTAGCCCATGCAAATGCATACCTTTTTAAAAGCAGGGCTTTTTACTAATAATAATGTCAAGCTATTTTGACAGCATTTTGTAGCCTGTTTCATGAAAAAAAATCTGCCAATGGCAAATCCATGCCTGGCAAATTAGTTTGCATCACTAATTAAAACTGCTCTGGTCATTTTTCCTACAAATATATAAAAGAGACTGGCTTGATCATTGCAGCATTCCTGGTCTCATTTTATCAGTAATTTAGTTTCTGAGCAAGTAAACACATTTTCAAAAATAAGGGTTTTAAGTTAAAAGATTATGATCATAAAATTGCCAAGTCACCATACTATGTAGGTGGTAATTCTATACCTTTTAACGAAAAACCACAATTTTGAATGTGTTTTTGCACATATCCTAAATTAGTAATAAAACAGAGGCATATGGAATGTGCATTGATCAAACCATTCTTTTGTATGTTGGTAGTAAAATCAGCAAGTTTAGTCACACTTTGACTAAACTTTGCTTATATTTTAAATAACCTTGATATGCTTCCAAACCCCCTGTTGATGAATAACATAACCTCATAAACAGCACAAGACTTAATATCTCAACCACTGCAGCAGGGGAATTGCGCTATATTTTGTGTGTGTACCAGTTGAGAATGGCAGTAGATGTGCAGTACTACTTCAATTCTACTTGCTACTTTGTGTCAGACACACTGCTATGTGCATGTATGTACACACATGCAGGATAGCCGATAAGCTTAAATAAAATGAAACACAAAGTGTAAAAACACAAAGAAAAAAGTGACAAAAATAAATAAGGATGTTTTTTCTTTCAGATTATAATGTGTGAATGAAATTATAGAAGGAAATGTATGTATAGCCATACTAGTTATGTCTCATGGAATGATAGCAGATACAAGTGGTTTAGCTAGTATAAATCTTCATGTTTCATTTTCAATCCCTGTGTTTTATTCATCACCTGTGTATCACTCATCTAGTCTTGTGAATTAACTTCTCTTATGGAATTTCATGTGTCGTATTCCATAGTTTCATTGTTTACTACCTTACATATAAAACCCTATCTTTTATAGACTTTTGCTCATACAATAGTAATATAGATTTTTTTTTTTACTCTTTCCATAATTTGGATCACCATACCTTATGTCTGCTAAAAATCATTTAAATATTAAATAAACCCAACAGGGTTGTTTTGCTTCCAATAAGTATTAATGATATCCTAGTTAGAATCAAGGTACTGTTTTATAATTACAGAGAAAAAAAGAAAATAATTTATAATGGAGTTTATGGGAGATGGCCTTTCCGTAATTCGTAACTTTCTGGATAATGGTTTTCCAGATAACGGATCCCATACCTGTACTGTTTTATTATTACAGAGAAAAAGGAAATCATTTTTAAAAATTAGACTTATTTGCTTATAATGGAGTCTATGGGAGATTGACTTTCTGTAATTTGGAACTTTCTGGATAATGGATTTCTGGATAAGGGATCCCATACCTGTACAGGTATCTATATTCTAGAATGCTTGGGACCTGGGTTTTGGAGTTTTTTGTGGATAAGGGGGGGATCTTTGGTTCTTAAATTTGGATCACCATACCTTCAGCCTGCTAAAAATCTTTTTTGGCACCAATATTGATTTATGCAGCTTTGTTACAAGTACAAGGTACTGTTTTATTATTACAGGGGAAAATGAAATAATTATTACAAATTAGAATTATTTGCTTAAAATTGACTTTATGAGAGATTGCCATCCCATAATTCTGAGGTTTTTTTTATAATGGGTTTCCAAAATAGGGATCCCATACCTGTTGGAAACAGAAGCTGCTGCACTCTAGAGATTTGCAAAAGGTGACAAATCATTATTTTTATTCATAATTTGTATGACAAAAATCACAATAAAAACACCCTAGACTCCAATGTATTCTACACTGAAAAAGTCAACAGAACAAAAAATTCCCTGTGAAGAACTTCCCATAGACTCCATTCCCCAGTCACTGTGGGAATAAAGGCTCTAGGAAACATACCTTGCTATTTTTTCACGAATGTATTCTGCACTAAAAAAAGTTGCCTTGAAAAAAAGTTTTCACAAAAACCTGCCTATAGACTTCAATGTCTTTTGCACTGAAAAGTTCAGTGTGTATTTCACTCATCACTAATAATTATAATACAAAAGAGCCATATAGCCTGTGCTTGACCTATGTCAGATGAATATTTTTGTTTATCTGTATATTTCTTATTTAACTACAGAGTTATAAATACAATTTGCTATCATAGTCATATGATAAAGAATGCCAGTCATTGCTTGATTTGTACTTTTAAAAGGTACTGCAGGGAACTAGATGAACCATAAACTAATGTCAACTTATCCCCTGGAGACAAATAGGAAAGGCAAGGTTCACTTGAATTGTTGGGTTATACTAGTGGATGATTACTCTTGTGTATCACAGCAAGGGTTTATGCTTGAAGCACAATATAAAATTCCTTCAAGTTTCCAGAACTGTAGTACGTGTAATAGTTATTTTCAGCCTCTTGTGTCACAACTGACATATGGTTCCTGAATGCTAAGCTCCCTCCTTGAAAAGACAACAATATAGTACAGCAGCCAAATCAATATTTTCACCTGAGACTATTTTTGCTTATAACAGTTACACCCCTTCTGCAAACAGACATGCACACATGCTACACACCATTACTTGAAATGCATATTGCTGCTAAATATATTACAATAATAGTTTACATAATTAACTGAAAAATGTGCTCATCACTACAAATAACAGAAAATCCAACTTTAACTTCATTCTTAGTTAAAACTTCATATTTTCTACATATTCATGACAATATAATGGCATGTTCTTAGAGAGTTTATACAGAAGCATGCAACTCGAGCAGCTTGGATATTGATAGAGGGAAAGTTATTGTAATTCAGTGTACAATAAATAATTTTTAGTATGATGTAGACAGTGATAATCTAAGGAAGGTAATTTTCAAATTGTTAAGTAGTGGTCTGAATGAGAGAAAACAATAAAAATAATACAATTGTTGCCTCACAGAGCAATAGTTTTGGCTGCCAAGACTAATGCCCTCCGTTTATAAATTCAAGAAAGGCTTAGGAAGAAGGCAAATAATTAAAAACTATAGCAAATAAAAAATGAAGACCAATTAAAAAGTTGTTAAGACAGGCCATTCTATGACATACTAAAACATTTTAATTAGAAAATGTGAAGTATTTAGCCACAGAGCATGTAGAGCATTTTATTGGAGAAAATATTTGCTCTTGTGCCTATATAAGTGGGAATGTGGGTTATGAAAGCAATTTATTTTGGTAATATAGACTATGCTTGCACTAGGTCAATATAGACTATGGTAACACTGTACTGAAGTAATGTTTGCTATAGTAGGGTAATATTGTGTTACAATGCAAGTATATTAGGGTCATTAAAGCACTATACTAAGCAGAACTGGCTATTTAAACACTTTATAAGTGCCAACATTTACTAAGATACATCTTACTGTTTGATGTGTGGGCAGTTGATGCACTATAAGACTAATATTGTGGCAGTATATAAACATGCAGCTGGGGTCCATTTTTAACTGTGTTTTACAACTGATGTAATGCTTGCCCACAGAACCAAATGGCAAACTTGCTTAAAAGATGGACTGCTATGTATATGTACTGTATCTTTTTCAGTTGGTGAGTTCATAAGTGGCCAGTTATTAATGCAGTGTATTTAATATACAGAGATGTAGAATAAATATTGAAGGCCTCTACTAAATTATCTTCAGTCAAAATCCTCTATCTAATCTTATGGAAAGCACCCAGCAAGTGAGAAAACCTTGACAGTTCCTATTAAAATAATTGCTGTAGGCAGTTATCTCTGAAACTCTAAGCACATTTTATTTCAAATATAACACATTTAAGAACATTTCAAAAAGAAGATCATAGAGTAGTTTGAAACTACCTAACAAAATGTTTTATTTTATTGGAAAAACAGTACAGTTTAACAGCAATTCTATAGTTATTTCAAATAGAGAAAAAGCTGTTTTGAAATAAAGCCCTTCAGCATTATTTATTTGCACTTAATGTGCTTTTGCCAGAAGCTATAGTTATTTATTTGTAAGAAATAAATAGGAAACATGTGTCAATAATACCAGAAAAGGAAAAAAAAACTATAGAAGAGCAATACAAGTCCTTATTAAATCTGTCCTACTAAGACCAGAAAGACAATGCCTAACAAGAAACTGAGATTTATTCTCTTGTACTCTATTATCCAGAAAGCTAAGAAATATGGCAATGCCATTTTGTTAATGTTAAAATTATTTTTTCCAGGTAGGTAGGCAGATTTATCAACATTCTGATTTTTGTGGTTTTAGAGGTCTTTAAAACCACAAGTAAACTAATTTCCACTAAAACCAAGAATGTCTAGTTATCTATTAAAAGATCTGAATTGAAAAACCACAAACAAATTAAAATGCAAAATGAAAAACCAAGGGGCTGATTTACTTACCCACGAACGGGTCGAATGGAGTCCGATTGCGTTTTTTTCGTAATGATCGGTATTTTGCGATTTTTTCGGATTCTTTACGAATTTTTTGTTACCAATACGATTTTTGCGTAAAAACGCGAGTTTTCGTATCCATTACGAAAGTTGCGTAAAAAGTTGCGCATTTTTCGTAGCGTTAAAACTTACGCGAAAAATGCGCAACTTTTCGCGTAAGTTTTAACGCTACGAAAAATGCGCAACTTTTTACGCAACTTTCGTAATGGATACGAAAAACTCGCGTTTTTACGCAAAAATCGTATTGGTAACGAAAAATTCGTAAAGAATCCGAAAAAATCGCAAAACATACGAAAAAGTCGCAAAATGTTCGTTTTGAAGTCGGAACTTTTCCAATTCGGGTCGGATTCGTGGGTTAGTAAATCAGCCCCCAAATGTTTTTAGGTTTTTAAATTTCCATAAGAATTTTTGTAGACTTACAAATGCAAAATTTCCCTGAAAAACTTCTAAAACCACTAATTAAATGAAGGTTGTTATTTTCCCAGGACATCTCTACATGACCTTTTAAAGCAAAGAAGGTTCCTCCAAGGAAGGGGCATCTGCCATTGACTTCTACATTATCTCAACAAGTTTTAGCTGGTGAATTGTGGGATTCAGATTTTTAGCTGGTTTGTCATATAGTAAATCTTTAAAAAATCTATATTTTTTTCTGTGACTTTTAGCTCTAAAAAATCTGAATCAGAAAAAAATGTGACCGTCAGAAATGGCCCCCAAAATAATCATGTTATCATTGTAACTTTTTATTAGTTAATGTAATCATTATACACTATGGGGTTGATTTGAATCGTATCCATAAGGTTTCACATGGTTAACTATTAGATACGTTTGTATCACTGAATTGAATCTGGCCCTTAGTGTGTTATGGAATTTACATTCCATGTCACATTGCAAGGTTAACAGTGATGTGAGTATCTAGATGCCTAAATAAAGTGAACACTAAATAGTGGAGCTACATACAGCTCTTCCACCTTAATTCATTTCAGATTGAGAACGATAACATATTTTTTATTTTACTCAAATTCCCCTAAAACAAGGCTTCTGAATAAGGTATTATTTGATCTAATTACTGTGGAGTACTTCCTTGTTTTGGACAAATTTAACTAATATGGAGAAGGCATCACTTAATCTCAGATACAAACACACTACTATATTAGTTGCACATTGCTTCAGATATTGAACCAACTGTGAGGCTTGTTTATTGTAAAGGGATATTGCAAAGACTTGTTAGTTTACAAAGATATGTTTTAAGACCAAAGACTGTGTTAACCAGTAGTGATGGGCGAAATGTTTCGCCAGGCATGGATTCGCGGCGAATTTCCGCGTTTCGCCATTGGTGGATTGTTTCACGAAATGGACGAAAAAATTCGATGTGGAAAAATTTGCCACACGTGCAAAAATTGTTGCCGCCGTCAAAAAAGAATAGTCGCGGGCGTCAAAAGAATAGTCGCGCAACGAAATAATAGCAGCGCGACAAAATAATAGTTGCGGGTGACAAAAGAATAGTCACGGGCTTCAATTTTCTTTGACGCACAACATTTTCGCCGTTTCGCGAATTTTTCGCAGTTTCGCGGATCTTTTGAAAGATTCACAAATTTTTCGGCAAAGCGATATGGAACTGATTAACTCATCATTATTAACCAGCACTAAAGAAGGACCTTTAGGGTACAGGCATGTCTTGTGCCCTAGTGATATATTTGCATGTTAAACATTCTTTGTTGGCATGTCATAAATCTACCAAATAATTTAAGAAAACAATAAATACAATTGATGTGTATGATTTGTGAGTGTTACAGGTATGGAAACCCGTTATCCAGAAAGATCTGAATTATGGGAAGGCTATAGACTCCATTTTAATCAAATAATTCTAATTTTTAAAAGTCATTTAGTTTTTTTCTGTAATAATAAATATGTAACTTGTAGGTGATCCTAATCCTAATGTTTAAATGATTATTTAGTAGACTTAAATGTTGAAGATCCATATTAGGGAAAGATCTCTTATCTGGAAAGCCCTCAGGTCCCAAACATTCTAGATAACAGATCTCCTACCTGTACAATAATTTTTGGTCATTTCATGTTTTAGTAGTGCTAGGATAACATGCACAACAAACAAATAACTTGTATATTTATTTCATATATTTAAATTGATATAGGATCTGTTCACAAAAATCCTTTATCTTTAGAAAAAGAGAGACAATGTGCTTGATATATTGGATGTATATATTTAACTGATACTATATTTCTTTTTTTATTTCTATCAACAGAAAGCTGACCTTGCAGTTGCACCGCTCGCTATAACATATGTAAGAGAGCAAGTCATTGATTTTACCAAACCATTCATGACTCTTGGAATAAGTATATTGTACCGAAAACCCAATGGTACAAACCCCGGCGTGTTCTCCTTCCTGAATCCTCTTTCCCCTGATATCTGGATGTATATTCTGCTGGCTTACTTGGGTGTCAGTTGTGTGCTCTTTGTCATAGCCAGGTAACATGTCTACTTCAGTAAATATTTGACAGTTATTTAGCACTAGGTGGAACAGTTTTTCGAAGTTAAATATTTTAATTTATCAATATTATTCTCAAGATTCTTCATTATTAATTAGGACTCTCACCAATTTTTGTTTCAATATTGTTCCTACCAATTTAAAGGTTTAATATTTTTAACATTACTTTGCCATCACTATTCAAACCTTGTACAGTATTTTCCCTCATATATTAACATGCATTTTTTTCTCAGGTCAGTGGGTGAGGGAATACATTCCTGCCCTTTAAAACCTTGTTTCTGTATAAATCATGTATCTTTCCATATGTAGAAAAAAAAGTTAGGTGTTTATCGAATATACAATTAAAAAGTTTAAAAAAAAATACCACCATATAGGATTAAAAATAACACTAAAATTAAAATAATAAAAAAATAATACATGACTATTTCATACTACTACTACCAATAAGTTATTTATTTTAAGAAAATTAAAAATGAAATAAAAAATTAGATAACTTTTAAAGGAATTTGCTGTGAGTCACAAATGTATTTCCCCCCCCAGCCAACATTCTTATATTCTATAAAATTAACATAGCTATTAACTTGATTCAGATTATGTTTAGTTAAAGGTAACTCAGATTATGTTTAGGTAAACTTTAAGAAATATTAAGGCTGTTGCTGAATAATATTACATAAAATAGGAATATAATACAAATATTGCATGTGTTATCTTAGTAGAAGCCTATCTTCTACATTAATCTGTATTTCTGGTTCAATTTATTTTTTTTGTCAGTGCTAGCTATTCAGCTTTCTGCTTGCTCAGCTTTCTGAGTCTCTTGAGTGTATTGCAACATTCAGAGCTTATTCAGAGTTACAATAAGTAGAACAGACCAACAAATGAAGATTAAAAGTCCACAGAAGTCCAAGGGGAAACAAGGACATTCTGTCATTTTTTTTTCAATATGCTATAATTTTAAGCAATAAACAGGCATTGGAAAAAAATTATGAGATGTATTTTTATTTTACTTAATGAATAGGACATTGCAAGTGAGTTTTTTTCTAAAATATTATAGTGAATAAATTCTAGTTACCATAAAAAAAAAATAGTATAACATTAAAAAATTCTTAAATTAAAGAATATTTCTATTTGGAGGTGATTGATGGACCAGACACATTTCTGTGTAACATTGTCTGTTTGTAGATTATTACTGAGGGAGAGCTGGCTAGCATCTGATATTTCATCATTAGCCATTTCATTGCTCGAAGTCCACATAAACAATCATACATGAATTCAAAGCATAATGATTAAAGTCAAAGAAAATGATCACTGTATAGTGACCTCATACAACAGCCCTACACAAGCACATATAGACAGATATAAATTACAAGGGCATTGCAAGGGATATGTAGGTTTCAATAGCTTTATATTGAGTCAATATACATTACTAGTAATGAGCGAATCTGTCCCGAAAAGTTCACGAAACACATTTGTCGCCCAATTTTTTTTTGTCGCCCACGTCTATTTTTTTTTGCCGGCTGCGCTTTTTTATGCGACCGTGCCCAATTTGGTGTGTGACAAAAAAAAAATCTGCACAAATTGTCGACAAATTTTTACGGAAGTTTCGCAATATACATAGCTATAGAAGGTACTCTTTTATGGAAAAGTAAAATTGTTGATGCTTTACATGTTAATTAAATAAAACATACAATAACACAATTATTATAAAAATAATAATTATACCTGGGCTAAGACTTAAACAAGTCCCTTGAAGTAAGGCACTGCTAGTTTTACTAATCCTACTACCAATAAAAATGGCAAATAATATTAAAAATAGCAAACACAGGAGCAGTCTTTAAAAATCAAAATTTCTGAACCCTATATTCATAAAACACAATCAATCTTTTTTAAAAAAATATAGTAATAAATTAAAACATTCATGTAAATGTTATCATCATATTCATGATATGAAAAAACATTAATTGGTGAGAGTCTTATCAATTGTTCTGTATAGCTGTATTAAAGGGCACCTATCGCCATAAATTTGCTTCCCCCACCAGTGGTTTGGGCTAATCCCAACTCCCAGCTCACTCACTATGCACATAATGAGTAAGTTGTGGCACTCGCTTGCAAGTGCCACAACATGGCTGCCCAAAGTGGCAGCTCCCTCCCGGTGCAGGGGCTATTATTTATAGAAAAAGACTATTGTTTCCCCCAATCAGAGTGCGGGATTTATTAGCCCACACCTCTGGTGTGGAAGCAATTTTATGGTAATATGTGCCCTTTAAGAGAGAATTATTTCAAGGACAGAAGCAGAAACTTACAGAAATCAGATATGTTGATGTAGTATAATTTGTTTTTATTTTCCTTTAATAATGACATTTTCTTGTGAATGATTATTATTCCTTCCTACATTTTGTTTTATGTTTTGTTAGCATTTTCTTCCTCTTAAATAGCAAGTTTGTAATGAGGATGTGCAGGTTCAAAAGTTTGGATTTCTGGTCAAGGTGCCCTTTACTCTGTAAGAGGAATTTTCTTCTTGCTTCAAATACTTCACACTAAAAGAAGTTGATTGAGATGCAAAGAGCTACTGCCTTGAATACGAATTTGACAGTCATTTTTTATAATTACTGTGTATGCTATATAGAAGTAAAAAAAAATACTCTGGTTTATTGCATTTAGGCTTGTTCTTTTATAACTTTATATAATCATAACATTTAAAGGGGACATACTTACAAAAAGTGGCTTCAAGTAATCTTCTCTAAACATGGCTCCTCTAAACTATAAGCTCTATAAATATATTTCAAACATAAGTACAGGTCCAAGAGGATTTACCATTCAGAATCAAACATCAGAAAAGAGTAGTTAGCGTTAATTAGGGAGCCATAGGGATCTGCATTTGCACAGAGGAGACAGAATTCCGATGGGTGAATCCTTAAATGGGTTGTTAAACCTGAAGAACTTGGAAAAAGTTGCATTGAACAATGTTAAAATAATAATCCAGCTACTTACAGCTTCTAGTGCTTATCAAACTTTGACATTATATTGACATTATATTATATTAAAAGTACAATGGGACTTGTTGCCCAGCAAGAAACAATGTCTATTAAATTTAGAGGTAACATTAAAATGCATACAATATATTGAGCTGCTACAGTCCTGCAAAAGTCAAGTGGAATGTTTACATAAATGTCCAGAGAAATCTAGAAGTAACTAGAATTTATTTAGAATGTCTACATTGTAAAACTATAAGATGAACATATATTGAGTTAAAAACACAAAAATGTGCACTGAAAATATAAACATGTATTTGTTGATACAATACATACACACTTTTTATATATCATACTTTTTTGATCTTATAAAATCTGTAGTTATATTTACATTCCTCCCTCTAAAATGTGACATTTAGGGGCAGATTTACTAAATCTCTAACAGTTCTAATTTTTGTATTTTAAAATTCGAACTAATTTCCATGAATATCTGGCATTTACTAAAGAATCTGAAATGAAAAAGTCAACGTGGGAAAAGTTGTGAAAAATTTCCAAATCCAAAACCTCTGAAGTTTCAAAGCAAAAGTAGGATCCTCCAGGGAAGGTAATGGACATTTGCCATTGACTTCTTCATGATCTGGACAGGTTTTAGGTGGCAAATTGCTGGATTTGGATTTTTAGCCATTTTGATGCATAGTAAATAACGGAAAGTAGCAACTTTTAGGGGCAGATGTATAAAAATGTGAGTTTATAGCTTAATACATAAAAACTCACCCACCTTTTATTTATATATTCTTATGGGATTTTTAAAAGCGCATTTATCGATAAATAAGCTTCAGGTGAATGTGGGTGAGTTTTTATGCATTAAGCTCTGAACTCACATTTTGATACATCTGCCACTTAGTGCAAAAAAAAAAAAATTTGAATCGGAAAAAAAATCTGACAGTTAGTAAATGGCCCCCTTAAAGTACACTAAAGGACATCAGTGAATTATTATGCAGTGTAAAAGCTTTGCTTAGCTATTCAGTGCTAAACTAATCTGATGTCAGAAAAGTTCTGCTAAAGTATAATGCAACATACTTTTAGGATGTATTTGAATTAAGGATATCTATGCTACCTACATCAATTTATACAAAAAGCTGTACATGATATGATTTTAAAAGTCTAATAATGACCACTATTGTAGAGGTCAGAATCACTGTTTGAAAACCTGATGGAAAAACATCAAAAATGTCTTACTTATTGAAACTGAGGTATATTTTAAAATGTAATAAAGCGCTTCACTCAAATTTGATCTTATTATAACATAATTTTATCTGGAAACTAAATGCTAATCTTAACAAATTATCACTTAATGTTGCTAGTTTTCTGATGCCCTGTGGGCTTTTTGATGGACCCTAAATAATATTAAGCATACAGACATAACAATATAATTCTATTCCATATTCAGTTATTGCATAGTTATATAGTAACATGAGGTTGAAAAACGACCATAGTCCATCAAGTTGAACCCTTCCAAGTGAACCCAGCACACACAAACCTATACTGACCTATCTATACACTCACATACATAATGACAATTTTTATCTGCTCTGTTTTGTCCTTTTACAAAGAGCATCTTGGAACATGCTATATTTATAATGTGGCAATCCTGCAAACAAATGATTTATTTTGAGTGTAGCGACCAACATCCTAAGGGTCATCCATTTTAATAAAAGCGAATGAATTAGTTGAATGTAGCAAAATTAAATCAGTTCCTTATGCCTGCATCTGGAAAACATGCTGATGTAATTTTCTATGGAATTAACCACAGGTTAGAAAGATAAGTTGAAATAAAACACACTATTCTTCCATTTTAGTGAGGGAAATACATCAACTGCAACTAAAAAAAAGATAAAAAAAATCTATATAAATGAATTGCAATATTGTATATTATAATACAAAGCCTAATATGTAGCTGTACAATATTCATTATTTCTTTGTTTTTCAATTATAAACATTCCAAATAGATACAGATAAACAAATCAACTTCTTATACCAGTATTTGAATCAACAAGAAAATGTTTCTTATTTATTGTTACTGGCATTTAACATTTCTAATGGGGAAAGGGCTACAACTGTCATCTAAGTTGGTTCAGAATATGCACCAAATCTTTGTTCTGACAAATGAAATGGAGATTTAGGTAAGTGTTTCAAATGTTTTCAGTGTTTCAAAAGTATTTTTTTTTTTATTTCAAGAATTATTTCTAAGCAGTATATAACATTTACCAATTTGTTATAATGTTATATAATGTTTGCAAATAGGTAAGTATAGTTTTTCTTTATAAATGCATATATTTGGATAATAATGATATTTTATTATACATATTGGAAGAAAATATAACTTTTCTACAGGATATATGAAATCAAGTGTGTGTGTGTGTATGTGTGTGTAGGCTCAGCATCAGAATATTACAGATATAGAGTGAACAAATGGAATTGCTTAAACCTCATTGTATTGAATCAAAAAAGAAAAATATGTATGCTAAATTTAAAAGGAAATATATTTTTAATTGTGTTATGCTTAGCATTATGAATATTATTTGTTTTGGTACATGTATGTTGCTATCCTTCCTTTTGATTATTCTTTCATTCACCAGTTTTTTCACAAGACTTAAAAAGTAACGCCAAATATTACAACATAAAGAGAAAGCATTTCTTTAAATATTGCATTTACAACTTTAGATTAGTAAAAAAAATATTTTTATATTAGACATTCTTTTATTCTTTTTAAGTAACACAAACATAGACCAAATTATTGGTAGCAAATTTTTTTGTTGGGAAAATATTTTAATATTTCTGTATTTATAAAATCTGAGTGGATAGATAGGGCCACATTCATCAAATCACGAGTTCGAATCCTGAAATGGGTAAAATTCAGATTGGATATGATCATTTCTGATGATCGCAAATATCATGAACATGCTTACGAAAAAATCGGAATAGTCATGATAATATTATAATATTATAATAGTATTGGTGCTCCGAAAGTCACAAAATTTTCGTACCCAACGATTGTAAACAGCAGGAAAACCTTTCTGACTTTGATCCTTCTGTGCATGATTTTGGAAGCCTCCCATAGGACTCAATGGCACTCTGCAGCTCCAAACTGGCCCAAGGAAAGTCACGATAACGAAGCTGAATGAATTGGAAACTTTTGTACTTGGCGCGACAAGTACGATTTTGTTGCACAAATTTTGACGCAAGGTACGAAATTGTCGCGCAAGGTACGAAATTGTCGCAGAGCATTCATACATTAATAAATGTCCCCCACAGTCTTTTTTTACATTATAAATCGTAAATAAAGATACCTATAAAATGTTCATATTATACATCTGCATTTAATAGCTCTGTATTTAATACACAAAAAAAATGAATTGTTTTGTTAATGAGCCAATGTGGTCCTCAGTCCAACAGACAAATCAAGCCTGCCCTATTGACATCTGGTAAATTTTTGGCCAGATATTGATTGGGGAGGCCTGTCGCATACACTAGCAGATGAGTTGCCAAAACAGTCTAAAGGACCCAAATCACCAGCTTAAATCTGCGCTTGTATGGCCATCTTTACTCATACAAAAAGCCAGATTCAATTCAGCGAGTAAAAAAGTTTATCATATGAAAACTCATGGATGAAATTCAATTTGATATGCAATTCATTAAAAAAAACTTCTTTTAATTAATTCTCTGAATTAAATTGTAATTAAAAATGCATGACCATCATGTCATGCATGTCTGCATTTAAGTGGTTGAGTATTAAATTATGTTAACTTCTACTTGCACCAAATGCACCAAATCCACTATTTTTGGGATTTGGCTAAACCCTGAATCCTTTGTGAAAGATTCTTCTGAATACTGAACTGAAAAAAAAGTCAATGATTTTATGGATTCGGTTTGGCCACACACTTGGATTTTGCCGCTTCCTGATGAAAAAGGCAGAAACTTGCCAAATCCTAAACCGAATCCTGGATTTGGTACATCCCTACTTTTAACCAAAATAAGTAATGGATGCATTATTAATTTGGATTATTGGTAAAAATGTTATTAGGAAAGCTATGGATTTTTGTTCATTTAGAATTGATCACCTATAAAATATCAGTTGCAGTTTTCATTATTAAGCTTAGTGGAATGATGGAAAATTAACTGCTTATCTAAGCTCATAATGTTTCTTCCAGCACATGGGATTTATACTTTGGGATTTTTAAATGTATAGGATGTCTAGATCATTGTTACTGAACTATTACAGATATATACCACAGATAAGGACACAAACTTTTCTCAAGCTAATATCCCACTCTGTAGGTCAACAATTTCAAGTTTAATTAGATTTTTTCAAGTGTGGGTTTTTCAAGTATGGGTACATTTAGTTCAGCTGTGTTAATCCTCACATCATTTTATCAGTGTCCTTGCACCACAAACCACTGATGTTGGCAAATATAATTCAATGCCATGGAGAGATTCTGTATTTTCTAAAACAATCTTGCCTAAATTTCCCATAGTCATTAACATAAGAGCCTCTGCATTAGAGAATACAGAAGGATATAGAATCTCATTAGCTTTCCAGTCCTTGGGCACCATAAAGATCACACAAGAATGAAATGCTTTTGTGAATAGGGTATGGAATGCTGTCGTAATGAAAAATATCTGCATTGTACATTGCTCAATAAATATTTTCTTTTTTTTCTTCTGTATTTTATTAACTAATACTAATTTAATTGTACCTGCATTTTTCTTTGCATAATTCTGTCAAAACAACTTTCTTCTGCAATATAAAATACTATAAATACTAGCCTAATAAAATAACTGTTACCTGTTTTTAATTAAATTTAGACACATCCCTTAAAAGTTTTACATTTTACTTTACGTACTCACAGAGTCTTGTTTATCAGAATTTGAGTATGTGTAATAAATATTGGAGTTCTGGAAACCATAATTTGAAACCATATTTGAATTTTAAAGCAAAATAAAAAAAAAATAGAATCATTGTAAAGATTTGTATTTAAAAAAACAATAGAAAGGTGAATGTTTTCTTTAAAAGAGCTAGAAAATGGCAAAAAGCTAATATTTACTGATTGGAAAAGATGTCATTGCTATAGGATTGGGTCTTTCAGGTAGCTGATACAATCATCTTTCACTTGAGGCTGACAGCCCTGATGAACAGATTGATCAATGGGAAAGTTTTATTAGCAAACATTATTGCCTAAATAAATCTATATTTTGTGTTCATGTGAAACTAAGTGAATAAGACCAGTGTATGCTTAATGTATGTTTAATGGGACAGAAAATAAGATAAGTTAGCTTTCGACTCTAGTTGAAAAAAAAACGTGTATTTGTGCTGTATAAATAATTCTTTGGCATAAATAGTCTAGCATAGTGTTTTTATATAACACATTTCCAGCGCAAAGTAAATAAATTGGTCATTGTTTAAGCCTCTCAAGAGATTTACTAGCTGCACATAGCAGAAACAGTGGCAGAATATTGATTGTTCTTGTTTAACCTGATGATGCTGTTAATTATTAACCTTTCTACCTCAGCTTGTTCTCTTAAAAGCTGTCAGGAACTAGAACTTTAGATTAGATAATATAAAGTGACTGACATCTGATGTTAGAACAAAGACCTTACATCAAGCCACACGGAATGAACACTAATTAGTAAAAGGAGTTTACATTTATATATTTACAAAATGCCAGGATAACCACATTTGTTAAAGAGACACTACCATCAGAATATTATATTGGAAAAAATGCATTATATTTAGTATGTCATTGTAGCTCTATTCTGCTGTGAGACTTATAATGTGATAAAATCTTGATCATAATGGAGATGATTATAACTGTTAATTATATTAGAATCATGTGTGTTCTTACAATACCATTAGCAAAACCATATATTGCTAGTTCACTATTTTGGAGAAAAAAAAACAACAGTCTAATCATAACCTGATGGTGTGGGCATCATATTCCTAGAAAAACATAAATGCTCTAATGTTAAAATCAGGGGTCCTCAAACTTTTTAACAGGGGGCCAGTTCACAGTCACTCAGACTGTTTGGGGGCCTGACTATAGTTTGGAAAAAAAATATCAACAAAGTATCTTCATTAGAGAATTCCTTTAATGAACTGGAGATTACTTTCTTCTGCTCTGCCTTACTGTTGCCATACATGAAGCCAATGAACCGAGGACTGCATCAATGAGCCAAAAAATGGTCCTTGATGGGAAAATCAAACCTGCTCAATAGACACCTGGCTGATTTTCGGGGAGGCCTGTCAAGGGGCCCCAAACAGCAAATTAGCTGCCAAATTGGTCTAAAGGTCTCAAATCGGCAGCTTAAATCTGCCTATATATGGCCACCTTTAGTAACACAGCCTCCAGTTTTTTTAGATGCCAAAAAGCCGAACTAATTTCTGTAAGAATAAGATTAGATCTGCTCACAATATTTAGTCAGATCCAATCCACTGAATGCTTTGCTCCAACCAAACTATAATTTAACATGCATAGAACTCTAGTTGGAATAAGGCCTTAAGGCTATAGCCATTAATCTCTTGCGAGTAAGGATGTGTGTGCCATTTTTGAAATTCATATAACCTATAAAATGTCTTCCAGCCCCTTGTTGTTACGTGTGACCTATGTGCAGATTGCTACCTATGACAGTTCAGTTACACTTCACAATCTTTTGCACTTTTTTTTCCTCTTCTCTAGATAATTATTTTCTTTCAATAGCAAAGTTATACTCATAATAATAATTCATTAAATACAATATTAATGGCTGTTTAGTTTACATCTCTATAACATTTCACAGCTAGAGATGAAGAGATATTTTTCAGAGAAGAATATATTCCTGATCTTTCAGAGTGTTTGTGTCTGCAGGGAAATTACTTTAACACTTTAGACTCTAAGGCAAACCTCTGTGTTGGCATACTTCCCCAGAGAGTCACCACGTTGGCGCGTAATGTGATGACATCACCATGTTACGTGTACAAGTACATTAGAGGGGATTATAGGCAGATGGGGGATGTTCTTTTTTCCCATAAAAACAATCAACGCACCAGAGGTCACCCCTTTAGATTAGAGGAACGGAGCTTCCATTTTAAGCAGCGTAGGGGGTTTTTCACGGTGAGGGCAGTGAGGTTGTGTAATGCCCTTCCTAGTGATGTGGTAATGGCAGATTCTGTTAATGCCTTTAAGAGGGGCCTGGATGAATTCTTGAACAATCAGAATATCCAAGGCTATTGTGATACTAATATCTACAGTTAGTATTAGTGGTTGTATATATAGTTTAGGTATGTGAGTGTATAGATTGGTAGGTGTGGGTTGTGTGTGCTGGGTTTACTTGGATGGGTTGAACTTGATGGACTCTGGTCTTTTTTCAACCCTATGTAACTATGTAACACTAACACAGGTGGGCCGCATCTGGCCTGTGGGCCGTAGTTTGAGGACCGCTGGTTAACATGGTCACTAGTGATGAGCGAATCTGTCCCATGAAAATCCACAAAATGTGTTTGTCATGTGACTTTTTAGTTGCTTGTTTTTTGTTGCACGTCTTTTTTTTAGGTGACCACACCTATTTTGCTGCAACTGCGCCTATTTTTCTGTGACCGAACCCGTTTTTACGCAACTGCACCTATCTTGATGCAACCACACCCAATTTGACACAACTGAGACTTTTTTTGACACGTACCAAAGGTTTTCACAGCAAATTTTCATGGAAGTTTCGCCAATGGCAAGATGCAGAAAATCACTGCAAATCCATGCCTGGTGAAAAAATTTCCTCATCAATAATGGTCACAAATATGTAGATAATGCCTGCAAACCTAGCCTCTCCTGGCCTAGCTATTAGTGAACTATTAGGGGCCTATTTATTATGCTGTGTAAAAAACAGCAAAAAAATCTCGCCACACATCAGCAAGCTTTGTGTGTAAAAACCGATGCAAAATCGTTGTAATTCTTTGTGTTTTTTCTTCCACCAGAACTTATGTCATATAATGGCGTAAAATCTGGCATTTGGACAGCAAACTTTTTTTCTGCGAATTAAATTTTACACAGTATAATAAATATGCCCCTTTAGTGCTCAACCTAAACACTTTAAGAGTCATTTACAAATGCAAGCGCAGTATTCAATGTGCAATTTTTTCATGCAAATTGGCATGTTGCATTAAATTAAATCAACTGCACCTGTGTCAGGCATTTTTAGTCTTGGGGGTTGCATCTGATTCACTGGGAACAAATCTTGTGGACCTACTGATGCGACTAGCTCTGAAAAACTACTGCCAGGTCCAGGGTGGTGGTTTCCAGTGTTAATAGGTATAGTTGCACACCATTTAATAGCAGCAGCTTGGATGGACTGGCAACAATGTGGAAGTTAAGGAGTACATACTGACACTGAATTTTGTTAATATGCACTCTTAATAACATACGTATTAGAGCACCCCTTTATAACTTAGTCTTCTGTTCAAAAGGTTAAAGTGTGTATTTTTTCTTTAGTTATTAATGAACTGAACTTTAAATTCAAGTATAATTATAGGTATAGCCTTACGAAACGAGAGGGCAAACCCACTCCAGAGCATCTCAATGTGAATAATAATAAATGAGGAGTTAATTGTGCAGATGAAATAAGATTGGAAGGCAGTTAGAGTAAAGATAGTTGGTGCTCCATGCACAAAGTTAATTAAAAAACTCTCTATTGGGATTGTGTGTAAGCATACCTTGATCTTGCAAAGTAGACATTTTTATGTTCTCATAACGAGTCTTTAATTAATTGAACATTTATTTTTTCCAGTGTTTTGGGTCCATGTGGATGGGCCTTTGTATTGATGGATCTTTCTCCTGAGGAAGCCCAGCAACATGTTTCAGTACCCATTAAGCAACACTTTAATAAATGTTATTCGTCTGTATAGCCACTGGATGCATTGTAAGTTTAAACAAGTAATCATATTATGGTTTGCTCCATCAGGTACTCGAGCAATTTAAATTTTGATCATGACCTGAATGTTGTCTTACAGTAACAATGCTGTAGTGCCTGATGGTGTATACCCACAAGCACATAGAAAATTCAAGTATAGGTTTAGCTAGACCATTATTTCTCCAGACTCCATGATTTTTTCAGAATCTCTTTCATATGACATTTTAACAATGAATTGGAAGAGAGTTGCTACTGTTTGCAGTGTACTAAATCAGAAATTTGATGAGGTGTACTTCTACTTAAAAGTCTTTAGTGTAAGAGATAGGCCCTGGGCTAGGTTTGTGCAAGTACTGAGGCATAGTGGGAACACTGGGAGTTGGGCGTTTGCTCTCAGGCCAGGCACAGGGTGTGTTAAGCAGTTATGTTATATTGAGTTATCATACTAAGTAACCTTCCGAGGCTAATAGATACTATTTTATGTTATATTCAGAGTTGAAATTATATGGGTTTTGGTTGATACTTTTGTTAGTTGTATTGGTTAATAAAGCGGGCTGTGGTCTTTTTGCCTAATTTGTCATGGGAAATTTCTTAGGGAAGATCAGATACTGACAATGCAAATATAATTTTTTTTGGTAATATGTTAGGCTAATTAACTGTATAATTGAAAGAAGTCTGATTCATTTTTTTACTTGAGGCATGTTTGAAAACAGCTTTAAGGATGTTGCACTTGTTTTTTTCTCTTTTTGTGCCTTTTTTGGGGTTTTGTGGAAGACTAAAACAAAAATGTATTTTCTCAGCCTAGATATTTGTATATTTTACTCTAGCAAGTATCATGTGCATAACTGAATGTTTAATTAAAAACATCTATATAAACCTTTGCTACTTCCTGTCAGCCTACCTTTAACTTTGTGGGTTCTGCATAAAGATCAATTTTATTGGAGCCTCACGGACCATGGCCACCATGTCTACTGTATTCTCTGTTATTACTATGACTTAATCACTTTTTAATCTTCTGATAATAAGTTGTTACTTATAAAGCTAATTTCAAAAGTAGTGAATAAATACAAATTCTAGCACTTCATTGTAATTCTAGCATAGCAATGTATACATGTTAAAACATGTTAAAGTCAATTGAGCTTCTTAGCAGAATCCTGCATTGAAATCCACTTTCATTGCAGCTAGCCATATTCTTCATTTACCAGGGAATCACATCCATGTGTCTTGTGCTTTGATAAACATCAGTCACACTTTACTGCTGTACGTTGGAGTGAAATCAACCCCCCTTCACCCTAGCAGCCAATCAGGAGGTAGCAAGATAGCAGCTCCTCGACAATTGTGTTACTAAAAGTGGCAGATTTCAGAATAGCATGCAATAGTAAAATTTTAGTCTGGCTCATGACTCCTCCAGTTACACTGAGCAGGAGGAAGAATAGTGTATCTAAAAGTAGTTCTAATGTGTAGCGCTGGCTCCTTCTGAAAGCACAGACTCGGGCACAATGCAATGAGATGGCTGCCTACTCACCAATATTACATTAGAAATAAAAAGTACACCATAAAATCATGACAGAATCCTTTAAATATGTACATTTACATACAAAACAATAATTGAAATAACTGAATACTAGTAACCTCTGCTGTCTGATTGGAAATGCACAGGACTGGTCATGGGATTTGTCTGTGTATTTAGATAGTTACATCCTTTTAAAGAGGGACAGGTGGGGTAAAAATAAGAGTTTGCCTTTTTGTAAAGCCAGCATTAGAGCCTTGCACTAAAGAAATTATCAAGGAAGCAAACAGCCCAGTTGGAGAATGAAGCCCAGCTTCTTTTACAAATGGAAAAGGCTTTATAACAAGGTGCAGTTGTTATTATAGGTGTCTTAACCTATCCAGACACTGACTGGTGTAGTGAGGTGCCAAGTTACAAAAATCTAACAGGATTCTACTAAGAAAGATGCAAAAAAATTTGGATCAGGAAATAACTAATAATACCAATCTCTACCATTTGCCTGGATAAGCATTTAGGGAGCAGTGATCATAATATGGTCTCCTTTGAGATTATGTTTAATAGGCGGCTATATAAGGGAGTAACCTGAGCTATAAGGACTAGAGCTGCAGCAGAAAGCTTAAAATGGCAGCTGCTGTCTTAAGTGAAAGCTTCTAGAGTTGTTTATTCAGGTATAGTAATGCTTTCTGCAGAATAAATAGAGTGTTCTAGGTGGCACTAATGTAGCGAATCTATTGGCAGTAAAATGCCAAAATGACTTTCCATCTCCTTTAAGGTAGAAAGATTAGTGGCAAAGTTGGTAAGAAGCACTTTTAAGGCATTCAGCTTAGCTAGAATAGCTAAAAGTTTTTTTATTAATTAGGTAATAAAGCATGTAAAAAAGCAATCAGACAAGCTAAAATAGAGAATAAAAAGGGCATTGATGCAAGGAATAAACTAAATCCAAAATTGTTTTTTATTTTGCAAATAGTAAAAAATTAAGAAGAGGTAGGGATGAAAATTGGCTGATTAGAACAAGGAAAAGTTTCTGAGTGGTTATTTTTTATCTACTTACAAAACTGAGGAACCAACAAATGAAGGCTTTATTTTAGAGTTGTGGGTCAATTTTTAGGATCTGAGTTGTTAAGATTACTTCTTCTAAATGACAATTAGAGGTGTGTAAATATAATTGTTACTTTAAAATACTTTATTCAATAGTTGTGGGGGATCTATGAGATCATAGTTAACTTTTAGATTTTTTTTCTGTTTATATTCCTTTCTTATTACTTTGATTAATCCTGAAATAAACAGCTTTGTATAAACTTAAAATAAGTAATTTCGGCGTGTCAATCAAAGAAATGCTGATTTCTTCATGTATAGCAACAACATACATAGCAAAAAATAGAATCATGGGATTAAACCTATGTTAAAAAAAACAGTTAATATGAAGGTAAGACTTTCAACTAGTGTTACTATTAATTATTACATTTTCAAAGAAAAAAAAAATGTAGAATAATGTATCTTTATTTTTGTTTCAATGATTTAGCATCCCACAGAATTTGTTGTATAATGCAAATCGAGTATTGAGTTAGAACATTGAAACTAACCTCTAGTGATGGACAAAATAATTAGTCAGGCATGGATTCGTGGCACATTTTCTGGCCATGGCCATTGGCGTTTTTTTTCACAAAACGAGCAACAAAATTTGTGTAGCACACATCAAAAAATTGTCACAGACATTAAAAAAAAATTAAATGTTTCGGTGAAGCAATACGGGACAGATTCACTGATCTCTACTAACTTTGTTGTTTAATATGTATTTATTGTTTGTTTGGCTGATACAGGTTTGGGATCTATTGTCTGAAACACATTAAACTGAAAAGTTAAGATAAATGGCAATGACATTTTCCACAGTGCCATTTAAAAAAAAATGTCTTTTACCTGTAATAACAGTGCCTTGCTATGTTCATCGTAAATCAGTTCTAGGCAATGACATTAATAAATCACAAACATGCAGTATAGTAAAATTAAGTTTAATGTCTAATAGATCACATACCTACAAACTGTTAAGAACAGGCATGCAATTTATTTGGTTAAGCACTCATAATGAGGAAAAACTTTAACTGTTCCTTATAATTAGTTAATACTTGCTGGCGGTGATTTTCAAATCCCTATAATTAAAGAATAATATTGCTGCACTTGCTCATTTTTGCATTTGTTTTTCAGTTGTTGTGCTTATTCCATCTCCCTTAGACAAGTAAAATCTGTTGAGACAAATAGTAACTGATGAACCTGCAATATACAAAGCATGTCACTTTTTTGTTTCACTAGATAACAGAAAGAAAATTGCTGTTGTGAACTTGTAGTATTTGCTTGATTACTTCTAATTTATACACACAAATCTCAAAGCAAGTCTAGTCTCAACAAGTCCACTGTTATCAAATAATGTAGTCCTGGCCATTATTTAATTTTTAAAATGTTATTTATATTCTGGATACCGCTGTCTGAACATTTAAAAAAAATATATATATATATTTATTGTGTGCTTATTAGAGGTACTGTATATATGAGGCACTTTTATAGAAATAATCTTTGACATTTATATCTAAAAAAAAAATATTTTTATGCTGTAACATATGACTTTTGCTAGAATGTATCTAATAGCATTTGGCAATCATATGTATGATGCTTACTTATTTTTCTTGTACAGGTATGGGACCCGTTATCCAGAATGCTTGGGACCTGGGGTATTCCGGATAAGGGTTCTTTCCGTAATTCGGAACTCCTACCTTAAGGGGCACATTAAAGGAGAAGGAAAGTTAAGTCACTTGGGGGTGCCAAAATGTTAGGCACCCCCAAGTGACTTAGAACGCTTACCTTGTACCCCGGGCTGGTGCCCCCGTACGGAGAGAACAGCACCAGCCCGGGGCAGCTGCCGGCGCTACCTGCTTCCTCCTCGCATGCGCCGGCCCACGGATTTCGGCAGCAGCGCGCAAAGGAAGGAGGAAGCGGTGTCTACAGGTGCCCCGGGCTGGTGCTGTTTTCTCCTAATGGGGGCACCAGCCCGGGGTACAAGGTAGGTCATGTAAGTCACTTGGGGGTGCCTAACATTTTGGCACCCCCAAGTGACTTAGCCTTTCCTTCTCCTTTAACTTACCCACAAACGGGCCGAATGCGTCCGATTGCGTTTTTTTCGTAATGATTGGTATTTTGCGATTTTTCGGAAAATTGTCGCGAGTTTTTCGTAACCATTCCGAAAGTTGCGCAAAATCTGGCGATTTTTTCGTAGCGTTAAAACTTGCGCGAAAAGTTGCACCGAGTACGAAAGATTCGGATTCATTCAAGCTTCAGTATGGTGACTTTTCTTGGGCCAGGTTGGAGCTGCAGGGTGCCACTGAGTCCTATGGGAGGCTTCCAAAATCATGCTAAGTCTGAAAGTTTCGCCCGCCGCTTACGAGCGCTCAATACGAAAAAGTCGCGACAAGATACGAGCGAATTGTAATGGCTACGAAAAACTCGCGTTTTTTCACGCAAGTCGTAATGGCTACAAAAAACTCGCGTTTTTTGCGCAAATTGTATTGGTAACGAAAAAGTCGCGACAATTTCCGAAAAGTCGTAAAGGCGCTGAAAAAAATGCAAAAAATACGAAAAAGTCGCAAAATGTTCGTTTTCCAATCAGAATTTTTCCAATTCGGATTCGAATTCGTGTCTTAGTAAATCAGCCCCTAAGTCTACTAAAACAATATTTAAACAGTAATTAAACCCAATAGGACTGTTCTGCCCCCAATAAGGATTAATTATATCTTAGTTGGGATCAAGTACAAGGTGCTCTTTTATTGAGAAAAATGAAATTATTTTTAAAAATGTGAATTATTTGATTAAAATGGAGTCTATGGGAGATGGCCTTTCTGTAATTTGAAACTTTCTGGATAATAGGTTTCCAGATAAGGGGGTCCGATACATGTTTCTAAAAGACAAAGAAACTGTAATAGCAGTAAAGCAGTACTGTGCCACCATCTCAACTGTCTTTCCCAGTTGTCTTTCTCTAGACTATGGGATGGATTTATGAAGCTTTAAGATTCTAGTTTCAGGCAAAAGACTGCAAAAACTGCATTCAGGTTCCTCACTCCTGTTTGCTGCAGCAGGTTGCTTTGACTTGATGCTGCATGGCATTTCATAGTTTGTGTGATCATTTGCCTAATCCTGGATGCCCTTGGAAGGTCAGGTAGAAATCAACTGGAAATGTACTAGATTTCAATTTCTTGCAGTTCTTTCAATTGGAGATATTCATTTTTTTGTACTGTATTTCTATTTATTTGAGCTATTAAAGTGACGTAAAGTTCACGATTCATGGTATGTGTTTTTTAGGCAATAACCTCTGAAATTGCACAAATACAAATTTTGATAAATCCGTCCAAATTCTTTGCAGGTGATTCCTGGGAGAGATAGTGAAGAAAGTTTCTTAAGCACTGCTCAAGGGAAAAAAACCTCACTGAGAGGTCACATAACATGTTTGCACCTCTGTCCTTTAAACAGTTTTGAAAAATGTTTTGAAAAATGTATCAGCAAGAAAAATGTAATAAAATATTTAATCCAGGAGTACTGTATACACATATAGAATGAGCTAGTGTAGTAGCTAAAATTTCAGATTTTTTTCAGTTTTCATTACTATTTACACTTAATAGACTCAAAGTTAAAGAATGTGTACAGTAATGGAGTAAATGTTTATTTAAGTCAGTATATGACTGTCGGATTGGATGGCCTGATGTAACTGGGGCCCACTAGAGACCTGAGTAGTGATGAGCTACTTTCAAAAGGTCCGCGAAATGGCGAAAAATTCGCGAAAAGGCGAAAATGTCGTGCGACAAAAAAAATTTGTCGCCCGCAGCTATTATTTTGTCACGCGGCTATTCTTTTGTCGCCCGCGGCTATTGTTTTGTCGCGCGGCTATTGTTTCGTCGCCCGCGGCTATTGTTTTGTCGCGCGGCTATTGTTTCGTCGCCCGCGGCTATTGTTTTGTCGCGTGGCTATTGTTTCGTCGCCCGCGGCTATTGTTTTGTCGCGCGGCTATTGTTTCGTCGCCCGCGGCTATTGTTTCGTCGCCCGCGGCTATTGTTTTGTCGCGCGGCTATTGTTTCGTCGTCCGCGGCTATTGTTTTGTCGCGCGGCTATTGTTTCATCGCCCGCGGCTATTGTTTTGTCGCGCGGCTATTGTTTCGCCGCCTGCGGCTATTATTTTGACGCCCGCGACTATTCTTTTTTGACGCCCGCGACAATTTTTTGATGTGCGGCGAATTTTTCCGCAGCAAATTTTTTCATCCATTTCGCAAAACAATCCGCCAATGGCGAAACGCGGAAATTCGCCGCGAATCCATGCCTGGCGAAATATTTCGCCCATCACTAGACCTGAGTAAAGGACCTTCTGCTGTCACTGCATTACAAACCCCCTTGCAACATCACCAATTACCAGCCAATCTGCCCCTCACCCACTGGAACAGGGCCCACCAGGGTTACTCCGAGTGTTCCAGTGGGCCAGTTAAGTCCAGCATCAGCGAAATAGTAGGAGCACCACTGCTCTTACAAATGAAATGTCCATGCAGGAGTTATTTGAAATTATGCAGATTTATAGTCATATGGTTTATTATACCTAAAATGAACTTTACAAATGTGTATATATATATATATGCTTAGATGCCCCTAACAGACTAGCATAGAAAATTGGCTACAACTCAGATAGGGACACATTGATCTAAAAAGAGGGTACATAGATGTCAATGATGCAATTCTGTAGTATATACAGAAGGTTGGAGGAATCTTTTTCAGTTTAACTTAATATAAAGAAAATTGTCAAATGATTATTATTGTTGTTGCATTTTTTAGGTTATTCCCAAATGCATAGACTTACATTACAATACTTATAGTATTTATTCCTAGAAACAAGGTAGCCATTTTAGTTTGTACTTGTACTTGTAGTTTGAAATTTAGAAAGGGCCATTATAGTCCTGAGATAAAATGTACTGTATGGTGTTTTTTTCATGATATCACAGTGATAGTGTAGTAATGATGTCTTTTTTACATCAGCTTTTGGCATTGACACTAAGTTATCCTTAAAGTCCAGAATCTTTTCCATCCACTAATAACATCATATCAGTAGTACCATTATGTATATTTTACTCTATGAGGAGTTATAAACAGTACCATCCTATTGGTACCATCCTATTGGTACAAGACCATCTGTAATATATACATGTGTTAGGAACCTGGGATCTGTTTTTTAGTAAACATATAGTTACATTCATCCCCTTGTGTATCAGCCAATCCTCTCTCAGGAAAAGCCTTTTATAGGTCCCGATCACATGACCTCACTGTCTAAGCTACAGGTTTCTGTGAAGAGGGTTGTTTGCTGTTAGAACTCTGCTGTTTGAATCAGTGAAAATATTTTTTAGTGCTTGAACCTCAAGATTTTGGCAAGCTTTTGCTTTTGTTTCTGAGTCATTTCAGTTGATATTTGGTTACTAGTTACCAGTGAACAGTGTTACTTGTTAATTTTGGTTGGTGGGTGAATAGAAATTGTTTTAACATAGAGAAAAATCTTCAGCACACCACTTACATACATGTTCTCAGAGGGTGCTTGACTTCCAAGGCTGCTCCCAAGCCTTTTTTTTCATGTATCTTTGCAAAGGGGAAGAAGCACTCCAGTGTGTCGGCAATGCCTTGAAATCTTTTATTTGCAGAAACGAACAAACAGCACAAGCTTTCGGGGATAACCCCTTCTTCAGGTGCAATACACACAAGTGAACAATTTACTCATTAAACCCCATCATGGCTGCAATACCAAACAGTCCCAAGCAGCCATGTATGTAAAACATATAATCATAAAAACAAAGTATCACATTTAAAACCAATTATACAAAGTATCCCACAATAAACAGTTACAAAGTCTATAAAAAACATTTCAAGATGAAGCTTTTGTTTAAACCTTGAGGGGAAAGAGAATCCAATTTTTTAATCCACACTGCCTCTCTTTTTTAATTGTTGTTTAGTCAAATTTCCACCCCTAAGTAAATGGACTTGTTCTAGTACTGTCCATCTGACTTGTGCCACCGTATGCTTAGCTACATAAAAATGTTTGGCCACAGATAACTCAGATACATATTTCTTTCCACTTTCTTGTTCAGATTTTTATTTTTCTCTATCTAGTGTATAGTTCCTTATATTGCTTTTATGTTCGTTTAAGCGGGTTCTTATTGTTCTAGCTGTCTGCCCCACATAAGTGACCCCACATGGGCATTTTATCATATAAATGACCCCAGAACTATTGCACGTAAAATGTAGATAGAATAGAAATTGTTTAACTTTAACTCACTACCACTGCTTGGTTTGACTCTCAGCTTTACAGGGAGGTGCGGCATAGGAGGTCTGCTGCTACTGGGCAATTGTTACCCTACCAGTCAAACAGCTAGAGCCACTCTCCCTGTGGGGTGTAGCTCACCATCTGTGCTGTTTGCTCCCTGTCACTGGGTCTTTCCTGCCTTGAGTTGGGACCTTCATGTTTGTGTAGTTTTTGTTGTTTTTGCTTATGTATAGTAGGGTCTGACTTAGTGCTGGGCAGTATGACCAAAAATTTATATCACGGTATTTTTCAAAATTATATCGGTATCACGGTATTTGACGGTATTTTTTTTTCCCCATGCATGATTAGGTGACCACCCCAAACACCCGCCACCCGCACCCCCCCCGCCACCCCCCCATCCGCACGCAGCCCCCCCACCCGCACGCACCCCCCCACCCCACCCCAAACACCCCCCCATCCGCACGCACCCCCCCACCCCCCCATCCGCACGCACCCCCCCACCCCCCCATCCGCACGCACCCCCCCCACCCCAAACACCCCCCCATCCGCACACACACCCCCCACCCCACCCCAAACACCCCCCCATCCCCTTCACATAAATATAACCCCCCACCCCACCCCATCCCACCCCCCCCAAACACAACCCCATCCCCTTCACATAAGTATAACCCACCCACCCCAAACACCCCCCCATCCCCTTCACATAAATATAACCCCCCACCCCATCCCACCCCCCCAAACACAACCCCATCCCCTTCACATAAGTATAACCCACCCACCCCCACCCATCCCCTTCACCATGGGCGTCCGCAGAAAATTTTCCAAGGGGGGGCAAGTAAGCTAGCATCATCCTGCAACAGATAAATATATATATATTTTTTTTTTTTTTTGCAGGATGATACTAGGGGAGGCTAAATATGGCCCATACACAGACTGACCTACAGCTAATGTGACACTTAGTGGATTCGCTGCTGACGTAAAAAGTTAACCTCCCAACTACCTCTTGCCGTTCCCACTGACTTCCAGGGATACTGTACAAAAGTGCGGGTGGGGGTGCTTTTTTTTTTTACCCTAAAATGTTTAGTATTAGTAGTAAAAGTATTCATACGCGCACTTCTGTTAGGGGATCTGCAAACATTTGTGTTTGTGATCAGTTAGCTTAAAGGGGTAGTTCGCATTCGAATTCACTTTTATTTTTAATGGTTTTTCAGTTATTTAGCTTTTTGTTCAGCAGCTCTCCATTTGGTATTTCAGCAGCTATCTGGTTGCTAGGGTCTTATTTACCCTAGCAACCAGGTAGTGATTTAAACAAGAGATGGGAATATGAATAGTTAAGGGGCCTACTTGGAAAAATAAGTAATACAAAATTATAATAATAATAAAATTGTAGCCTCACAGAGCAATATTTTTTGGCCCCCATTTGAAATCTGTATAGAGGCAGAAGAGAAAGGCAAATTATTCAAAAAAATTAATTAGGAAGACCAATTGCAAAGTTGCTAGGAATAGGCCATTTTATAACATACTAAAGGTTAACTTAAAAGTGAACCACCCCTTTAGATGTGTTTATGTTAGTTTTATAGCAAGAAAGGCAGTGGGTACTGACTCCCCATTATATACAGTGAGACGCAGTCTGTATTTACAAACCCAGCACATTATATACAGTGAGAAGCAGTGGGTACAGATGGCAGATATTCAGGCCCTGGCACTATAACACTGACACTGATACACAACATTGGCCCCACTGTAACTTACTATAAATGAACAAAACAATGACAAAAAAAAAAAAAAAATAGTAAGTGCAAAAAACAACAACACATATATAAACACACAATGAGCTTTTTCAGAGGGAAAGAGTTAACTTACCCTCCATGTGTTAGGGTAGGGGATAGATTATATATTATTATAGATGTCAGGTCAGGCAAAAAACAATTTAATGTCAGCTAGTGATTCTTTAGAACTGTATAGTACCTGTGTATAGTACCTGTGTATAGTACCTGGGTATAGTGCCTGGGTATAGTACCTGGGTATAGTGCCTGGGTATAGTACCTGGGTATAGTACCTGGGTATAGTGCCTGTGTATAGTGCCTGGGTATAGTGCCTGGGTATAGTGCCTGTGTATAGTGCCTGGGTATAGTGCCTGTGTATAGTGCCTGTGTATAGTGCCTGGGTATAGTGCCTGTGTATAGTGCCTGTGTATAGTACCTGGGTATAGTGCCTGTGTATAGTGCCTGTGTATAGTGCCCGGGTATAGTGCCCGTGTATAGTGCCCGGGTATAGTGCCCGGGTATAGTGCCCGGGTATAGTGCCCGTGTATAGTGCCCGTGTATAGTGCCCGTGTATAGTGCCCGGGTATAGTGCCCGTGTATAGTGCCTGGGTATAGTGCCTGTGTATAGTGCCTGGGTATAGTGCCTGGGTATAGTGCCTGTGTATAGTGCCTGTGTATAGTGCCTGGGTATAGTACCTGTGTATAGTACCTGGGTATAGTGCCTGGGTATAGTGCCTGTGTATAGTGCCTGTGTATAGTGCCTGGGTATAGTGCCTGTGTATAGTGCCTGGGTATAGTGCCTGGGTATAGTGCCTGTGTATAGTGCCTGTGTATAGTACCTGGGTATAGTGCCTGGGTATAGTGCCTGGGTATAGTGCCTGGGTATAGTGCCTGTGTATAGTGCCTGGGTATAGTGCCCGGGTATAGTGCCCGGGTATAGTGCCCGGGTATAGTGCCCGTGTATAGTACCTGGGTATAGTGCCTGGGTATAGTGCCTGGGTATAGTGCCTGGGTATAGTGCCTGTGTATAGTGCCTGGGTATAGTACCTGGGTATAGTGCCTGGGTATAGTGCCTGGGTATAGTGCCTGGGTATAGTGCCTGGGTATAGTGCCTGTGTATAGTACCTGGGTATAGTGCCTGGGTATAGTGCCTGGGTATAGTACCTGTGGGATGAAAACTGCAGCAAAAGTTGAGAGTTGGTTCTTAGGTAAAGTTACAGGGGCAGATTCTTCTTTTCAGTCTTTATTTCTGTTTCCAGTTTGCAAAATCTCCTGATCCCTGTGTGCATGTGTGCTCTGATTGGTCAATTTTACTGTCTGTCAAGGAAGCTGTGCTCTGATTGGAGAATCCACAAGAAGAAAGATCCAATCGGAGCACAGCAAAAACGGGCTTGAGGGGACTGCAGAAACGGAGAAAGGTTTTTGTTTTTTTTGCTACTTTTCCAGGGGGGGGGCAAGTGCCCCCTCTTGCCCCCTTCTGTGGACGCCCATGCCCTTCACATAAAATATAATTACTGGCCAGGCACCCCCAACAGCTCACATTGGTATCCGACTCTGAATGCGTCCTAGCGATGGCGCTTTTGTAGAGTGTGCGCGCTGACGTCACGTGCGCGCTGACGTCACGTGCGCGCTGACGCCACGTGCGCACCCGGAAGTATTCAGCACACCGGTATGTCGAAAATTCATATCGGTTTAAAAAAAAAAAACGGTGATCGGTTTTTACCGGTATACCGCCCAGCACTAGTCTGACTTAATAAAAATGTGTTTTTTCATAGACAACTAATTCTCCAGCTATACCAACTGATTGCAGTTAGTATAACACTACTATTGGGCCTCTTATTCTTGCCATTCATTTCACAGAACTTCAAATAGAAAGTAACACTACAGAGATGTATGTACATTATTATTTTTATCATAGCAATGACCTTGCCACTTTTTCCATTGTTTCCATTTCCATTGTCCATTGTTATTGCTACACCATCCTGAAAAAAAACAAACATAATTTACACAGCATTCCATGGCATAAAACCCAGTATTGTAATTTTTTTTTCCTTTTACAAATAGGCCCTTTAGCATCATCATTAGTAGTAGTAATATTAATTATTCTTGACAGATATATTTTATATGTATTACCAGGATTTTATCAGTCTTGTTTAGACCAGTGGCTTCATATTATATTGTAACATAAATTCAATATAACTAAAGATCAATTCTGCTCTGACAACTATATATGAAAAAGCTGTTTGCCTAAGGCAAGGGTTCTCTTGAAGTGTTACAAGTTCATTTCATAGGCTTGTCAATAGAAAAGGAAGCAGTTATATCACTGTATTGTGCTCTGGGGTAAACAAATGTTTGTTTGCAAAAATCAAACATCCCTATAAAAATTTTAAGAGAAAAATATTAATGTTTTTAAAGAGAGCTAAAAGATTTAACATTTACTAGATTCTTTTGGGCTTTTTAAGAAGGCCATGACCTTCGTTTATATGATATCATATAATAAGTTAGTCAAATATTAATGAACTATATGTTCTTAACAAAAACATAAAAACAGATAATGTTTATTATAGTAAGACATATATATATATATATATGTGACATACAAAAATGCTTAGAAGCTGCACACCATACAAGGTGATAATACCTGGGTGTCCGTGCAAAAAAGTGGTTAAACAGGCATAGAAGTGACGGCACACACAGGATTTACACACACAGTTGAAGAGTTTTGCAGAAAAAATAATCAGAGGTTTATTTGAACCAACGTTTCAGTTCCACACAGGAACTTTCGTCAGGGATACCACATATACATATCAATATATATTTCCCTCTTACATAAAGAGGCCATTTTGTTGCCCAAGGATATATTTATGTTTGTGTATATTTATTCTTATATACAATGTACATACATATTCCTCGGTGTAACAGTTCTTCAATAACAGATATAGTTAAATCAAAGCTATAAATGTATTACCAAAGCTATTGACACACATCCACAGAACAAACAAAGATGCTAAAAACAAGATAATTACCCCCCCCCCACACACAAAGTTTAGCATGCTAGAATCTGTATAGACTCTCTAGTTCAGTGATCCCCAACCAGCAGTCCTCATGGGGGATTCCAAATAGCCAATCACAGCCCTTATTTGGCACCCCCAAAGAACTTGTTTCATGCTTATGTGACTCACCAACACTTTTTACATATGAGCGTGGCTCACAAGTACAAAAGGGAATCCCTGCTATAGTGAATCCCTAAGCTATTTCTTTCTCTGTGAAGCTCCATGCTCACATATAACAAGGGCACTCATACTTGCTATGTTACATCATATATCATATTACTTCCACACCTCTTCCTGCAACCTTTATTTTTTTCCCATCGGCTTTTCAATGAATTCAAAGAATACAGAACATCACAAATTGTTGCCTCATTGAGCTTGTGTTATATCTTTATTGTATACAATATGTATATATTTTATAAATACATTATATAGTAAGGGGAGGTTTAAAATGTCTCAATAAAAGGTAAGTTCTAAATATAAATCTTGAGATTATTTAGGCACAACTGTGCATGACAATACCTATTTTAGCATTGTTGTTTGATATGTTTCTGTATATGCAATGAAAATATAAGATTTATTTTACTGGTATGCTTAAGTCTATTTACAGGTATGTCCATCCTGTATTTTTTTTTAATTAGGAAACAAAATAGAACAAATAAAGGGCTAGAAAATAATGACTGCCTAGGAAAGACTAAAACTGAAAAACAAGTCAGTAAAACCTTTGTAGGATCTATGGGGTTGATTAGGAAAAATAAAACAAATGTAATCAGAAATTAATACAGGCAAAGCAACACAATTAAGACTTTTTTGGGGAGGGGACTAAAGACCAACCCTTACAAAATTAGAATATTTTTACTCCCTTATGCATAAAAGTCCAGTCTTTTAAAAAAAAAAAAAAAAAAAATCAAAATTCTTCAAATATGTGAAATATTAGAAATTAATGAATATGTGAAAAGAATGTATTCTCCAAAACAAAAAAAGCAAAGCAGCTCAAGTTAAAAAAATACTGTATGCAGAAATGGTTTATCATTTTTTTTTTATTATTGTGGAAGACCTAGAAATATTTTATCTGGTATGGTATGTAAAAATATTTCTGATCTTTTTTGTTGGTAAATCATGTGAAATGGGGTCAGAATTTTTAATTATAACCTTTCTAATCAACTCATTGAACAGTGTCAGTTTATCTGTAGTTTATGAAATAAAACAATTCTTTGTTTTTCAAGTACCGGCTTTTAAGACACGAGGTGTTCGAATATTGTATTAGTAGAGTGAAAATGGAATGTTTGATCTTCTGAATATTAATGTCTTGGAAAGAATGTAGTAAAGAAATTGAATTCTCTGAAGTGACAGGAAACTTATTCAGATAATTTTGATTAAATGAAAGATTTTCACACCATTGAGAGGAATGAATAGCAGTTCAAATCCAAAGTGGCTTTCAAGATTGAAGAAATAGTGTGTCAATAGCAAAGTAATTAGAGTTTTCAAATATCTTTAATTAGTTGCTGTCTTTTTTCCTGTTCTTTCGTTTTTTTCTTTCTTTATTTCCCTTATTGGAAATAAATATAGAGCAACTAATGCTGTACTTCTAAAAGTACAATAATTTTAAAAACATCCTTAATTAGACAAATTATAATCTTTGATGTGTAAAAGCAGGGATTCTTAATGTTTGGGTGAGGGCCCCAAAATGGGTCCCCATTCTGTTTATATTAGCTTTCCATGACCCCCTTTAGTAATGGTTTCCTACTAAAATTTAAAATGGCTATTACAAGTGCAAAGTGAGTATAGGGGCAAAGCTTGTGCTCAACCAATTTTTGGGTCACAAAGATGATGCCATGACAGAATGTAGGGATCAAAGAAAAAGGTTAGACACTGCATCAACATTTAATTATGCAATCCTGAAGTTTAGAGTTGTAAATGTTTAAAAGAAAGCTAGAGGATAATCTGTATTTTGATAAAGGTTTAGTCAAACTGAAAAATGAACTATGATAAAGGGAAAAAAATATAGAAAAGTGAGAGAAATAGAAATGTGAAAATGCAGTAAAATCACCTTGATAAACTCATATTGCAATGCAAACCCTAATTTGAATGTAGATAAATCTGTCCCACATTGTCTAACTTCATAACAGTGATTTTCATACTGTAGTGCAGGGATCCCCAACCTTTTTTACCCGTGAGCCACACTCAAATGTGAAAACAGTTGGGGAGCAACACAAACATGAAAAATGTTCATGAGGTGCCAAATAAGGACTGTGATTGGCTATTTGGGAGCTCCTATGTGGCCTGACAGCCTAAATGAAGCTCTCTTTGGCAGTACATCTGATTTTTATGTAACCAATATTTGCTCCCAAGCCAGTAATTCAAAAATAAGCACCTGCCTTCAGGCCACTGGGAGCAACATCTAAGGGGCTGGGGAGCAACATGTTGTTCACGAACCACAGTTTGGGGATCACTGCTGTAATGGCAAGGTTGGGATTACCCACAAAATGTTATGCTTATATTGTGAAAAGTATGAAGCACTGTATTATTGTACCATGGGATAGCTTGGTTAAAGGAACAGTAACACCAAAAAATGAAAGTGTATAAAAGTAATACCAATATAATGTACTGTTGCCCTGCATTGCTACAACTGGTGTGTTTGCCTCAGAAAGACTACTATAGTTTATATAAGTTAGCTGCTGTGTAGCCATGGGGGCAGCCATTCAAAGGAGAAAAGGCACAGGTTACTTAGCAGATAACAGATAAACCCCCATTATATGGGGCTTATCTACTAGTTATCTGCTATGTAACCTGTGCCTTTTCTCCTTTTTTCCAGCTTGAATGGCTGCCCCCATGGCTACACAGCAGCTTATTTATATAGTAGCTTTTCTGTAGCAAAAACACCAGTTTTTTGCAGAGCAACAGCACATTATATTTTAATTACTTTAAAACACTTTAATTTTTTGATGTTACTGTTCCTTTAACAAAGATAATTTGTAATTTGTACATATTAAGATTTAAAAATAAAAATAAAAATATATATATATATATTACTGACTAGTAATATTTGGTGGGTCACCTTTTTAAGATTCTAACATTTTAAGTATTTATTTATAAAATATTATTCATTTCATACATTATTTTGGTGAATTTTCATTTACCTGTTTGCTATGCTATACAGTATATTAGGAGTTATAACTTCCATGCCACGTTTATTGCATATGAAATGTTTTTAGTATATTTTAAGCAAAATGGAATTTTAGATAATTTTAGTATAATCTAGGTCCAAGTTTATTTTCTTAAATGTAATGTGTAGATCTTTGTTTATGGTTTTTGATAATTATTGTTTTTCTTTTTTTTTGCAGTTATGATTGATGGACAACTCTTCTACTCTCCTCTTAAAAAATATTCTCTTTTTCCCTTCATTTGCCACAGGTTTAGCCCCTATGAATGGTATAATCCGCACCCTTGCAACCCTGACTCAGATGTGGTGGAAAACAATTTTACCTTGCTAAATAGTTTCTGGTTTGGCGTTGGAGCTCTCATGCAGCAAGGTATACGATTCAGCCTATGATTTCCCTTGGGCACCATGTCCCACTATTTGCTGGGGTTATACATCACAATGAAACAAGATACTTGCATGGGTGCCTCTGTGCATGTAGCCATATTCAACTTGACATTCATAAAGTATAGGCATCATGTAATATCCTTTGATTCTTATTCTGAGACCATATTTAGTGTCCTTGAGACCTCCATACATTTATCATTATACTCCAGTCAATCACAGAATATTTCATAAGCCAATACAACCTTAATACTCCATTGGAAACTAGATAACAGTTTTTAACATTCTCACTTACTGATGTCATATAAATTACTAATCTTTTACCCCCACATCAATTTTCTTCCATAAATAGGTTTGATCTTTCTAATGATAATTCTTTAGATGTGTTGAAGCAAATACTGATTTTAGAGTAATAAATTAAGCTCAGATCTGGTAGGTGTAGTATAATAGTAAAAGTATTTCTATTAAAACTGTCATAGCTATAAACATAAACCCAAATTTTAATGAATTTTAATACTTTTTCTAATAAATAGGTTCAATTATTTTTTCATAGGTTTTAAAATGTATGTAGTCAACTATATCATGCAATTTGATTTACAGTATGTTAGGTTGAAGTAGCACAATAAATTCTTGTCTGAAAAAAAAATTATTATTTTTTTAAACTGTAAGAACATTAATACCATTAATATAGACTTTCAAATAGTCTGAGACATACTGCTGTCCTATTATTCCAACATGCCCTAATTAATTTACCTACACATAAATATTGTTTAACTGTCCACAAAATATATTGTGTTGGTCATACTGAACAAAGTGAGCTTTTTGGAGGGATACATGATAGAGGAGACCCGTACATTTCTTGCTGTCACCTCCTCCCCAGGAAACGGTGGGATATGGTGCTGGACATGACGTTACCTTGGGTACATGACAGTCAGCCCCTAACCGGCACACTTTCTGTGTTTTAGAATGAAACTGTCTACGATCTTTTTTAATATTGAAATATTAGACAAATGTTTTACATTGCTTTTCTTCCCTTCTTTTTTTCTGACCATTACTAATACAGAATGGAAGAGGGAAGAAAACTTAAATGTTAATTTTAAAACAAGTTCCTTCAGAGCTACACAGGGCAACACTGTTATATTTAGGGAATTTATTGAATAGACCTAGCTTAACACTATATGTAAAAGATGTTTCATTACTTTTGTCTTACAGTTCTCAGAACAGAAAACATAGCTGGAGTTGGTTGTGCACCTAACAATGCAATGGTAAGATGAAATGATAGGTAAGATGGACTGTTTTAATTAAATGACTCTGAATTCAATAGATGTAAATATCATCTAATAATTTGACTAAATATATTGATCTAGTAATAAGAATGATAATAAAATCATAACTTGTTCAATAAATAAAATAGTCCATCTTGTCTTGACTTCATTTTACCCAAAACCAAACAAAACATTTCTAAAAGTAGAATAGATTTGTATTTTTGTATATATGTAGTGTACTAGTTAAAGGACAAGTAAAGCCCCCTTTATTCATTTATTGCTGCTTAGAAATTCTTATGTTCAAAAGTTTGTGCTACTAGCAACTTATACAGTATGTACACAGAAGAGAACCAAATTGGTGGAGAGTTGTGTAGTGCTTTCTGTGGACTGCTGGAACAGAAGTTCATAAAAGGGGCTTTAATTGTTCTTTAAGTTTGCAACCTAAACAGGCAACTCCAGCAAATTAGTAGAAATTTTACCAAAGTGCAAAATGCAAACAATAATGTTTGTGCTTTTATTGTATTTTATTTTTATCAATGCCAACAAAATGCACATTTTCCATTGCAAATGGCAAAAATAGCCAAAACACAATAGCTAGAAAGATGGTAGATTGCTTTAGTCTAGGAATAGCCCAGGCAACATACAAACTGGTGAATTTGAATTAACATTTTGACTATATAATAAAAAACAAAGATTTAGCGTATCACAGCTTTTGTCAAAAGTCAACTAGAATCAGATAATATCTCCATTATCACTATTATTAAGAATAAGTAATTCTGTTATACTTTTGTACCACAGATTGAATTCTTAAAACAATGCAAAATTACAATTATGTAAAGATGAAGCAGGCTTTTGGTATTTGGGACATAATTCACAATCCACAAATTATATTCTTAAGTTTAATGGAAAAATATATTGATTAGTGGCAATCAATTTTGCATTCTCTATATCTGTATATTTTGTATATAAAAAGAATTACATACAGTTAAAAACAATGTGATTTTACAAAAATGCTCATATCTAATAGCAATACTGTTTATCCTGCTAAGGCCAATGGCATGGGTCCATTTTTGATGTTTGTTGTTCCCTTAGTAACAGGGATAATAGGCTGGAAAAAGACATACGTCCATCAAGTTCAACCTTAATGCCCATCCATAACCTGCCTGACTGCTAGCTGATCCAGAGGAAGGCAAAAAAAAACCCCATCTGAAGCCTCTCTAATTTGCAGCAGAGGGGGAAAAATTCCTTCCTGACTCCAAGATGGTAATCAGACCCGTCCTTGGATCAACTTATACTAAGAGCTATCGCCCATAACCCTGTATTCCCTCACTTGCTAAGAATCCACCCAGCCCCTTCTTGAAGCTATATAATGTATCAGCCAGCACGACTGATTCAGGGAGGGAATGCCACAACTTCACAGCTCTCACAGTAAAAAATGATTTCCGAAAATTTTAATGGAACCTCCTTTCTTCTATTCGGAATGGGTGACCTCATGTCAGTTGGAAGGACCTACTGGTAAATAAAGCATTTGCATTTATATGACCCCCTTATATATTTATACATAGTTATCATATCACCTCTTAATCTCCTCTTCTCCAGTGTTAACAACCCTAACTTGGCCAGTCTTTCTTCATTACTGAGACTTTTCATACCATTTACCAGCTTAGTTGCCCTTCTCTGGACCTTTTATAATTCAATAATGACCCATTTGAGCTCTGGAGACAAAAATTGAACAGCATATTCTAAATGGGGCCTTACTAGCACACTGTAAAGGGGAAGAATAACCCCCTCCTCCCGTGAATCTATGCCCCTTTTAATACAGCTCAAAACCTTGTTTGCCCTTGCAGCTGCTGCCTGGCATTGCTTGCTACAGCCAAGTTTATTATCTACAAGGACTCCAAGGTCCTTCTCTATTATGGATTTGCCTAGTGCAGTCCGATTAAGGGTAAAAGTGGCTTGCATATTTTTACATCCCAGGTGCATGACCTTACATTTATCCACATTAAATCTCATCTGCCACTTAGCTGCCCAGATTGCCAGTTGGTCAAGATCCTGCTGCAAGGATGCCACATCCTGGATAGAATTGACTGGGCTGCAGAGTTTTGTGTCATCTGCAAACACTGATATATCACTTATAATAGCCTCCTCATACTCATTAATGACAAAAATGGACTGAGTACAGAAACCTGAGGGACCCCACTGAGAACCTTACTCCAAGTAGAGAATGTACCATTAAAAACCACACCCTGTACCCGATCCTGTAGCCAGTTTCTTATCCATGTGCAGACCTTAGTTTAGAAAGCAGTTATTTGTGGGGCACGGTATCAAATGCTTTGGCAAAATCCAAACATCTACTGCACCCCTACTGTCCAGCTTCTTACTAACCTCATCATAAAAATCAATTAAATTTGTCTGACATAACCCATCCTTCATAAAGCCATGCTGATTACTGCTCATAATATCATTCTCCAGAACATAATTTTGTATGTGATCCCTTAACAAGACTTTAAATAACTTGCCCACCATGGATGTCAAATTTACTGGCCTATAATTGCCAGGCTGAGATTGTAATCCCTTTTTAAATATAGGAATGACATCACCTTTCCAACAATCCATAGCTACCATACTAGATGATATGAGGCTGAGAAATAGCAGAAAACAGAGGCCACTCTAAAACTGAACCTACAGTAGCTCTCTGAGTACTTGAGAGTGTATTCCATCTGGCCGTGGTGCCTTGTTCATATTAATCTTGAGTAAACCTTTATGCACCATATCCCACGTCAACCACTGACTAGTTTGAGCTGAGCCAACCATGCAGCTGTTGGGTGGGTCTTGGAACTTTGGCTCCCCTACTGCATGCAGTAATCAATGGGGCCACACTCTCAACCTGCATCTTTTTATTATTTATTAATATACTTAAAAACATTTTGGGGGTTAGTTTTAGCCTTTATTGACAATCAATATTCCTGCTCCTGAAAAGTCTTCCCATTCATTAAAAAGGAATATATTTGAATGGAATTTGTCTCTGTAACAGTAAGCTGACATTGCTCAGGATTGCATTTGTTTGAAAAAGGTTTTATTATTGCTCTCTGTTCTCTCTGACTATGGAATTGAAACATGCTCTTGATTACAAGTACAGTAGCTGTTAGTTGTTCCAACTTTATGTGGTACAATTCTTCATTCATGGTTTAACCTGTTTAATAGGTCAGGTCAACTTTTGCAACCACATTTACTAGATATGTATAAACAGGAAATGGTAGGATGGGCATTACATTATAATGGCAGCGATCTCCATCCTGTAGCATAAAACTGAAACACTGACTAGCTAGTGATGAGCGAAATGTTTCCCCTGGCGTGAATTTGTGGCAAAGTTCCGCGTTTCGCCACTGGTTTTGGGAAATTGTCGAAAAAGTTTGCACATGGAAAAAAAAAGTAACAAAAAATTGTTGCATGCATAATTTTTTTACCATGCATGCCAATTTTTTTAGATGTGCGCAACAATTTTTTTTTTACGTGAAGTTTTCGGCAAAGCAAAACAGGACAGATTCACTAACCCTAGCCTCTAAACATTATAAATTAGTCACCCTGCTAAATACTGGAACAGTGATCCCCCCCCCCCAGTGCACCTCGGTGGTGCAGTGGTAAATAGTATTGGGACCCTTGTTAATAGGGGTGTTATTTGTTAATAGGGGTGGTATATGTTTCCCTATGAAGATAACTTGTAAAGTAAAATATATTAGAATTTCTGACTAAAGGTAACTAATGGTTTTGAGCCATGGCTGGATTACAGCCACAAACTCCGATCAGCATGCAGAGGGAGTATAGAATATATAGAAAGCGATTGCTATTGGCTCGCGAAGAGTACAGGGCAGGCCATATTCAGTGAGCACCCGTGCAGGAACAATAATGATCATGTACACAAAAGTATTTTATTCCCTTGTGCCTATTGTTAAAACGTCATACTGCACTCTATGGGTCTTGGTCTTGAAGAAGGAGAGTGGAAAGATGGGAATTTTTTTAATCAGCATCTTTTTTTTTTAAAGAGGGTTTGAAACTGATATAAGGCTGGAAACGTATGCAAATTAAAAGCACTATAAAAGAGATTAAAGGTAAGACTTTCACTTGAGCTAAGTGAATGAATGTTTCCATTTCCAAGTCAATTCATTTTTCCCTCTACTTATTATATTGCTTGATTAAGTCAAATAATCATTCTCCTTTTGTTAATTGGAGTCTGGAGAATAGTGTGGAATTTTCTGCACATAGTATTAAAAAGAAATGCAAATAAATAGGGAACACTGTGTAAAATAGCCTGTAATATATTTTACTAAATACTTTACCGAACACAAAATAAAAAACAAAACATTGCTTATAATTAGGGTATATTTTCCTTTAACTGAGAACAAAACCCACTGCAAATTTCCTTTACAATTACTACTTCTGCATTGTTAACGAGTTCCCCAAGTGAACTGCTGAATCGATTCTCCATTAACCCACTTCTCTTGTCTCTGGAAATTCATCTCTTTGCAGCCACCATTTTGAATTGATGTTCATTCCAAGACTGTAAATCCAAATTTTCCCATAGCGCCTGATGAAACTCAATGAGAAAAGCTTATCTCACTGTTTATCACATAAAAACTCTTTGAAGTCTATAAAAAGCTGGAACTAAATTAGGGGGAAAAACTTTTTCTCCTCAAACTTAATCTTGTCTATAAGTTTTCACATGAGAAAACATTATTTAAGGGTTATCATGTCAAAACTTATGGGCAATAGAGATGAGCGAATTTTTTCGCCAGGCATGAATTTGCAGCGAATGTCCGCATTTTGCCATTGGCGAATTGTTTCGCAAAACTTCTGTGACAATTAGTTACGCTTAAAAAAAAGCGCGGGCAACAAACAAAAAAAGTCGCACGACAAATGCGCTTCGCAAATTTTTCACTGGTTCATGCATGTTTTTGTAGTTTCACAGATTTTATGGCGAAGCGATATGGAACAGATTCACTCATCATTAATGGGCAAGATTCAATTTGAAGAGAAAGAGCATTTCCCTTAATTCAGTTCCAGTTTTTTCCATAGACTTCAAAACGTTTTCATGTGATAAACAGTGAGATAAGCTTTTCTCATTGAGTGTCTCCTTATTAAATTTGAATAAGGAGATAAGTATTTTTCATCAATGCAAGTTACTTGGGAGGATTTGAAAACAAAGCTCCTTCATTCATACTGTATGTGGAATGCCTCACGCCTAAGATTTACATGATGCAATTGTTTATTTATAGTGATGAGCAATTTTTTTCACGAGGCATGGATTTGCAGTAAATTTCCACATTTCACAATTGGCGAAACGTATGTGAAAATTCACAGCACAAAAATTTTTCACGCGTCACAGTTGCATCAAAATGGGCATGTTCGCATCAAATTGGGTGCAGTCCTTTCAAAATAGGTGCAGTTGTGGCAAAAAAAAAGTGCGCGACAAAAAAGATACGCATGACAAAAAAGTCGCTCTACAGATTCCGACATATTCGCTCATCCTTACTTATTTACAGTTTTGGAGCATCATGCAGTTTACAAACAGACATCCTGTATACATATACACTTATATATTTGACAAAGTAGATTTGAATTATATGATGATCAGACTTTTTGTGTATATTTACTAAATAAAGGGAAAAAAGGAAAGTGTTGACTATAGCTCACACAATGTTTCATTACTTTTTAAAGAAATATCTGGAAAGTGGTGAGTATGTACATATTACTGATTTTAAAGAACTTTAAGGGCAGTGGCACATGGGGAGATTAGTCGCCTATGATAAATTTTCACAACCACAGTCGACTAATCTCCCTGATGCCATCCCACCAACAAGAATATAAATCGCAGTGTGCCACTGCCCGTAAAAGCAATTTCCCTACACTGTTTCAAATCACAGTTTTTGCTTCCTGAAAGGTTATTTGAGTATAAAAGATACTTATCATTGATATGATGATATTAATTACTGGTGGTTAAGGAAGGGTTTTTTTTGTTATGCACACCTTTTTAACCCTTAAAAAAACAACAAAAATTGTAGTCATATTCTTTTTTGAGTAAGATAGGTGCTACTGTTACAAACAATTTTGACTAACCACAAAAAATACTGTCTACAAGATAGTCAGTAACCTAATGGCAGATTTAAAAGAGGCCAAACTAGGGAAACCCAAAGGTTTTCCAGCACTTCCATTTATTTAAAATTTTATCAAAAGTTTCTTGACTGTCAGGAACAATTTTTTGACAGGCAGAAAAATTATTGATGTGTCATGTAGTGAACTGACATGTATCCAAGCTGATAACAGTGTTGATTCATCAGAATGTGTCGACTGTTTTAATCAGTAGAATGCTACTCTGCTCTACAAGATAGTAGAGTTCAACACTGCTCAGCAGCAGTCCTGAGCATTATCACACATCCAAGTCTGTGATCCCTAATGCAAATGCAGGGAGAAGACAATTACTTTCCATGCTGAAACAAATCAATCCAACAAATCCAAATTCATTGCTAAAACAATGTTCCGTTATATCAACAGGCGATAAAGGGGCCTCAAGTGTTGTTCACAATACTCACCATGCTCATAGTTTATACTCAGAGTGCTACAGCACATTATTCATTACAATAAAAAATATAATAATATTTGTAGCTTTTTGTTTAGTCTGCTCCTGGTTAAATGAATCTTTAAAAACTATAAAGTATAGTTAGAGAAGAAATTTCGTCATGTATGTGATCATTTCGTCACATACAGAAATGCCCTAGGTATAGTGTATAGTTTTGTTGGACCAGTAGCTAATAGCCTGCTACATCTGTACATACATTGACTTCTCAATTTAATAATCATGTAAATGTTTTTTTACCAATACCAGTGACTGCAAGAATTACACTTTAATAATAATTATAATGTACAGTGCAACCAAAGAAACACTGCTATAAACTATAGGATAAAATGTATGCACACATATAATGCAAGTCAAGATTTAATGTCTTAATCATGCCTTTTTTCTTTTAAAATAGTAGTTTAAAAGCATTTAGTTATATATTTATGGATTTCTGCATTTAAATTAGGTGGGCTGTAATTTAAAAAAAATGTTTCAATTAATTGTACAGGTATAAGATCTATTATCCAGAATATTTGGGACCTGGGGTTTTCCAGAAAATGGATCTTTCTGTAAATTGGATCACCAGACCTTAAGTCTGCTAAAAATAATTTAAACATTAATTAAACAAATAGAATTGTTTTACCACCAATATAGACTCACTCTGCTTAGTCTGTATTAAGTACAAGGTTTTGTATTACAGGACACTGTTTTTAAAAACAGTAATATTTTGCTTAAAATGGAGTCTATGGGAGATGGCCTTCCTGTAATTTAGAGCTTTCTGTAATGGGTTTCCAGATAAAAGATCTTGTACCTGTATGTGTTTGGATACATATACATAGATCGTAGTTTTAATTGTTTTCACTGTTATTTTTCATTCAAATATATCCCTTGATTTTTACTAGGTTCAGAACTCATGCCCAAAGCCCTCTCCACAAGGATAGTAGGAGGAATATGGTGGTTTTTTACACTTATCATTATTTCCTCATATACTGCCAACTTAGCTGCATTTCTTACAGTGGAGAGAATGGAATCTCCTATTGATTCTGCAGATGACTTAGCCAAACAGACTAAAATAGAATATGGAGCAGTACAAGATGGTGCAACTATGACATTTTTTAAGGTAGGTGTTTGGTATGCATACAGTATTAATGAAATGACATTATAATTAGCCAAACCTTACATTTGAAGATATCCATAGCCAAACATTTGAAGATATCAATACCTAGGAAGCTGGTAACTATTACTGTATTATTTAAATACTCCAAATGTCTTATATGCAAAGTTTGGATTCTGTATTAAATGTTATATACAGAGCACGTTTTTATATGCACTAGAATGCACTCTAATTTTAAATGAAATTATATAAATGCTTACACATTTGTATGGCATTGTACGGCCTTTTTTCCTTTACTGCATCACTGGGGCTCATTTATAAACTTTGGGCAAATTTGCATCTGGGAAGTAACCCATAGTAAACCAATCAGTTGTTAGCTTTTTTCAGCCAGCTGCAAGTTGAGCAATGAAAGCCATTATATAATAGTTTCTCATGGGTTAATGCCTAGATGCAAATTTGCCCAGTGCTTATAAATGACCCCCACAATCTTTCAACAAGGAACAACAACAAACAGAAAGGTTACATTTTATTTAAAAGGGTGATGCTGCAAATAAAATTTATGTTAAAAAGCTTCTTTTTTTTTATCTGGGTTGACCACATTGTTGGTCTTTTCTTTTGTATAGAAGGGTTGCTTCTTAGTGAAGAGGGACCTTTGGAAATGTTTTCAATTGATTAGGGCAAAGTTGAAACAATATTAAAATGATACTACTAAAGTAAAAAGTTTTTATGAAATTGATGTTAATTAAATTAAAATATATAAAATCTATCACCCTCACACAGAAAAACAGAACTAAAAGCTAATGTAACACTACAGCTAATGTAATACAGTGTGGTCCCCAAGCAGATACAATTTGAGGCACCTCTTAGATACACTTGATACACTTAGGGGCTGATTTACTAACCCACGAATCCGACCCGAATTGGAAAAGTTCCGACTTGAAAACGAACATTTTGCGACTTTTTCGTATGTTTTGCGATTTTTTCGGATTCTGTACGAATTTTTCGTTACCAATACGATTTTTGCGTAAAAACGCGAGTTTTTCGTATCCATTACGAAAGTTGCGTAAAAAGTTGCGCATTTTTCGTAGCGTTAAAACTTACGCGAAAAGTTGCGCATTTTTCGTAGCGTTAAAACTTAACGCTACGAAAAATGCGCAACTTTTCGCGTAAGTTTTAACGCTACGAAAAATGCGCAACTTTTTACGCAACTTTCGTAATGGATAGGAAAACTCGCGTTTTTACGCAAAAATCGTATTGGTAACGAAAAATTCGTAAAGAATCCGAAAAAATCGCGAAACATACGAAAAAATCGCAAAATACCGATCATTACGAAAAAAACGCAATCGGACTCCATTCGACCCGTTCGTGGGTAAGTAAATCAGCCCCTTAGGGGCACATTTATGAAAACGCGAGTTCGAATCCTGAATGGGATAAATTCAGATACGAAAATTTCTGAAGATCGCAAATATCACAAATATGCTTACAAAAAAATTGTATTAGTCACAAAAATATCGTATTGGCGATCCAAAAATCACTAAATTTTCATATTGAGTGATCGTAAAATGCAAGAAAACCTTTCCGACTTTGATCATTCTGTGCATGATTTTGGAAGCTTCCCATAGGAATCAATGGCACTCTGCAGCTCCAACCTGGCCCAAGGAAAGTCACGATAACGAAGCTTGAATAAATCCGAAACTTTCATACTTGGCGCGACAATGCAATTTTGTTGAGCAAATTTTGTCGCAAAGTACAAAAAATACGAAAAAGTCACGCACGGTACGAAATTGTCGCAAAAAATGCATTCAGAAGCATTCGGAGCAATGAGTATGAGGAGAAATGTGTTGAGTGTTATCAGTTCTAACTCTCCAATTCAAAATATTGATAACTAAGCCCACAAAAATATAAACAAAAACTTGCTGTGCTATTTACAATAATAATTATCATAAATCTATTAAAATTTTGACAGTAGTATATTATTGCTATATTACAGTTTCTGATATTATGATTTAATTTTTTAAAGGGGTGCAGAATAGTGATGAGCAAATTTTTTCACCAGGCGTGGATTTTTTTGTCACGCATTAATTTGGGCGCGACAAATGCGTTTCGCTCATCACTAGTGCAGAAAATACAGAAAAAAGAATAAACTAATTCTTAAAAGGTTTTATTAATAGCAATTTGTAAGGGATATGCCATTCCTTAATATGGATGCATTACTTTTTACAACAAAAATACATTCAGTGGTTAAATAAAATTGTGGCTTTTTTCTTCCTTATATTTTGTGCAATGGCAACATAGGTAAATACATAATAAATTACTTCTAGGGAGCATGAATCTACTGCATTCAAAAATGTTTTACAAAGTTATTGCCATCAATGAATATTATTATCACGATAGAATGTACAAGGTTTACACACATGAACAGATAATATTTAATACTGGTTAAATATATGGTATGTTGAATAGACAATAATTATCTAGTAAAGCGTCAAGAAAGCTTTTTTACACACTGATATTTTATGACAGTAAAATGGTGTTGTATATTGTGTTTCAATTAGCTTCACATCTTGTTAGCTTCATTGAATTCTCATCATGCATACTTTAGTACCATTTAAGCTTTTTCAAAATTATCAGTGAGTAATGGACATCTTTAAGACACTTAAATCAGAAAATGTTAAAAAAAAATACATATAGGACTTTTTTAAGTCACTGAATTTATCAAATGCACAGGAAATATTGAATAGAAAAATACAACAGCATAATGACGATAAATGTTATGGTTACATTTATAATTACTAGTATTAAAACAGTTGCATTATCATTAGTTATTTTACATAACTGCATGTAAGGCAGCAACAAAAGAATTTCACTTCATTTTGGCTTTGGTCATTTTGTAACGGTGCTCTGTTTTTGTGCATGTGCTTTACACCTACCTAAACTGTCACCATGTCAGCATGTATGCTGGCCTTTCTTCCTCTTCCCATAATGTCCGATTGTCTTCCATTTGCTTTATGATTGTGGCCATGTCCTCTAAGTGACACTGAGTATGAAAGTCATAGTTTGAATTCTTCTGGGGCAAAAAGATGCACAGAATCCTTCTCAGACTTGTGGTATGGAAAGCTGACAGCTTGATGTCTTACAAGAGCACTCCAAGCCATACATAAAGCAATGTTGACAAGGTACAGCTCTGATACAGGCGAGTTGGGGATTGATTCTTTATCGTGCAGGTGTCCCAACATTGTTCCTAGCACACATGATTTTTTTCTTGCTTTCCTGAGTCTGCTTATGATGTCATCTTCAGTGCAGCCATATTTTGATATAGTACTTCTAAGGTTGTGAATCTGTGAATGGCAGTACCTCACCATTAATCTTCACTGGTGCTGGTTTTTCCAAATTGATAGCCATCATTTAAATTTTTTTGGCTGACCTTCAATCCTAACTGTTTTGCAAAGGAGCACAATTGCTTTGTGTTCTCCTGCATATGGCAGCTGGTGTTTGACAGTAATGCGAGAACATCTGCAATGTCCAGGCCCTCTAATGGTGTAAGGATAGTCCATCTGATACCTCTGGGTACATCATCAGTTTTTATAATTTTCACAAAATGTAGTACACCAAAAGATCTCAAGATATGCCAAAGATTGGCCCAGTATCATGGATAAGGACTCCCTTGTTCCATGTACATGAATGGGGTTGAAGAATGTAGTATGCAAGTCCTGGATCAATGCTTTAAAGGAACAGTAACACCAAAAAATGAAAGTGTATAAAAGTAACTAAAATATAATGTGCTGCTGCCCTGCACTGGTAAAAGTTGTGTGTTTACTTCAAAAAGTCTACTATAATTTATATAAATAAGCTGCTGTGTAGCCATGGGGGCAGCCATTCAAAGGAGAAAAGGCACAGGCACATAGCAGATAACAGATAAAACACTATTGTATTCTACAGAACTTATCTGTTATCTGCTATGTAACCTGTGCCTTTTTTCCAGCTTGAATGGCTGCCCCCGTGGCTACACAGCAGCTTATTATATCAATTATAGTAGGGTTACTGTAGCAAACACACCAGTTTTACCAGTGCAGGGCAACAGTGCATTATATTTTTATTACTTTAAAGCTCTTTCATTTTTTGGTGTTACTGTTCCTTTAACAACACAGGGTTTTTTTTTCATACATAATATTTATATGACACATTTACTATATGAAATAGTTTGTCATTGCATGAACCTTGTTTGGATACCAAGACATCTAAACCATCCAAACCATTCCAAAAAATATATGAAATTTTGATTTTGGAGAAACTATCCACCTTAACCCTGTAAGTGTTACACTTAGGCTGGTCCTGTTAAAAATTTAGTAAAATGATCTACTAAAATGTAAATATTATATAAGTCTTTATTGATTCATTTAAATCACCAAAATCATTGAAACCATGTTGAACAAAGGAGGTGTACTTTCTCTTTAAGAAACAGAGCTGCATATACTCAAAGGTTCACCTTTGTCTAGAGATAAACTTATTAAGAGAGAAGGGTAGTTTGTAGACAATCTTTTTTTTGGACCTAGAAGAGTGGGCCCTGCAAACTATTTCTCGGGTTTGAGGATGAAATGATTTGCCTTGTGCCCAGCAGTACTGTGACCTGCACCTGTCCTATAACCATAACATGTGAAAGTAAACAAAGTTTCAGGACCTAATGGTATTCATCTCAGGGTACTAATATGTTTCAGAGAGACTGGAAAATTGCTAATGTTGTACCATTATTGAGAAAGTTTTCCCATTTTTAGCTTGAAAACTATAGGGCTGTAGTTTTGCCATTAGTGGTAGCAAAAGGTTTTAGAGGTGGTAATAAGAAATAGAATGCTGGAATACCTTTCAACACACAATACTCACAATGAGTTTATGCCACTCTGACTTTACACATAAAGGTCCCCTATGAGGAGGTGAACCCAGACATTGGGGTGGTAGTTGATGGCAATTAATCAATTTAGATTTTGCCAAAGCATTTGATAAAATAAAAACATATTTTTTCCTCTTTATAGATCTTTGATAAGGCTTCACTATGGCGCAGATTAATAAAAGTACGATATTAGAGCTCAAAGTAAAATTCCATTGCTTTTTATTCATTTCTATGGGATTTTTAGAGGAACATTTATCAATATGTGAAAGTTAGAGTTCACCATTGATAAATATGCCTTTAAAATCCTGTAGAAATGAATAAAGAGCAGTGGAACTTTACTCTGGTGAGCTCTAATTTTACAATTTGATAAATCTGCCCCTTTCAGTATGCACTACACTTTTCAACCTTAGTCCTTATTAAGAATATTGATGAGGTTAAAAGTGTGCAGAGGAAAGCAACTAAGCTGGTAAAAGAAATGGAAGATTTTCAGAAACTATCAAGGCTGGGGTTGTTGGAGAGCAGATGATTACTCTTAAAAATAACTTTAGGGGACATTACAGACAGATAGAGGGGGGGGGTCTTTTTTTGCATAGAAAATATCAGAGAGAAAGAGGCCACCCATTTATACTTCAGCAACAAAACTTTTATTAAAATGACAAAAAAGGGGTGGGCAGCAAAATGAAACAATGTGTAAGTATGGCATGCCACTATATATGTTTAAAAGAGTTATATTTTGTAAACTGCCTACCTCCTCCAGCATGTTTTCCATTAAGTCCTGCACCCCATGAATCATTGGTAAAATAAGCAATTTTTATTTTTAAAAAAAGGAGCTAGCAATAAAAGAATATAAAATAAAGTAAATATAACATAAAGTTAGAAAGCCTCTTCCCCTGAATGTAAATACATGAAACATTGTAAAACACAGAAGTTTTGAAGTAGATACAAAAAGTGAACAAAACCCCTAAAACTAAGAACAAAAAAGCAATACTTTTTACAGCATAGATTTGCATTATGGATGAAGTGGTCATCAAAAGGTTATGGGTAACAAGTAAGAAACATTAATAGGCAACATTAAGGAAGTTGAATTATTAAAGTCCGAATTTCGGATGTTAAAAAATACGATTGCAAAAAATTGGTATTAAATACAATAATTTCTGATGTGCGTTAATTGTGCCAAAAATCGAATCATGGTCATACAAAAATATTGTGGTACGATCCGAAAGTTCAGAAATTTTTGTATCTGAACGATTGGAAACGGCACGAAAACCTTTCTGACTTTGAACCTTCAGTGCATGATTTTCGAAGCCTCCCATAGGACTCAATGGCACTCTGCAGCTCCAACCTGGCCAAAGCAAAATCACGATACCGAAGCTTGGATGAATTCCGAAACTTTTGTACTAGTTGCAACAAATACGATTTTGTTACACTAATTGACGCAAAGCATGGAAAAGTCGTGGAAATTAACGAAAATATCATAGAAAATACGCACAGTTCTAAAACATTCGGACTCAATTGTACTTTAATGAATAGGCCCCTAGGGGTACTGAATTTAAAAAAAAAAGTATTTTACACTTAGCTATATTTTGTTGTTTAAAATATAAAGATATTTAGGTATAGTTTTCTAATGCCACAGCCACTGGCTGAGTCTTACAGATGTGTTTATGTATTATGGTAATTGCAGCATATTCTAGTTTATTTGTTCTTCCCAGTTGAAGAATTATCAGCATATAAAAACCTATACCTACCGTATAGGTAATATACAGGTAATAACTGTAATATACAGTTAATGGGTATCAGTATTAGGGTATTAGTTTTATACATACAGTAAGTATAGAATACTATTATTATATTTTATAGATATTATTAAAATAAATGCTGATTACTTGTCTTTTCTAGGATTAGTACAAAATACATTTATCTTTGCTGTTGGAGTTGCTCTTATACATAGTGTTTTTCCCTTTGTAGCACTGTCTAATGAGCTTGTTTCAAATCACAGCATGAAAAAAGTACTTCTCCTGTAGTGTATAATAAGCTGCATCATAAAATGTTGCATGAGCAGTTCCCGCTCCTGATTGGATTCTGAGTGCTATAGTTAAATGCAGTCAGATGTAAAAAATGTGCTGTCTGTCAGATGAAAGTTAACTTTCCCTGAGGCTTGCATGTTGAGATTACTGATCAGTAGGGCTTTAACCCATTCAAAGCATAGAGCAAAATATATGTTTCACGTGTTATGGGAATTTAAATATCTGTGTACAAAAAGTGTACTTTAATTTTGTTTAAAATTAGAATAATTAAAAAAAATAAATGGTGTTTGCTAAAACTTACAAAATTATCAAATACTAAAAAAGATGAAGGTATGTTATTACATAGAAAGTCAAAACTGTCATCTTATCAAAAATTGCTGCAGCAATTAGGGTATGCAATTACATAATGGCTGCATTTAAAGCAGAACAAGACACGTGGTCTTTATCTGTACCAAATTGCTGTTATCAGAATAGGGGACATAGAAATATAATCTAATTCCCCTGGTGTATGAATAAAGATAAGAGCTAAGGCAACAACAAATTGATACTGAGCAGTTACTCGTTGCCATACCTAGATTGCTAGAAGGGACAACTTTAGAGATCAGGTGATGTTACTGTTAGATATTGTTTAGCGAACTGATGTGGATATGCATGCAATCACTACTTTCACTTCACTTTGAATGGATGACTAATTACTGCTTAAAGTATAAACATACCTGTGCTGCTAAACATTTCAGGAATATTTTGAAATACAGTAAAATTATTTTTTAATGGTGCACGAAAACCATTGCACGTATTTTCTTTGTTATTGTTATTTGCACTTGCAGCAAAAACAGTTTTGTACAAGATAAGAGACAAATGAATTAAACTTGAAATGTTCACCATAGCCAAAATTTTTCTAAATCTCTATACTTGACTTCTACTTTCCAATAAGTAAACCCAAGATATGCTGGATAAAAGGCATCTGGGTTTAAAAGTTAGATAAAGACAATTAACAATAAAAGTCTATAAACACCAAAGTTTACCAAAGCTCAGATATGTTCCAGCAAATCCCTTTGACACATCAGGTGCAAAAAAAAAAAAAAAAAGAAAATCTTTGGAAAGTTTCAGACTAGAAGCAATTTTCTCCACCTTGAACCTTTATCCCAAAACTTTGTCAGACCACATTCAAACAGACTGAAATAGTTGGAAGACAACTCAACATCATTATTCTATACCTTTGAGAAAGAGCAACTCTGAAAATGGAATATTTCAATCACTATATATATATATAACAGTCTCTAGTCTGAGGAAAAAGAAAATATGAATTGTTCTTCGATAGAAAATTGTACCTGTACTACAATATATTACATTTTGGTCTCAAAATAAAGAAGTTGTTTTTCACCAACAGGTACAAAACTATGCTTAAAGGGCACCTATCACCCCCGTATTGTTTCTCCCACCAGAGATGTGGGATGATAATGCCCGCACTCTGTTTGGGCTAAAGAATAGTTTTCCTTAAAAAAAAATTGCCACCACAAGTGCTAGTGAGTGCCACTACTTGTTCATTAGAGCATGTGTGTGACGTAGGAGGGTGAGTTGCATCCACCGCTTCTATGTCAGTCAAAAGCGCATAGGCAATAGACAAGTGGGTAGCTTCATTCATTATACACATGCACACCAAACAACATGGCTTCCCGCACCTGGAGATTTCTTCCGGTGTGGGCGGCGTAGTTTTAAGAAAAACTATTGTTTCCCCTAACCGGAGTGTGGGCTCTATAAACATGTACCTCTGCTGGGGGAAACAATATGGGGGTGATAGGTGCACTTTAAGCAGCTATTCCACAAATGGGAATTTCCATTCTCTTGTTTACTAAGGCTTTGTTTGTGTTTTTATTAACATTTATATTAGTCACTGTAACATTCCCTATTTAATGACACTTTTTTCAAAGGTGCAGTGTAGTAGATTGGTGTTGAGGTCTTGTTCAAATTTTTCTTTAACGTTTAAATTCTTCTACTAAGTTTGATTGGGACACAAAGTTTACAGCAGGACTACCAACCAATCAGCCGTGAAAATTTGCAGCAAAAAAATTTGTAGTGCATAAAAAAAAGGCAAAATGAGCACAGTTGCACCAAATTGGGCATGACCATGTAAAAATAGGAATATATGGATTAGATAAGTGGGACTGCAACTCTCCCGATCCTCTCACAACCTTTCTCCACACAAAGCAAAATAACCAGGAGGGGTGTAATTTACAAGTATTAACAATAAAAGAAGAAAAAAGACAGCTCATCAATATGCATTTAACAAACTAATCTAGCATTTAAATACAGCAATCAGAGAAGGGGTTGTCTTTTGTTTTCTTTTATTGTTAATACATGTAAAAATGGGCACAGACACATCAAAATGGGTGCGGTCACATCAGAAACGACACCCAAACAAAAAAAGTGGAGCGACAAACGTGTTTTACTGATTTTTCCCTGTTTCGTGAATTTTCCATGAAAATTTGCAGCGAAAAAATTATTTGCAAGTATAAAAAATGTTGCACGTAAAAAATGGACACGTCATAAATGACTCATGCAACTCCCGCCTTCCTTCTATCTCAGTTCTGACTCTTTCTTTCACCCTCAGTCCCTCACCGGTCTTGCTCCCTCTGCCACTTTCATCTTCTATCCATCGTCGGTCTTGCTCCTTCTGCACCTTCCACCCTTCCACGTCTCTCTCCAGTCTTGCTTTCTCTGCTGCTCCAAAACAAGGTGTCTCTGTTCCCATTCCTCCACTCTCATTAACCTGCAGCAATTTAACATGGATGGTCAGGATGTCCCTGAAGGCAGTCAGAACAAGGGAGGAGAAAAATGCAGAAAAAAACATAGGTGCAAAGGGACAGCAGGGAGAGGATAAAAATGAAAATAGCAAGGGGAACAAAAAAGAACAGACTAATGTGTTGCATTGCCGGGAATAAATAGATAAAAAGCAGAGACCTTTTTGAAGACACAGCACATAGAAACACTGTAGATTACAATGACTAATGCACCCCATACTGTAATTTGTAAAGATACTGGTATTCACCTTAGAGTTTCTTGACCTGTTCAAAAGCACTCTGCCTGTGGTCTTGTTTGTTTATATGGTCTCCTTACTCTGAGGTGACTTTTAATATCTGTATAAAAAACAGTAGTGGGTGCATTATCCACTATTAGGGATGTAGCGAACCTCACAAAAAAAGTTCGCGAACCCATTCGCGAACTTCTGCCAAAAAGTGCGAACTTTTGCGAACTTTGCGAACCCCATAGACTTCAATGGGAAGGCGAACTTTAAAACCTAGAAAAGCCATTTCTGGCCAGAAAACTGATTTTAAAGTTGTTTAAAGGGTGCCACGACCTGGACAGTGGCATGCAGGAGGGGGATCAAGGGCAAAAATTTCTCTGAAAAATACTTTGTTGACACAGCGTTGCATTTTGTGCTGTAAAGGGCAGAAATCACACTACATTTCTAAACTTGTGTAATAAACTGCTTTAAAACGTCCGGCGTCTACATGCCAATCAAGTCGTGTAAAGGTTACAGCTGGTTCACACGCAAAGACAAAACGCCGCAGTAGTGGATACGGAATATATTATTGCTGGTGGAAAAACGTTGCTCAGGTGATTTTATTGCAATGCAATGTCCCTACTATGTGTAACGTATTGGGTTACAGCAGATGAGATCAGCAGGACAGCTGTCCCCAGCAGCTACATACAGAGCAGTAGAAAGTAGATTACTAGTCAGCAAAGCTACCTAAACTGTCCCTCAAACCCCTGCACAGCTCTCTCCCTATGCTAACTCATCAAGCACACACAGGCAGAATGTAAAATGGCTGCTGGGCTTCGGTTTATATATGGAAGGGAGTGGTCTGGGGGTGGTCCAGGAGGGAGAGCTGCCTGATTGGCTGCCATGTATCTGCTGGCTCTGGGGTGAGAGGTCAAAATTTGGCTCCAGCTAAGGCGAACCCAAAATTGAGAACTTCACTAAAAGTTTGCGAACTTGCGAACTTGCGAACACCCGATTTTCGTGCGAATTAGTTCTCCGGCGAACAGTTCGCTACATCTCTATCCACTATATAGTAAAAAAGAAGAAAGAGACTGGTACAGTGCTCCACTTACCTTTTGTACCCTTTTATATATTTATAAAACAGGTTTATCTAGTATAAATAAATTTAAAGCAACTGGACTTGTTTGGTAATCATTGAAGACGTTTCACTACTCATCCGAGCAGCTTCTTCAGTTCAACTGAGTAGTGAAACATCTTCAATGATTACCAAACAAGTCCAGTTGCTTTAAATTTATTTATACTAGATATACCATGACCTGGATGAATGAAAATCTTCGTAGACATATAACAGGTTGTTTTAAGTAAAATTGCATTTCAGTCAAGCTGATGAGGAGCTCTGTAACTTTGCTTGGTATAGCCAAGGAAAACAACATTGTAAGTGCTCCATTTCAGCATTTCTTTTTGAGTCTTAAACCAAATCAATCAAATTATATTATTTTCACTCAATCTAATCTTTTGCTTTTCCTGTCAAAATTAAATGAACGTGCAAGGGTTTGACTTGTAGGATTATATCATAGTAGTTCTAGAGAGAATTAAGTTACACATTGCTAAACTGCTTTAAAACATGCTATTGGCTGAAGGAGAAAAGTGATTTTCTTTGCACTCCTTTACTACAGCAACTCCATTACTGTCAGATGCACATTGTCTAGCTTTTTCATTTTAGCTCTGTGAAGCATGAAAAAACAGTTAGTTGGTGGAGGGTGCCATTTGAACTATTTTAACAGTTTTCTGCATTTCTGCTGACACATAAAATGTAAATGGTTTTGTTTCTTAAAATGGTTTTCAAGCCCCAATGAACCTTTAAAAGGGAAATCTTTCAGGGAAGCACACAGTAACTATTTCTCGTATTGTATATTCATGGTGATTTGTACATCATATTATAAGCAGATTAAAAAATCTTGCCACATGCATTAAAGTCAATGGGTATTTTTTCCTGCACAATAAAACTCGGGAAAACAAAATGCATGACAAAATTCTAATGCACAAAATCTGTGAAAATTTTTTAAGCGAAAATAAAGATCTCAGTAAACGAGATGATGGCAAAATGATATTGTAATTCTACAATATCTTCAATAAATTGACATCGGTTGTATAAATACAATCGCAAACCCCAGGACTTTGGGGCAGATTTACTTATCCACCAACGCTCCAACCGTTCGCTCGATCGGTCCAATTGTATTTTCTGTGACTTTTTCGTACCTTGAGTGACTTTTTCGATGCTTGCGCAACTTTTTCGTATTTTTAGAGCGAAAAAAATGGATCGGTTTTGCCGCTGTTTACAATCGTTTGGTATGAATTTGGTATGAATTGGTGACTTTCGGATCGCCAATACAATATTATCGTGACTAATACGATTTTTTCTGAAGCATTTTCGTGATATTTGCGATCTTCAGAAATTTTTGTTTCCAATCCGAATTTTTCCCATTCGGGATTCGAACTCGTGTTTTGATAAATCTGCCCCTTTGTGTAAGCTAACCATGTGAGGAAACACAAAAGTGAAAATCACTATTTTTAATTGTATATAGAGAGCTGTTATAGTCATTATTTAAGACTGTATAAACAATGAGAATATGAGGTTATAAAAATAAAATGTGTGTTTATAAAAATCACTTGATCAGCAAGATTGCCTATTACAGTGTAAAATAAGAAAGGTATCCTACTAAACCAGACTAGTCAAGTGTAAAAATAATATGAACAAAATCAGATTAGATTCAAATAATATGTTGTTCACTGATATAAAACATTTTCATTTGTACTGTTTATCACAACAAGAACATAGATAGTATTGCATGTAATGGTTTATAATACAATAATATTTCCATTTTATAGACAAATCTGCATTGTATGGCAGCATAAAAATTATCTGAACTACAGTGTAACTAATTTATCTTCTCAGCACTGATGAAGAAATATGTAAAAATTTTAGAGGTTTTCCAGACTGAGTTAAAAACAAAGCATTGTTGATACCTGTTAGATGTGCAATTATTTATTTTTTCTAACATTGAAAAAATGTAGTTTTATGGTGAACAGGATTCATTAAGACCAATACTTAACCTAGTATTCATATTAATATTTAAATAATATTACAAATAAAATAAAAGATCCATTGATAAACCAATCATCTATTTTTTTTTACTTATTTTTTGCAGAAATCCAGAATCCCCACTTATGAAAAGATGTGGGCTTTTATGAATAGTAGAAGCCAGTCGGTGCTTGTCAAAAATAATGAAGAAGGTATCCAGCGTGTGCTAACCTCTGATTATGCTTTTCTAATGGAGTCAACAACCATTGAATTTGTTACACAACGCAACTGTAACCTGACACAGATTGGAGGCCTTATAGATTCAAAAGGTTATGGAGTGGGAACTCCCATGGGTATGTTGTATGTCAATTCTTTGCTCTTTATTCATTTATCTTAGTTGGAGAATGAAGCCTTGGCTAGCTTCAAACACATAATTAAATGTAACTTTCAATAGCTTTTACCTAGCTGGTTAGCATACAGTATGCTATGGGTGTGAATTTAATTTGTCAGTAGCTGTCTGGATAGAGCTTAAACGTTGTGCCAGTGTTTAGGGAACCTCAGTAAGAGAATGAAAATAGTCTGAAAATATTATGAACGCATATTTGGGTGATTATAAAGTTCCTAACACATAAAAACAGAATGATAGATAGATATTTGTTTAAAGCAAAACCAAACTGCATACTTATAATTTACTTTGTAGTCTTGTTTCTTTTATGTTTGCAATATGACATTGATTAAATAGGCTATATTGTAAAATGACATTTTTCTGATCAGGCACTTTTTATGCAGTCCAAGCAAAAGGCATTGACAACTTTGAGACAAACACAATTAGATTATATTTTAACAAAATACTGGCTTAAATGCAATTGGGGGGGGTCATACAATCAAGAGGAAACGCCAGTAATACTGAAAAAAGCTTGTATGCAAAATTAATTTGTTTTCTACCTAATTTATTGTGCTATTGCTATTCAATACACGTTGAAAATAATTGATTATAAAAAGAGGTACTTTTATTTTGTTCACTCGTTATTGTTTGAGGAGCACTTTTTTGCATATGTCGAATAAAGGATAAAAGGTGTATTGCATAGTCTATCTTCACAAATAGATTAGGTATGGAATTCATTATCCAAAAACCTGTTATTAAAATATTATTACATGAAAGCCATTTTTAAAAATATACATTTTTTACAATTATTACCTCTTCCTCTTTAATAATTAAACAGTTCCTTGTAGAAGCAAAACAGTCCTGTCAGGTTAATTTACTATTTAAATGACTTTTTTAGTAGACTAAAAGTATGGAGATTTATATACAGAAAGGCCCCTTATCTGGAAAATTCTAGGTCCTGAGTATTTCTGGATAACATCTCCTATACCTGCACAAACTATTAATGCCTGCAATGTTGCACACCATGTGGATTGCTAGTTGTAGCTGAACAAGAGCTCATGCCCTACATTGAGGCACAACTGCACTATACTGTATGTTAGTTACCTGAATCAAGCAAATATCATATTATTATCCAAAAGAAATGGTATTCTCAGGGGCTTAAAAAAACAATTGTTAATTTAGTTAATGTTTAAAAAATAATTGTCATTTGAAATGATTGTCATGATTTTAACACTGACAGAAGAATACATAATTATATGATTCATATAAGTGGTTCCGAGTGAATTATACAAAAATAAACTAGATTATAAAAAAAAGTCTTAGTTCTACAAATAATAAGCTTCACCTTACACAAACACAGTACAATAAATTATCACTTCAATTATTTAGAGTTATTTAAAAAGACACAAGCAATCTATAAAATGTGCTGACAATCACACATTTCTCATGGCCACAAGGGGGCTGTTTCCTCAGGGAGATTTGTTTGTGTCATATCCTTATTATATACAATATGTGTATATAATATAAAAATATATATTGTGATTTGTGTATTTGAGGATGTTGTGTAATTGAGTTACTGTAGTGTCTAGATACAACAGAGGCAAGCTTCAAACACATGCTATTCAACACACAAGTCCTCTCCCCAGTGACCAAAGATAGTTGAAAATTCAATTTTTCAGTCTCTAAACTACATTTTCCACCTTCCATTGTCCTGATTCTTGACTACCACAGAAATCCATGCCCAACTCCCTAAGATTAATTTATTGGCCGCAGACTAATCACATCTTGACACATCAACCTATGGTGTCTATGAAGATTCTCATTTATCCAGGTCATGATATACAGTATCTAGTAGAATTAAGTCTAAAACAACTGGACTTTTCTGAGTTTTTCTTGAAAACGTTTCACCACTCATCCGAGTGGCTTCTTCAGTTCAAATGACTGGTAGGGAATGTGATTGGATGTCTGTGACTCTACTACCATCAAGAGTTTAAATACCGGGGAATTCCCTACCAGTCATTTGAACTGAAGAAGCCACTCGGATGAGTGGTGAAACGTTTTCAAGAAAAACTCAGAAAAGTCCAGTTGTTTTAGACTTAATCAACCTATGGTCAGTTTCTAGGTTAATAAGATTGAGTTTTAGTTAGATATTTCCTGGAGTTCCTGCAGTGAGGACACAGATGCCAGCCCCAATGGAATGATGAGTATAGAGAGGAAAGAGAGAAATTAGATGTAACATATTCACATTTGTCATTATGTTTGTAAATATTGGTAATATATTTTTTTCAGTGTTGTTTGTTATTTTGCATGTTTATTTTTGTAGATGTGCGTCAATAGTTTTTGTTAATATATGTTTATTTTGATTGAACTATCTTTTTTTAATAATTATCATAATCAGGAAGATATATATATATATATATACATACATACATACGTACATGAGAAGAAATATGCATATTTACATAAATATATCATTGGGCAATAGTTTACATCTCATGAAAATATGCACAATTGTGTACAGTCCATTTGGGTATAGATTCAGGTGGAAAAAGAGAACATAATAATTTCCCTTATACTCATCATTCCCTAGAGCAGCGTTTTTCAACCACTGTTCCGCGGCACACTAGTGTGCCGCGAGAAGTTGCCTGGTGTGCCGTAGGCAAGGCACCAATGTACTAGGGGGGCACTGCTCTTGGCACCAATGTACTAGGGGGGCACTGCTGCTGGGCACCAATGTACTAGGGGGGCACTGCTCTTGGCACCAATGTACTAGGGGGCACTGCTGCTGGGCACCAATGTACTAGGGGGGCACTGCTGCTGGGCACAGAGTTAAATTTTTTAACATTTTCTAATGGTGGTGTGCCTCGTGATTTTTTTCATGAAACAAGTGTGCCTTTGCCCAAAAAAGGTTGAAAAACACTGCCCTAGAGATTCCTCATACTAGTAAGCTTTTGCAACCTATTTAAAGACATTACAAAGAGTTGTGTGTCTCAAAATTTTGTTTGTGTACATTTCTAAACCCTACATGGGAAAAAAAATCCATTTCTATAGGATCAGGATGCTGTCCATTACTGAAACTTCAGAGCTCCACTGTTAAATCAATGTTGTGGGATTAACATACAAGTAATACTGGCAAAGATGTGGAGTGCCAGTTAGTACAGTTCATAAATATAGTGCAGGGTTGGATTTGTGCCCCAAAGCAATCCTTAATGTGTTGAACAGAGTGGTCATCAAAAGGGTACAGGTGTGATTAAACATTTGAATGTGGGGAATAAACAAAATGTATTCATGTTTCTAATTTTTTTAATTTCTCTCTAAAAATAGCTTGATAATTTTTTTTATTTAGTGTCCTGTTAGCCTTGACTTATGATTTTGCTTCAGTTACTTAAAATCTGGATAGCAGCCAGGAAAAGCTTTTTATTAGAGATGTACTCTGTGCTGTCTGTGTTTTAAGGATGATCCAGATATGTGATAGACCATACCTATCTTAACATAGATACCAAAACATCACAGATATTTATTACTGCTGTCTTGAGTGGAATTACTTACTGAATGGATATTGAATTAGAAAATAATAAAAAGTAACAATTTTACAACAGAATATGTGTATACCAAGCCTTTTATTTGCTCCCATACCCCAGAAAATTTGATTCAAATGTATGCTATTGGCAATGACAATAAAGAACTGGGCTCAAGAACAGCAAGCATAGTCACAGCTATTGTACCAGATTAACACTGTTTATTTTATTCTAAATGAATTACACTCATACCATATGAGACCTTAGGGCTATTAAAGTGACAATCCTAGTGGTAAAAACTCCCACAAGAAGAGTTTAAGATCTTCATTCACTCCTCATTCATTCTTTAATATTTTTTTTTTCACTGCAAAACGTAATGTTGAGTCCTGGAAGTTTGCTGAAGTCTGTGATGCTTTATCATCTTAAGTAAGAAGTACTCTTACCATCCTGTCAGTCACTCTAATTTGTTATAAAACTGTTATATAGTGCAGTCCTAGTTGAGAAGTAAATGGAGAAGGTAGAGTCACATCTTCTGTAGATAGATGAGTAATAGCTGAAAAATAACTGTAAGATGTACTTGAAGCCTTGGTAGACTTGTTCTTCAAATACAACTTATTCCATTTGTAGAAAAAGTGTTTTGTTTAAATACATCAATTTGGATGTCTTTCTTCTTTCCTTATTTTGCTGACTGCTCTTGCATTTTGCAGGATGAAGGAACATTTTCTTTTGATTAGCACATTTTTTTGTCTTTAGTCATGGAACAATAACACTCACCATGCAATTTGTGTTGTCAAATATTTAGGGCTCATTTAGAAACACTAGCAAAAGTTGCACCTGGGCAGTAATGCATGGCAACCAATCAAATTTCATTTTTGCTTTCATTGTTCAACCTGCAGCTGGCAGGGAAAAAGCTTATTACTGATTGGATGCTTAGTTTTACTGCCCAGATCCAAAAGTCCCTAGTGCTTATACATGAGCCCCACAGATTGTTTTTGTATTGGGCCTCCTGTGTATTGGTCTGTGGTAGCCAAATGCAGACAAAGCACAGTGCAGCCAATGTGTAGCAGTGCTATGGCTTTCTTTTCAGATGCATCTCTTAAAATTTTCTTTAAACACACCTTGAGAAAAAATTAAAATGTGTCCCTTTATAGGCATTTTCTAGTATGAAACTGCACACATAAATTCCAGGTAAATGAGGAATGTGACTAAATAGCTTTTGACTTTTTTCATGTTAAATCCATCCACTTTAAGCCTTTGTCTTGTACGCTAAATTTATAATGCTTCTATTCCACAGAAACTAATTAAAAATACATGTCTCAAGAAAATGACCATGTTCATATTTAAACATTTGTGCAGAATTCTAAAAATAGATAATGGAATTTGTTTGGAAAAAGGTAAAAAAATGTTCAAAAAAAGTATAATATTAAAAACATATTTTTAATTAACAGCGACAACAAATAAAATCATGACACTGACGAGTTAAAACTTATTCTAGTGTCACAGAATAAATCAGCTTTTCTCTGTAGAAAAGCAGATGGAAATTCCACATTTCTTATGCAGCCTGCAGGTGCTTTGTGCTATGCCTGTGATCACAAAATCAACCAATTTGTGCTTTGTACTGTGAAATTAAACTTCACACTGTTCCCAATGTAGAATGATAGTGTTTAACACCTCGTATTTAAGCACCCTGGATAAACCATATTGTGCATCACAATAGGGATTTAGAAACTAATAGTACATGTGTACCCAATACAAATTAATTGTATAGCAATAACATTAAATATTACATTTCATAAATAAAAACAGAAAATTAAACAACAAAATATGTACTTGAACTTGATTTTTTTGCAACTACTTGAGAAGTAGATACAAAGCTTAGACAAATATTTAACATAATTGAAAATCACTTGTTTCTTTTCATTGAGGGAAGAAATGTTTCTTGGGGAACGCTATAAATAATCTATGATCCAGGAGATGAAAACAAGGTAGCATGAAGATGTAATAAAATGTAGATGTCATATCAATTATTTCTGTTTTGGTGTTAATTCTAAAATTGTGTGGAGAGACTTTATTCTAGGTCACATTAAGGTTCATTTATTACTGCAGTTTGCAAAGTTTGGAAACAATTTAGCCATGCTTTTAACCTAGAGTGAATTGTTTTTTCCTTTATTTGCAGCTTAATTGTGGCCACAAGGAAGAGATGTGCTAAGCTCTGTTCCATCCTATGTGTTAAAATATGCAAAACTGTGCTTGCACATGGGTGCGATTTGCCCACAATTGCGATTAAACTTTGCTATGTTTGAATGGTGTCGTTTCAGCATTGGGTGGCAAGATTATGTATGCACCTAATTCTTAAGTTGCTAATACACTGTGCCTATTAATCCTGGCTTCTGTGGAAACCTTGGAGCTATTGTAACCTTTAGTGTCATTTGTGAGTGATCCACTTAACAGACTGGTGGGGAGCAATGACATTTAACAAAATGACATGCACGGAGTAACTTTGCGCACAAGTACTTTTAATGAATGGCAGCAATTCCATCAACAATTTCTTCAGTATTGTCATAACAAAGCTGTATTGTGTTTTCCACATGGGAAGAGATAATAGGTTGCATTAACTTACTGAGGCACGCAAATAAACTACAGTTTTGACATGTTTATTCCTCCACAATGTACCATTTTTCACCAGAATTCTGGCATCATTGCAGACATATACCGGCAATCCTTCTGATGCAACTGCACTGTGCCTAACGCAGTTACATCCAAAATGGATCCAACTGTGTGTGTGCTTTGTCACAAATCATTGTAATTGCACCTACTATTTGCAAAGATTGCTGTCATTTCCTGTGTTTGGTTTGCTTGTGACATGTGCACCTTTACAAGGGTGCTGTGCCTATTGACACATGGCGCTGAGGGAACACTGAAGTTACCGCCTGGTCAGGAGGACTCTAACTTTCACTCTTTCATTTAACTTTCATATAAATATGCTTCTAAAAATCCCAAAGGAATTCCACCCATTGATAAATACTATTTAAAAAATGCCATAGGAATGAATAGAAAGTGGGTACATTTTTCTATGCTAAACCTAATCTCATATCTTGGTAAATCTGACCCTAAGAATCTATATCCCTTAATTACGTTTTTAAGTTTAAAGGGAATCTGACATGATTTTTATGATATATTTTTTATTTCTATATTACACTGTTTACGTAGCATTTAATTCACTCTACCATTTAAAATGTTATTCTTGAACCAACAAATGTACTTTTTTAAAGTTGTAATAAAGTGTAGGCAGCCATCTTAGTGCATTGTGCCTGAGTCTAAGCTTTCAGAAAAAGCCAGCACTATACATTAGAACTGCTTTCAGGTAACCTATTGTTTCTCCTACTCCCATGTAACTTGAGGAGCTGCTATCTTGCTACCTTCCCACTGCTGATCACCACCCTGGGTGGGCTACTAAAGCAAATAAAGCACTGTCTTGAATAAAAAAGGTAAAGGGATGAAAATATACTTTTGCCTCTTTATAGGTCCCTGGTAAGGCCTCACCTTGAGTTTGCAGTGCAGTTTTGGGCTCCAGTCCTTAAAGGAGAAGGAAAGGCAAAGTCACTTGGGGGTGCCAAAATGTTAGGCACCCCCAAGTGACTTAAATCGCTTACCTTGTACCCCAGGCTGGTGCCCCTGTACGGAGAGAACAGCACCAGCCCGGGGTAGCTGCAGCGCTTCCTCCTTCCGTCTTCTGTTGCACGCACATGCGCAGTAGAGTGAAAAGCCGAACTTTAACAGAGAAGTCGGCTTTTTTTTTTGCTCCAGAGGTCACCCCTTTAGATTAGAGGAACAGAGCTTCCATTTGAAGCAGAGAAGGTGGTTTTTCACGGTGAGGGCAGTGAGGTTGGGGAATGTCCTTCCTAGTGATGTGGTGATGGCAGATTCTGTTAATGCCTATAAGAGGGGCTTGGATGAGTTCTTGAACAAGAATAGTATTCAAGGCTATTGTGATACTAAAATCTACAGTTAGTACTGATGTTGGTATAAATGGTTTATGTATGTGAGTGTATAGATAGGTCAGTATAGGTTGTGTGTGCTGGGTTTAATTGGAAGGGTTGAACTTGATGGACTCTGGTCTTTTTTCAACCCAATGTAACTATGTAACTATGTAAAGGTAGGGGGGTGATATCTCTTCAACTGACTGAAGTTTATCGGAGCACAGGTCACATGGCTGTGGCACCCTGGAAATGAAGAATATGGCTATCCCCGTGTTATAATAAAATCTGTGTGTCCATTTGAAAAACAGATTTCAATGCAGAATTCTGCTAGGGAAGCTCTATTAACTGATGCATTTTAAATTAAAAAACAAAACATTTTTTCCATTGACAGTATTCAATTATGTGTTTACTTGGAAGGGTTGAACTTGATGGCCTCTGGCCTTTTTTTAACCCAGTGTAACTATGTAACTTTGTAATAAAGTTCCCAGATTATGCATTTTCCTGGATTTTACTCCACTTTTTTCTGGTCACCTGAAAAATGTAAAACAGGGATTCAACTTTAAATGTACAATGGGTTCTGGTCCACCCAAAACAGAAGGAGTGCTCTGTGTCCCAAAATGAAATCTATATTTAAAAAAAGTGGTGTGGTTACACCACAGAAGATGGTGTTACCACCGTCTTGAGATCACAGTATTAGATGTTATGTTTGTACAAAAAGTCATCCAAGTCACTCTTAAAGGCATTAACAGAATTTGCTATCACCTGGCAGGGTATTTCATAACCTCACTGCCTTCACTTGAATAACCATTTTTGCTGCTTCAACTGAAATGTCAGTTCCTCAAAAATGGTGGACTCTTGTTCTTTGTTCTTTTCTATGTGAAAAAAAAAAGATTTTTTTTACCAACCTCGATGCTAACTTTTCTTACAAACCTCAGTGGTTCTGCTTTGCTTCATCTTTTGTTGCTTACAAGGGGAATATAGTATATGTGTTTATTAGCATTCTTTCTTGGTTTAACCCTGTGAAAAGTCTTTTCTAGCTGATGTATTGCAGAGATGCCCTTATACTGTGAAAGCTTATGTCTGAAATGTAGTTACTCATAATCTCAAAGGAGAGCATGTTATGATTATTGATCCCTGAATCCTCACCTACACTAGTGCTGGTGATAAATTTGATAGTATTTGTTATTGCCAGAGCTGAAAAATCAACTTTCCTAGTTGGTCCCTTAACTTCCTAAAATAAAAAGTTGTCATTTGGCATACTTACAAACCCTGTTTTAACTGAAAGGATTTGTGGGAAGTCCATCAACTTTGGCAGGGATCAGCTTTGAACTTTTCACACAGATTTATCTAATTTTCATACTTACAAACCTGTAACTCCTTCTGACTTGGCTACCCAATTTCACCAGTTAAAGGGGCAGATTTACTAATTCACGAATGGACCAAAAGCGTCCAAACGCATTTTTTCGTAATGATCGGTATTTTTGCAACTTTTTCGTCGCCGACGCAATTTTTTCATATGTCCCGCGATTTTTTTGTCGTTGTTATGACTTTATCGTATATTTTCCGCGAATTTTTCGCCGCTGTCGCAAAAAAATCGGATTGGTTTTTCCGCCGTTTACAATTGCTCAATACAAAAAATTGTGACGGCAACGAAAAAAAGTCATGCAAAATACGATAAAGTCGTGACAGCGACGAAAAAAATCGCAAAATTTTCATTTTCAATGCGATTTTTTTCCCATTCGGGATTCGGATTCGTGGATTAGTAAATGTGCCCCAAAGTCTGGATAAATAAAGTCACCCATAATAACATCTTGACCTAGCTGTAAAGTTTTTTCCATTTGTAAAAGTAATTTGGCTTCATTTTCCTCATTTATACTGGGGGGTTTGTAGAACACACCAGTGATAATTGTAGTAGTAATTTCAAGTCCAACTAAAATCTCTACCCATAGGGCCTCCACACATAGCACCAAGCGCAATCCTTGGTAATTTCTATAGCTTTAATTCTACCTTTACATAAAGACAAAATCCTCTGCCTTTTTACAGTTATTACAATTTGCCAAGGACAACTTCCATTAACTTCTCAAGACCTTGACAGCTTTTAGATGGTTTTCATGGTTTTTACACTGGATAAAAAATTGTGTTTTTTTTTACACAAAAAATACAGTTTTAGCACAAAAAACGAATCATAAAAAAATAAAATATGAATGTTGATAAATGCCCCACCTGTTAATTGCATATTTTTTGTCGCTTACAGTAATTAGTATAATCCACATAATCCATAATCCATTTCTGCTAAATAATACAATATGTGAAAATGAGCAAAATACAAATGTTAGTAAATGGGCCCCTTAATCTATGGATTTGGAGTAAAATAGGTCACCATGGTACTAGGGTATTGCATCTCTAACTACGACTAAATTAAAATAAGGTGAACAATAAACTGTGAACCTTTTGACTTAATTTGGGTCCACTAGAAGGATATTTAAAAAACTATTCTCTTGTAAAATCAGACATATTCATATATGATGGAAGGAGGTGTGATATTAGGACTAAAAGGTAATGAGGTGAGTGACCTATCAGAATAGTACAAGTATAATATTACAATTTAAGAGAACTTACATTTTACTAGCTTTGTTATTTGCATTCTACATTTTTAGAATTACTCTTCAAAATTATAAAATCAGAATAAGGTATTGACTGTCCTTGATATTATATATATTTCATTCTGTAATGTTTCCATTGGAATAGCAATAGTTAATGTACAAACACCAAAAAAAATGAATTGAAATAAACATTTCCTAACATTTTAGTTTAACGATTTAAACTTCAGGCCTTCTGAGCTTTTCGAAAAAGCATTTGGAAAAACCTACTTTCATGTGTACCAAGCTTTCAGTAGCTTCATTTTTATGCTTGAGGAATACTATTTTAATCAATAGTTCAGTGAAGCTTAGTACATGAATAAGGTCTAAAGGAAACATATAAATTTAGTGAATTATCTTCAAGCCATACCAGTGGGATTGTGCAGTAGATTGGAACTCCTTGGTTTTCTCTCCCTGTGTTTGAGAATCTATAAATAACTTTCTACTTTGTTCTTGTGACAGTAAAGGAATTAAATGTTTTTAGGCCTGAGGCATCAAATGACGTTCCTCATATGGTATTGTCTCTATTTCTCAATTCTTATGGATTTCAGTTATTGTTTCAATTTATGCATTGGCAGCAAAATGGAGAGCATTTAATCTATTTATACATAAGGGGGGAAAATGTTTCTTCTGTTATAATTAAGTTTTGATTAACAGTACACAACACATACAGACACTCTCTTTAGAGATCCCATAATTCATTGGCATTATTATAGTTCACATTTTCAAACTATATCTATCTATCCTCAAAAAATGTTTTGTATTTTCTTTTTTTTACTGTTACTGTTTTTTTTATATATACCTATACCCATATTTAAAAATGTTCTGTTAAATGTAGGCATTTGACAGGCAGTCAAAGGCAAGATGGGATATAAGTACAGGTATGGGATCCATTAGCTGGCAACCCCATTTTACAAATTACTAGAACACCATCTTCATTTTTCTCTGTAATAATAAAACAGTATCTTGTATTCAATCCAGGGTCAGACTGGGCCCAGGCCCTTGTCTATACCAAGCCACAGGTCTCCTTCCCGCCTCCCTCGATGTGCTGACCATAAGTTTAATTTAGGGGAGGGGGTCGAATGGGTGGGGGGCCTGTGGGAGGGGAATTCAAAGGCTGCAGCGGGGGCCATTGGGGGGTGCAGGGGCTCCCAAGGCAAATGCCCTGGTTGGCCCTGCACCCCCCAGTCTCAACCTGACTCATAAAACATAAAATTAATATATATTGGTGGCAATATTTGATTTATTTAATGTTTTGGTTATTTTTAGTATACAAATGATCCAAATTACAGATGTACAAATTTACTGAATTACTGCTTATGCACCTGCTGCCATTATTTATGTAAACTCAGTTAGTACCTTTACACTGAATGCATACTTTTAAAAATATGTACATATTAGCAGTAATATCTGGAAACTCAAATTACGGGAAGGCCATCTTCCAAATAATTTTATTTTTTGTATTATTTCCTTTTTATCTGTAATAATAAAACAGTACCTTCTACTTGATCCCAACTAAACTGTATCAATCTATCAATCCATCCTTCAGTGGCAAAGCAATCCTATTAGGTTTATTTAATGTTTACATTTTTTTGTAGACTTAATAAAGATAAACTTTGGAATGATTATTTATCCAGAAAACCTCAGGTCCCAAATTCATTTCACTAAAAAATCTGGCAATGGCAAAATGCGGAATTTCACCATGAATCTATGTATGCCGAAACATTTTGCTCACTATAGCTTGTTTTATTTTTTTCCCTAATACACAATAACCTAGGCCAGTGCTGGCGGCCCACCACCCCCATCTCTGTGGCCCCCCACCTGTCTATCTGCTTTGATGGTTTACCTTTGTGTAAGCTTTAAAAGGACTAGAGCAGTGCTGTCCAACTGGCGGCCCGTGGGCCGCATGTGGCCCTCGACCCCCCTCTGTGTGGCCCCCCACCTGTCTGGCTGCTTTGATGGCTTAACTTTGTGTTAGCTTTAAATGGTATCAGTACTGAGATTAACTGGCCCCCTGCATTGTTCCACCTCAGATTCAGGCTGTAATCCCCCTGTATTGTTTAGACATGTAATTCCCTGTATTGTTCACATCTTTTAATCTCGGCATTGTTCACACCTCAGGTTTAGACTGTAAGCATTATTCACCTTGTCACACCTCAGTCACTGTATGTACTGCCTGCCCTATGCTGCCTGTTTGTATGGCACACACAGATAGCATAGGGAAGACAGAGCATGGCACACACAGCAGCAAAGGGAAGGCAGAGTATGGCACACACAGGCAGCATAGGGCAGATAGAGTATGACACACACAGGCAGCAAAGGGTAGGCAGAGTATGGCACACACAGGCAGCACAGGGCAGGCAGAGTATGGCCCATATAGCCATAATGGTCATTGTTAGTCAGACCAAAAAAAACATAACATAACAGGCATAAAGAAAAAAACATTTTTCAAAATAATGATTTTGCATTAAATAAATGTTTAAATATTTTTATAAATACATCAATAAAATGGCACGGTATGGTATTCTTTCCAAAAATGATATTTATTTTTAAAATACTGGATAATTCTGTAAAGCATGAGAGAGTCAAAATTTAGAGTAAAAATTTAGAATTTCCCAAATAAAATCTCATAGACCTAAATATCAATCCATTCTCTTTTTTATGTGGACTTTCTAAAATATTGCACATCTTTTAACTAGATTGCACTAGGAAGGGGCATTGTTAAATGAAAATACAGACACCCAATGTGTCAATTCTAATAAACAATACTTCATCTTTTTCTCCATAATGCCTGTTGATGGCTCCAAATTTTGGGAATACCCCTTTTCTGGAATACTCAAGGTTCCAAGCATTCTGGATAATACATCTCATCTGGATAATACTTCTTATATCTTTAGTAAATTATACTAATACATTTAAAGGAAACATCTGACAACCTTGCATAACCCTTCTAAAAATCTTCTCTGCATTTAACCTTTCCAGTGTTTAAACTATTTAAAACTCTATACAATTGTATTTGATTAACTTTTGAAATATTCGCCATGGTCCTAATAAATGTTTAGCGGTCCTTAGATATAGCCATTTGTAAAAATAATAAAATTTGTGATTCATGCATGCAAACATGTAAATGTGAAATGTAAATCCTTTATCTGTATTTGCATGTATATCAGCTGTAGAACTGATTCACAACAATGCATCAAATTAGGGAAAAATGATGCACACAACAAACAAAATATAACATTATACAATTTCATATTTCATAGGTTCGCCATACCGAGATAAAATCACAATAGCCATTTTGCAGCTTCAGGAAGAAGGAGTACTCCACATGATGAAAGAAAAATGGTGGAGAGGTAATGGTTGCCCAGAAGAAGAAAGTAAAGAAGCTAGTGCCCTTGGAGTCCAGAATATTGGTGGAATTTTCATTGTTTTAGCAGCTGGATTGGTTCTTTCTGTTTTTGTTGCTGTTGGAGAATTTTTATACAAGTCCAAAAAAAATGCCCAGTTGGAAAAAGTAAGTTCAGACAAAGAACACTGTGCTGCCCTAATATTGTCTAGTATTTCAGATAGAAACATTTAAGAGCATGCCTCAAAGCCACATGAATTCCACTTTAATAACCAAAAGAAGGTGTATTGTTATACTTGAATATAACATAATTGTAAAAAATAACTACCTGATGTGACCATTATTAAGGGCTTTATTTAAATGCTATTTTTAATTTAAGTATTACTTTTATTTGATAAGGATGAATAGTGGGCAAATGTGCTTTAAATAAGGAAAATGTAAAGTGATTTTTATATTAATAGCTGAATTTCTGTATTTCAAACACTTTAGAAAAAGGGAGTGTAAGGCTGAAAATAGCATTCATTCCCACATGAGTAATTTTTCACTTAGAAGCTCAAAATCTTTTTTCATTTAGATTATCCAGAATATTAAAGTGGAATTTGATGCATAATATTGATAAAATATTGTTTTGGGGTTATATAATAACCTTATTTAATAAAAAAAAAAAGGTGCCATAGGCAGGTGGTAAGTACAAGGCTCTGTAGCACTATATGCCTTACAGTGCTCATAAATGAAGCACAAGTAAGGAGGCAACAAAGACCTATGTGTGTACTCAGCACAGAAATATAGCAATTTATTCTGTTGTTGCATTTTGCACCCCATGTGGGTTGTAAATTTTATCATAGGGTGCAAAGTGCAAAACACTTGCCTAGCTTGATTATTGTTTTTGCCTGTTTTTTTGGAAGTTGAACTTTTTGCAGTAATTTAGAAATACTATGTGATATGTATCTAGGTGTTTGTTTTGCCTAAGTAAAGTAAGGATGCCTGGTTCAGAGTTTCCTTTGTGCATTACCATTAATAAATCTGTACAGCGTTACAACTATATGTACAGTAAGACTCTTGGTAGGTCTCTTGGTCCACTTTTTGCATTACTATGAATTGGTTATTGTGATATAAGATATTAAAAACTACCTGGGGTCACACCTTGAGTATTATTAGCATAAGCGTTTGTATTTTCCAGTGTGCTGGTATTCCAACACAGAGGATGCTAACCAGTTAATGGTCACCAAATAGGTGACACTAACTAGATATTAAATTCTACCAGCATGGTATTTTACCAGCACATCAGACAGAAGTTCTTTGAGTTGCTTAACCTGATCCATGTTGCAAATGAACCACAGACTAGACACTTTTATACTGCTGGGAATGTAGTTCATGAATTCTCTATCGGTTCTGATTGCTGTGCCACATCAGGCCATTTATGGTTTTTTCTCAGCAAACAGAATACATACTGGAAGCTGAAATATGATCAGTCCTAAAATGTGTTCACCTATTTACATCTGATATAAAAGGCACAGCTACAATATTAATGTTCTAATTGAATGCAATATTAGCAAAACTGAGAGAGAATATTAAGATGTTAAGTGATGCCTAGATTCTGTTGGGTAGACTCAATAATTATCTCCCCTTTCTTAATGCTCAATCACTTCAGTCCTGCAAAGAGCACAGCATTGGTGAGTGCAAGGCACCCTTAATGCAGCCTGTGCCTGCCAGAGCTCTCAACTTTCGTGTCTGAATAAAACACAAGTTGGTATATTAGGAGGTGGAACCCTACATCCTTCACCCCTTACACACTACTTATGAAAAAGCACTGCTGAACACAGGAAGCACTGTGTTCATCTGGCTTGCCAGCCACAACCATGCTTTTCATGAGGCAATTCTTTTAGCATGGAAATTGTAAATTTCCCTTTGTTTCTCTGTACTGTGCATATTGTGGGGTGGCATATGTTTATTAAACACAATAACTACATAAGAGTATTAAGTAGATACATAATCATTGTATTTCGCAACAGAGTCTACAGACTGTATAACAGTTCTCTAAAATTTTTTAGGTTTTTTTGTTTTTTGTTTTTTTGTTCCTTCTTTTTATTGTTATAGTTTTAGATACTGCATCTGGATTTAAATGGCTGTATTGAAAATCTCCATCTGTGTAGTACATCATTCAAATTCCCATAAGGAGTAGCCCGTAGAGACAAGAGCTTATTAGTCAAGAGGCTCACCAGAGGGCCTCATATGCATTCAGGGCAAACTTCAGTAAAGATGGAAAGCTTCTTGATTGATGTATACTAGAAAATGTGAAAACACTGACCTCTAACACAAGCTATAAGTTGCAAGATTACTGCCATTATTGCTTTAGGACATTTTAACAAGGTTTCAAACAATATCTGACATGCAATGCCAGAGGTAATGAACTTCTGAGCAAATCTTGCACTTTCATTCTGAATTTCAATAGTCGCTTTCACAGGAACAGTATCAAAGGACAGTATAGAAAATTCAATTAATTTAAATAAAATGACTTTCTTTGCTAGAAATAAAGCAATAATAATTTATGTTAAATCAGAAAGGCTTGTTGTCTTGTTATTATTGGATTTGTTATGTGTGTTAAGCAACTTTTGCTGCTCTATGAAAAAATCATGTTAATATTTTATATTTAACATGTATATTTATATATAGCTAACCAGCCAAGATCATGACAGAAACAGTTCAGGTTAAATTAATTTTCTTGTCTTTATATCAATATACAACTACTGTATATCTTTACTTTTGTGAGTCCAGTGAAAGGATTACTTGGTAAATTTAGTTTCAAATTATGGACAAAAACCAGTAAAAAATTTATATTATGTTATACTATTTTCATTATAATATTTGAATAAATACTAACACTATTTGATTTACATGGTATTAATTTATAGAAGAAGATATTGGGTCTGGGTCTGGGACTGGGTCAGAAACACTAACAGAAAGAAGGGAATTAAGAGGCAGTGGTGAGGGTACAATAATGCAAGGTCCAACATTTTTCTACTTTTTATTTGCTCATAGTTTTAGGTTGCATTTAGTACGATGGCTAACATATAAATTCAACCCAGTATGTACTGCTGGATTTTCTAGATTTACAGTATATAAGGTTCCACTTTTTTCTAAACATGTGAACTTAAGTTTCTTAATATGTGTAGCAAAGGTCCAATTATGGAATGTTTATAAAAGGTTTCACATTTACAGTGTAAATTTAAAGAAACTTGAAGTTTAGGAATTCCAGATTGTTTTATTACAAAAAGTATTCCAAACTTAATTCCTTTTCAGCTGCAGGATATATACAGTCAGTTGTTTAGAACGGGGAGTTCTAAACAACTGGCTGTGTATATCCTGCTGCTGAAAATTCTTTCTGGTTTTCGGTGTTTATACTTTACTCACATTTGTATGTTTTTGTTTTATTGTCACACACACACCCATCTATCTTGCATTTTCACTTCCAAACTTCTCGTGGTTGCTATGGCTTACCTATGTTAGAAAGCTGTGTAAATTTAAACTTAAGAGCCGTGGAACAAAAAAATACAGATAAAGTTGAAATTAGTTTTTTTACAAGTATATAAGGTTTCTGTAAAAACTGTAAAACTTTACTTTTTTCTTTTTAATAACTAACATGTCTGGAATGCATATTAAATTACAATCACAACTTATTCCATAAGCAACAACTTATGCACCATACTACATAAAATTGTTGGTTCTCACATAAAGGTAGCAAAGTGCTGGTCTGATACCTTCTACATTTGTAGAGTCAACCACCAGCATTAAGGGGGCTAAAGCTGATTTAATAATAATAAACATATTGAGAATAATCTTTCAGAGTGTTGAAAAACATTTAATATTACAAACTGTACAAGGAGGCCATGTAGAAATGGTTAATTCTAACATATTTTTCTACTCCAGTATCTACTTAAGAAACATGAGCTCTGCTACAGATTGAATGTGACATCCACTGCCATGTTTAAACAAGCAAGGTGTCTAAGAAATGTGGTTCTTATGTCAAACAGGTTAAGTGTAGCTGTTGAATAAAAATGAGATGAATGTATTTTTAGTATAACCAAGTTTTCCTCAAAGCTTTTTGCTTTGGTTTTTTAATTCATCAATTTTATTTTATTTCATTTGCATTTTTCCTTGGTTAATTCAAACCTATTTATCAAGATTAAAATTTATGTAAACAAAAAAGTTTGCAAAAGAAAAAGGTCAAATGACCATTTCTAAGATCTTTTGTTCTAAGAAGCAATTTTTAACTTTAACCTAACATTTTTGAACATCCACTTAATAAACTAAACAGAGATGAATCATTGGCAGATAAGGTGCCTGACGTAATATTGTTTTAGTCTAGTGTAAGTTTAGCATCTATAATGAACAACATATTAGAATTATGTACAGGCATATGTTTTAAGATGAAGTAGTCAGTTTTGTTTTATAAGAGTTAAGTGGTTATAACTTTAGATGAGTAGCTTTATCACTCATCCAAATAGCTTCTTTGCTTCAATGGAGCGGTAATTCCTCCAATATACAATAATAATTGTTCTATTAAATTAATGGATGCATGTATTGGCTTAAATAAACTAAAGGTGGTCATACATGGGCCGATTCTAGCTGCCGATATTGGTCCTTTAGACCTTTAATTTAAACATGGAGCTCACCAAAGTTCACCAGAGGGAAATTTCACATCTCTCCATTACTTTGTATAGGATTTTAGGGACACTTTCATGGAAGAGTAAAAATAAAGTGAATTCTTTTCTGAACCCTTTTATAAATATGCCATTCAGATGCCAAACAACTGACTGGACAGAGAGCTAGGTGGTGAAGTCTATTTTCATACTTTGATAAAAATGGCCCATAGGATTAATGCTTACCCAAGTGTATGATGGAACTTTCAGTGTTTACAAATAATACTCTATATTTTCTTTTCAAGTAGGAAAGTGAGATTGTAGAATGTGGTAAACAAACTATCATAGGCAATTTGTGTTTCTAAAGTATCCCCCAACTGTGTAAAAAAATGATTTGGAGGTTGCTATTATCACTAGATAATGTTTCCTGTTTCCCCATCATCAATAGGATAGAGGTTAAAGAATGAAGGTTAGAGTCTGTATAGGTTGCTATTATCACTAGATAATGTTTCCTGTTTCCCCATCATCAATAGGATAGAGGTTAAAGAATGAAGGTTAGAGTCTGTATTCACTCCAGATGACCCAAACCCATGCCACAGTCTATTATCTGTAGTGATGAGTGAATTTTTTCACCAGGCATGGATTCACAGTGTTGCATTAAATTAGGTGCATCAAATTGAGTGTGCAAAAGTCAAATTGGTTGCAGTCACATCACATTGGTCGCGTCAAAAAAAGATGCAAGTGTCAAAAAAAGACACAGCCGACAAAAAAAGACATGGGCGACAAAAAAGTTGTGCGACAAATGCGTTTCATGGATTTTTTGCAGTTTCACAAATTTTCTTGTCGTTTTGGGACAGATTCGCTCATCATCAATTATCTAGTCAAGCATCTGGTTATACTACATATATTAGTTTAAACTAGACACATTTCCTTCAGTCACATGCACACAGCATGGACAAAGTTACTGCTAAAAAACAGGTTAATATTATTTTATATGTCATTATTATTATGTTAATCAGTTGTTCCTTGTTTCTTTTGAATGCACTGTATAGCTAGAAATAAATGTATGCTAATATGTGATGCTGCTTTTTGATATGAAAGAAGCATTTTTCCTACCAAAGACAAAAATGCTTTTGGATCTCAGTTCCTGTGACCATATGTTTGAAATGTATTTGCTCATAATGTGCATCACCAGGCATTAGTTGGCAGATAAATAATTTTAGTGACAAGGTGAAATCTGTAATGAGCATTCACAGCTTGATAAGTCATTTTAATTATTATGTGATGCATATTTAAATGACAGCAGTTTGTTGAAATCTTCAGGCAGAAACATGGCACATTTACAGGGCTGATAAGTGGACACACTGTGCCAAAAGAATACACCTTTAATAGTTTATGCACAAATATGTATTGCATTGTGTAAAACTGATTAGAAATATTTGTTCTGTTTTTATTTATAGAGGTCTTTCTGCAGTGCAATGGTAGAAGAGCTGAGAATGTCACTTAAGTGTCAACGACGCCTAAAACATAAACCACAGCCTCCAGTAATTGTGAAAACAGAGGAAGTTATCAACATGCACACATTTAATGACAGAAGATTGCCAGGAAAAGAAACTATGGCATAGAGCTGGGTTTAAGACTTTCCCAAGCACAAACTGTCAGCTTTTTGTTTTTATTTTCCAAACAACTCTGCGAGAATGTTTCCTGTGGAAATATGCAACCTGTGCAAATAAAATGAGTTACCTCATGTTGCTTTGTCTATGAACTTGAGACTTTTCTGATCCACTGGTCAGAATCCAATTGCAAGAATCATGGATAAACTAAGAATTTCTGCGGAGGTTAAACTAATTTTTTTCAAAGGGTCCACCATTCTTCTGAATGTAAATGTGTAAGTTTTGTGGTTGCTTTTCAAAAGAGGTCCAGAGAGAAAATAAAATCAACAAAAAATGTAAAATATAAAATAAAAAAGATACAAAGAAAAGTTATTTTGAAGCTCACCCATTAAGGAAATACAATTGAAAATTCTCAGAATAAACAATGAAGAAAAAAATCATCTATAGACTTTATCAAAACAGCTGTATGCTCTTTGCAACTGTGTAGCAAAGTGGAGAAGAGAAATATGATATATTATTGCTAACCTATAAATAAATGGCAAACTAGACTTTTGAACTGGACAGGCAGGCACTGTAAGGTTTTTCCTAAGGATGGCAAGTAATTACAAAATATATCAGAAGATTATTATCAGTTGTGTGGACTCCATGTTTCACTGTCAAATAAAACAGCAAGGCAATAATTGTATTGTTCAATTCAACCAGAATACAGCATTTCTAAGTAAAAAAAAAATCAGTCTGACTCAGTCTTTGATGACATGTATGTATTATGGAGTTCAAGAGAATGTAACTTTAACTGTAAACCAAGTAGAGGGCAATGTGTATGTTGCAGAGAAAGTAATAGAATATACCATACAGAGAGATGAGAATGTATCCCTTTTGCCATATTAGCCCCACTGAGCCTCTGCAGTTCCGTTCTGCTGTGTAGAAGTTCACATACCACATAATTGCCACATCAATGAACTTTCTGAGTGGACTTCATAGTGGACTGCATAACACAGCCAACGTTTAATGAACAAAATCCTTGAGCAATTTTTATTTAAAAAACTGTTCAGGTTTATTTGTGGAAATGCAAGATTTCTATAAAAATAGTTTTTGTATGGAAATTTTTGTAATAATTTTTATCAACAAAATCCAAACATACGCTTCTGTCAGGGGTGTGATGCCAAGCAAGAATGGTAGTGTTGGAGCACCACCAACGTTTGGTGAGATTATTTTTATCAAGTTCAATAAAAAATATATTATTTTCAATTAAATATTGCTTGTTACACTACCAGCACTGCTTACCATGCTACACCCCTGATTTTCACAAAGCTACAAACATACTGTAATGATCAGTTGTGTGTAAATGGTAAAATACAGTCTTCTTGACCACATTGTGATAACAGTTTCAGTGCACACAGTTTCCTGTCTGAATACAATGCACAAAATAAACATGAAAAAAATATTTATCTATTTTATTTTGTATACTACTTGAAACATGATATAATTCCTTTTCTAGACATGCTTTAATCATTTAATTAGAGATGTGGCCACAAAGGCAGTATCTAGTAAAACGAAGCTCTTGCATCTTTTTCCCGAATCACATTTACCAGACTCTGGCCTGGTTTTTCCATCTAATAGTCCATATCATGCTATATTTCTTGAACATTGTATGCTTAAAGTAATATCACACTCAATTAAGACAAAAATTAAGACTAGGTTTTGGAAGAAGACATAGAAAATTAAGGGTAATAAAGAGAGAACAATGTCACTGTAGGACAAAATAGGATATACAAGTATTGATACAAGCTCTATTAACAAATTGAGGGGATATTTTGCAACAATTATACATTCTTCTTTTAATATTTTAATACATTTTCAATATTAGATCAAAAGCATGATAATATACCCTTTAATCATTCTTGATAGTTTCATTATTATTACTTTATATGGCGATATAACTTTCATACTTTCATAATTTACTTTACTATTTTCAAATAAAATATTTATGCCATATGATGATAAAAACTATTCACCCATTAGTAGTAATGGAAATTTAGAATTTTCTTTTGCATCACTAGTCTATAATTTTCTCATTTTAGATTCTCATTTACAGTATTTGATTTATTAACCATGAAGGAACTCAACTCTGTATTTCTTGTATATTAATTATAAAGATACACATATTAGAAATGTTGGGTAATGATCATTTTCAGGTGCTTTGTGTCCAGTATCAAACCAGACCAGACAAATGAATCTCCATCTCCAACTATAAAATGTCTAGGGTACAACCCCTGGTATAATATATTCAGTTATTTCTCAGTCTACTTCCATTTGTCCATCAAAACTATGATAACCAGTTTTTTCACTGTTTTATTTTTAATTGTAGGCTTTGTGAAAAATATGAAACTTTGTTCATATAAAGATCTATAATAAAGGTATTAGCCATTAGCCATAATTAAGTAAGTAAAAAAACTAGCTGGTTGATACTGAATGGAAAAGTAAAAAATGAAGAGTATGAAACATCATTAGAAAATAGCACACATGCATAAATTAATTTGCTATACTTGCAAAAGTGTAGTAATACCGAGTCACAATGTCAAAGATCATATTTCACTGGCAATGAATACTCCCCTTTAAAAATAACAATATGAACTAGTAAATCACCTATGTTTGTATGTCTTACACACTTGCTGTTAAACGCTTATAGAATGGTTTGTCTCAGTTAACGTGTTTATTGCCCATTGTCCTGGAAAGCCTATTTATTTTTTATATATTTGGTTAATATATATGTACGACCTCAAAATTTGTGTCTTATTAATTCTTGGTTTATTGTGCTTTTGCTGGATACTATCTAATAACTGGGTATTTGAATGTAAATACCTTTCTCCAATCTCAATATTAATGTATTTTAATATTGTACATTAGGGGCAGATTTATCAAAATTCAAGCTATTGAAAAAAAAGGCGGATGTGAAAAAAATAACCATGACTAAACTCATGTGATTTTTCTACTTGAATGCTAGTAGAAAAATGCATCAGAATATTCCCACGTGTGATTTGTCTCGGAAAAAAACGTTGCACATTGTTCCATTCTTTTTCATTGAGGCTAAAAATGTTTTAATAAAATTTGGAAACTAAACAATTGCTAGAGACAATTTCCATTGACTTCTATAAAATCTCACCAACTTTACCGGCTGAGTTTTTTCGTGGATCTTAGAATATTCTAGTGTATTCAAGGTTGTGTATTCAAGTGTATTCAAGGTCGCCTTTTTTTGCCATGTTTTTTCTCGAATCATGACACACTCAAATTTTGATAAATCTCCCCCTAAAACTAAATGTGCTGTAAATACACTGACGTTTAGTTGCAGTTATATTATACTATATTGCACTAATAAGTGAAGCTTAGCAAATGGAAGCTTACAGTAGTAGTTATATTCCTACGCTATAACCATGACTTTAGCCACATGTTGTTATGATACATCATATATATCATATGATATATCATAACACCAGGATTAAAATTCCCTGAAGTTTAGAGAATTTCCTTTTTCTTTATTTTTTTTTTTGCAAAAGTTATATGTGCTATCATATTCCAAAATGACACCAGAAACAAAGTTTAAAGTTCTTCATTCATTTTTCTAAGTAAAGGCTAATACTTGTGTTTTATTGTTTTATATTTACAATTTCTTTATATTACGTACATATATAATCCTTATTGATTGCTTCTGCATCAGTTATGCCTGTAAGAAAATATGAATGCTTGTCTTTACTAGTCAAACCCACAATATCATTAAGTCGTGCCTGCTGACCAATAGGCCAAAGCTCCTGCTGACTTCTTCTAAAGGGTAATTTAGAAGGCCTAGGCAAAGAAGGTTAGGAAAAGAAACTAATGAACAATAAAAATGTTTTCAAGCTTAAAACTAAATACACTGATTTTTATATAACAAGCTTTTAAATTGAATTTAAAAAAAATCATCTTCTACAGTATTATCTAGAAAAATGAGCTATACCATTGTGGAAAGTTTGCAATGTAATTGTTCTAATGTTAGAGGTATGAAATGGTTACATAATACAAATGGGGATCGGTCAGGACATGCACTTTTGTTGATCCATAGCCTTTGGACCATTTATATACAGCAAAATCATATTTTGTGGATAAATTCAGTCCTAGAAAACGAGTTCCCCCAAAACATTTTACTGGACAGCACCAAATGTAAAGCATAATTTAGTAGCTAATCGCTTTAAGAACAAGTAAATAGTGATAAGCGAATCTGTCCCATTTCGCTTCACCAAAAAATTTGCGATTCTTTCAAAAGATTAGCGAAACGGCAAAAATGTTGCGCGTCAAAAAAAAATTTCGCCCGTGGACGTCTTTTGCCTCTCGTGACTATTCTTTTGACGCCCGCGACTATACTTTTTTGATGCGCGTCCGACAATTTTCGGATGCTTCGTGAATTTTTTCATCCGTTTTGCGAAACAATCCGCCAATGGCGAAATGCGGAAATTCGGCGCAAATCCATGCCCGCCGAAACATTTCGCCCATCACTACAAGTAACTTAACATTCACTGCGGGACATATGATTTTGGTTCATGCAAAGTTTGCAAACACACAAATGTATATTAGGAATATAGTTACAGATAAATTTGGCATAATCCATATCAGTTATAGTTTCTTTAATTGCAGGACCAAGATGGAAGGTGGTATTACTTTAGTAACATGTTCTTGTGATAAGATAAATGTTGGAAATACTAATTGATCCCTGAAGCAGCTTTTCTCAAATGTTACCTTATTTATTAAAAAATCGGGATGAAAAAACATGATCAAATAAAACTGTGAATTACCTCAAATACCTCAAACTTTTATTTTACTTAGAATTTTTATTATTAATGGGTTGACAAGCTATAAAAACAGCAAAACTATAAATATAAAAAAATGAGTATTTTAAACCATAATTCAAATTTGTCTATGAAGATTCTCATTCATCCAGGTCATGATATACAGTATCTAGTAGAATTAAGTCTAAAACAACTGGACTTTTCTGAGTTTTTCTTGAAAACGTTTCACCACTCATCAGAGTGGCTTCTTCAGTTCGAAGAAGCCACTCGGATGAGTGGTGAAACGTTTTCAAGAAAAACTCAGAAAAGTCCAGTTGTTTTAGACTTAATTCTACTAGATACTGTATAATTCAAATTTATTTTTTAGCACAAAAAACTAAAATTGTGGTAAAAAAAAATATGAATGTTGATAAATAACACCCAAGTGTTACATTTAAGAACAGTTTTGAGTAATGTTATACTGTAAACTTTAATCAATATACATCAATGTGCTGAATAACTATGCATTAGGCATTACAGCCTTAAACACCAATATATAATAGAAGCAGATTTATTAAACTCACATGAATGAGATACAGAGCAGCCAATAACTTGCTGTGTATTCAATGGATAGTAAAAGCTAAGCTATGTATAGTCTTAATTTCATACAACAGTAATAATGAATTTGAGAAATAAGTTTGCTTAGAAATGTTGACAATAGAATTATATTTCTATTTCTAGAGACTTGATAAGATGGATAAACAATTCTTTAATCAGATCACATAGCTTGTCAGTCCTATGCTTCCATTATTGAATAGATTCAATGTACAGGTAGGGTTAAAATAAATAAGAACCCCAACTCTAGGACAGTGATTGCCTTTGACACAACTCATTTTATGTTATTGATATTAGAGTGTTTTGTTTATCTAAACACCCCAGAACCACAGGCATTTTAGATAATAGATTTTATAACAGGCACAAATTTGAAAATAAAATAAAAGAGCTCTTGAGAAAGCTGTCAGGTAAAACACATTGGGCAGCACACTGAAGACTCTCTGTTGTAAGCTCAGTTCTTCCTACTGTATGTTATTTTATTCAATAAATAGAATTACACTATTGGATTTTTTATTCCCTTGCATCGAGTGGAACAGATAACTGATTACTAGTGAACTGATGTATGGGAATATAAGCTTAATATCAAGGAAAAGGATTGTGAGTATAATGGGAGCTCAACTTGATTGAAATATACATTAAAGACATGCTGTTGTTGGAAATTTATATACAAACGTGTGTGGATATATATATATATGTATATATAGCAATAAATATTCCGTGGCCGGCACACCCTTTAAAATTGTTGTAAGTTTATCGAATATCGAATATTGCACTTTTAATAATTGTACTTTTAGCATTGCACTTTTAAGTATTTATATTACATGGCAACTATGTGATTACACTACGCACAATGTTTTATTGAATGAAACACTGGTTTTATGATGTGATAATTTATATCATTAATATATTATAACTATGCATTGCTGATGGCCAGAGATTGGCACGTTTGAATTTGCTCATTCACAAGAACATTGAATAATTGTATAATGGTCTGATGATGGGGGTTGGGCACACTTCCACTTTGTTGATTTTTAGAGTGTATTTAAAGTTGGTGTGAACACTATTATTTTATCCTAGAGAAAGGTCCTATTGAGGACCGAAACATCGGATACTTTTAAAACAATATGTCTTAAATAAACTTACGACAATTTTAAAGGGTGTGCCGGCCACGGAATATTTATTGCTGAATACTTAAAATTTGGCTGTGCACCCCACAAAGTTATGAGCTTTGGAGTGCAGACACTATAAGGACTGATAGATAAATATATATTTATAATATACAGTATATATTTATGCATTTTTACAAAAACTGTGGAGGTGGTTATAGTTAGTGATATACATGTTACACATCTAATGCAGAAAAATGGGATGTTTTATTGTAAAAAGGTATATACTGTATATATACAGTGTATTATGTGACACTCTAAAGCACACACACACACACACACACACACACACACATATATTTGTTTGTTTCCCAATGTGGCAGTTTAAAGCACACACACACACACACACACACACACATACACACATATATATACATATATGTATAGCCTTTATACAGCCTTTTTTGTATGCCCTTAAAAACATATATATGTGCATATATGTTAATTCTGCTAAGCAAGTTTTCTGATGTGAATTGTTACTTGGATGAAATTAAGACACTAACCCACATATATAATAAAAGGCACTAAGTTTTCGCAGGTACAGTAACCCACGGATATTTCGTCCCACTGTGTACTTGTAAGTATATTGTTGGGATGACAATAAAACTCTACTTACTTACTTACTTACTTACTTACTTACTTACTTACCACAGCAACCAATTAGTTGTTTAAACAGATGACCAGTAAATGCCACCTGCTGATTGGTTGTTATGGGTTACTGTACCTGGCCAAACTTAGTGCCTTTTATTATATAACACCATACAATGTCAATAGACAAGCATATGGTTTATAAAGAAGTTTTTGCCTTTTTGGAAAGCATTACAAAACCTTTTCTTTAGTTATGACTGTGGTTACTACAGGTAGCTAAAGGGTCCTTTGGGCTTAAATCACAATGGATTTCATGCATTAGTGGTTGCATCTATTAGTTAAATTTTATTGTTTTTTATGTAAAATCTACATTGTTTTACCTGAATAGCATAATCTCTCAACCCACAGAGCTTTGCCAAGGAAGACATGACTGAAATCATTTGCTTAATGAAATTCCTTAAATGGAAAGTCATCTGTCAAGGCAATATGACCCTCTCAATATCTGGTACAGAATAGTGGAACTATTTATATAAGTTTCCCTATATGAGGCTTACTTTCAAACATGGTTGAATACCAGAAACATTTCCCTAAATACAATTTGCACCTGTTTGAAAAGTAGGTCTTCGAAAAAAGTTTATCTTTCTCTTCTTAGTAAATATGTAAAATTTAGTCTTCTGATTAGGCAGCATTGTCTTCAAGCAAATACATTTGTAAAATATATGTACATGTATACATATATTTTACAAATGCATTTGGTTTAAAAATTAAATAGAACATACAAGGTATGTGTTCATGTGTTCTAAAAACCTTCATATTTTCCAATGTAAATTGTAAAAATGTGTATATATAATTTAATAATAAAGCAAAGAAGTGTAAGCACTCACAGGATTTAAATTATTTGAAAAAATTGTAAATTTTATTACAAAATATGAAAAAGGACCATTACAGACCTCAAAGATCCCAAATAATTTAATAATAGATAACAAAATCACACAAAGTGTGTGATGATCTGTTTGCTAAGTATTTCTAAAGGGCAATATAAGATGATTAATATGTCTTTAATATAATATTGGGCACTGTGTCAGACAACCAGATGAATTCCCTGAGGATGACACATGGTAATATATTAACAATCTCTAATGGAAGCAAACAGGTTAAAGCTGCCAGCTACATTTCTACAATCAAATGACTTGGGGTATTAAGATACAGAATGAAAGAGATAATGTTAATAGTGAAATAGTTATTTTTGTATCTTGACTTTTGGTAAAAATGGAAAATCATGTATGCATGTCATGGATACAATACAAAATAATGCAATTTCTATTTACTTTTAAGGGCATAAAGTTTTTGCATACTTACACAGTGTTATTACCCCCCTTACTGTGCAGTGATATTGTATTCAAGTCCTTTGTCTAGGAATTAAAATGACTACATTGAACAAGTCCACCTATGGAAGCTGTGCTGTAAATCCAAATAAGCAAGGGTAATTTCAGACAACAGTTAATTAATATTCTATACCCAGAATACCTGCCATAAAGCAAGACAGAACTGAGTGTTTTGTCAGAAAGAACATTCACATGGGGCCAGAAACTTAAGATCCCCATTCAAGTTCAAAAATTTAAAAATAACCAGATATCAGAATTTATACTTTTCTGTTCCTATGTTATCCTGAATCCAGTTGTACACATAATAATTGTGTGCTGGACAGTAGGACTTACCTTTCCTAGCCTTTAAAATAATTAATTTAGGTTAGGATCTAGAATGTTTGTGCTGCTCTCTTCCAAGATTATCCTGAATCTAGCTGCAGAAAGCACAGGTGGACAGGTGGCAGGTGGAAAACAAAAATGTGCAGCACTTTCAGTTACATTCCATCTTTTCTGTGAACGTAGAATAGAATTTTACCATGTATTTTGTTTGGCTGAGGAAAAACACAAGTTTTTTAAAGCAAGAAAAAACAGTCATTGAATCCAGTGCATTTGGCATGAGAAATAAATGGGCATTGACTTCAATGCATTTGTTACAAGAGAAAATGATCATTGACTCCTATGCATTGGTAATAAGATAAAATGGCCATTGGCTCCAATGCATTTGCTGCAAGGAAAAACAACCTATTGACTCCTATGCATTTGGCACAAATAAATATGGCTATTGACTCCAATGCATTTGGCACATAAAAAATAAACACTGGTTGACGCCAATTAATTTGGTGCAAGAAAAGAAAAACACAAGAGAAAACAGCCATTGCCTCCAATGCATTTGGCATAAGAAAAAATGGGCATTGACTTCAGTGCATTTGCTGCAAGGGAAAATGATCATTGACTCCTATGCATTAGGCATGAGAGAAAATGCCCATTGGCTTTCACAATTTCATAAATCTTACCTTGACAGAGGTAGTTTTGCTCATAAGCATCAAATGGAATCCACTGGAGAGCTCCTGTTTGTGCAAACACGTGTTGAAATTTATTTAGAGATACATAGCACTACATGTTTCGGACCACATGGGTCCTTCCTCTGGTGTGGTGGTCCAAAACATTTGTGACTTTGATATCATTTATAACATTTATAAATAAAGTTCTACACTTGTTTGCACAAACAGGAGCTCTCTACTTTGAAAGTTGCGACCTCAAATCACTGTACAGAGAGATATAATATGCTAAGGTTTTTTTTTGCCCTGTAATATTGTTCTTAAAGCTGTGACAATCTATATTGTGTTCTCTTTTTACCACTGAGCTGGTAAGGACTTTTTTTTTTTAACAGATAATTAAAATACAGATCCTACTGATTCTAACAAGTTTAAGCTATTACAAAACTAATGAACTATAAAAAGGAAAAACATAAAAGTCATTAGCCTTAATGCTAATAATAATAATATGAAACCAAAAACTATAAGGAATTTATTTATACTGCTTTATTTAACAGAGTAAAAAACCTATTTAAGGGAATATATGTATACAGCTGTTTAAAGAAGGTTTTAGGAGTGTATAGGAGTTTCAAGGGCAGAAAAATTCTAGTTTTAGTTAATCTGCCCCTAAGTGTTAATTCTAAGTGTAAATTTTAAAAATGGACATTCACCCCCTTAGTTAAAAAGTTGTGGAAAAAAATCCGACAGTTAGTAAATGGCCTCCTTAGAGTGTTATAAAATGGCCAATTCTAAGCAACTTTTCAATTGCTCTTTATTATTTATTTTATTATAGTTTTTTTAAAATTATTTGCCTTCTTCTTCTGACTCTTTCCAACTTTCACAGGGGGGTGGGGGTCACTGACCCCAGCAGCCAATAAATTATTGCTCTGTGAGGCTGCAATTTTAATTCTATTCAGGTCCTCTGATAATCATATACCAGTCTCTCATTCAAACCACTGGTTGTAAGGTAATTTGAACACTAGCAACCAGATAACTGCTGAAATTTTAAACTGGAGTTACTGAACAAAGAGTGAAATGATTTAAAAAAAAACACAAATAAAATATGAAGACCAATTGCAAATTTTCTTAAAATAGTACGGTCTACACCATACGAAAAGTTGACTCAAAGGTAAACAACCCCTTTAAATGCTTCTACTTTTTACGTCGATTTTTTCTTTTTGCTCCTGAATTTGCTCCATGGACTTGAATTGGTTCTGCCAGGTCTGAATTTTTTTTATTAATTTTAACAAGTCTGTATACATCAAACATTAATATTATATTCAAATACTGATACAGGAAGCAAGGAGCGATGTGGAGTACACCACTACACATGTCAGTTAGGTGTTGAGAAGTAAATGATTAGAAGATAACAATTAAAGTTTATAGCTAAAAAGGGGTAATAGTCAGAAACCAGTTCAGGGATTGAGTGTCACAGCATTAATAGGTGTGGTTGGAGATGTGAATGAGCCTTGAATTTATTATTTATTATGGTCAATCAGTAGGGATGTAGCGAACCTCAAAAAAAAAGTTTGCGAACCCGTTCACGAACTTCCGCCAAAAAGTGCGAAAGTTTGCGAACTTTGCGAACCCCATAGACTTCAATGGGAAGGTGAACTTTAAAACCTAGAAAAGCCATTTCTGGCCAGAAAGCTGATTTTAAAGTTGTTTATAGGGTGCCACGACCTGGACAGTGGCATGCAGGAGGGGGATCAAGGGCAAAAATTTCTCTGAAAAATACTTTGTTGACACAGCGTTGCGTAAAAACGCAAAGGCAGCTGGCAGACCTAGTGGAAATACGCAGCGTATTGCCTTCTGATTGACTCTAATGCACTTTAGAGAAACTCTGCTGTTTTTTGAATTCTTTTGGCAAAATGGCACAAATATGCCCATCATTATGTTAGTTTATTATTCTTCATAAACCTAAAAGCACAGCTGTGGTTATCCTGTGGGAAGATGAATGTGCTACAAATCCAATTTTTCTAATCAGTTTAGTATATTTATTGTTTAAGTAAAAAAATATCTAAATAATACTTTCCTTGCCCATATACACAGCTATGTTTGTTTACTTAAGGTCTTTTTCTTATCACCGTGTTGAATGGTTTTTCATAAGGTGTTCTCCATGTGCTTATACTTTTTATCTACAGGAGGATCACTACCAGATAATTTGAGCATGTTCATGGTCCTGATATTATGGACTATATAAAGGGGCACATTTATCAATGTACAATTAAGTCCGAATACTAAAAATTTTTATTTTTTCCAAGTTTTAAAACTGTGCATATTTTTTGCAATTTTTTTCTTTAATTTGCACAACTTTTTTGTACTTTGCGACAATTTGTGCAACAAAATTGTATTTGTTGCAACGAGTACAAAAGTTTCGGAATTCATTCAAGCTTCAGGATCGTGACTTTCCTTGGGCCAGGTTGGAGCTGCAGAGTGCCATTGAATAGTGTGGGAGGCTTCCAAAAACATGCACAAAAGGTTCAAAGTCAGAAAGTTTTTTGCACCTTTTACGATCGTTCGGAAACGAAAATTTAATAACTTTTGGATCATAGCACAATAATTTCGTACAGTAACGTCTGTAACATTTCTGCACATCAGAAATTACTATTAAGTATACGAAATTTTGCAAATTGTACAAGCAAAATTCGTACATTGATAAATGTGCCTCAGGCAGCAGAAGCGCCCCAGTTACCAGGGGCGGCAAAAAGCCGCTCCTGGTAACTTTAAGAGACAAATTTCTGGTTTTTAAACCGGAAATTCGGCTCTTCTAGTGCAGAGAGTGCAATTGCGCTCTCTGCACTAGCGATCTCACCGCCCCCGGACCCGCTCCTGCGCTCAGAAGGTAAGCGCTGGGGAGCGGGGGGGCGGCATCCAGGAGCCGCCTCAGGCCGCGATATGTCCAGAATCGCCCCTGAGTGTGTGGTTCACTGCATTTTTGTAAGAATGACATCACTTTTGTTTGTGACATCAATAACAGCATTATTATCCTATTCACTTTCTACAAATCAGTACTAACACCTAAAAACGCTTGCACCTGTAATTAAGTTTGTATCCCCTCTACTTTAGAAACACAGTGATGGGCAAATCTTTCCCATTTCACTGAAAAATTTCCAAAATGGCAAAAATGTTCAAAACACATTAAAGTCTATGACAGCGACTCTTTTTGTGGTGACTTTTTCAGCCCACAATATATTGGAGTCTATCAGTGTTCTTTCATAGTGGAGACTTATTACTAAGGGGACAGAGTAGGGGATTGTTACAAAGGTCTTAGATTTTTTTGAGCTTTAATAGTCCTTTATTGTTTCATTTTTATTTAATATATATAAATATAAAATATTTTAGTACACACAACCAGTAAGCTGCACACCATAGTTAGTAGATGCTACCTGGGTGCCCGTGCAATGTTGTAGCATTCCTAAATGGAACTTTCGTCAGGGACACCAGACATGGTGTCTCTCCTTAATGACTTAAAAACGTCACTTTTTAAATTTCACCTAATGTTTCTTTTGTGAAAAATCCTGTGAGTGCCATCGTTATTCTCCTATTTATATATATCAGTAAATATTGCCCTTTTACATCCTTTCTCTTTATCCACCATTTAGCAGATCTAACTGTAACAGGTGTGGAAGCAAAACATGGCTGATGGGGCCTAGCATGCATGTATGCCTTGGCTTGATTGTGTGTACTATGAATCCTATTATCCCAGGAGGTGGCCCTTAATTCTTAAAATGATAGTTTTCTATTTAGGAGTACCCAATAGCACATACTACTAATAAAGCATATTTTTAGGAAAATGGTTTATTTAAATGAAGCATGGTTTTACAAATGAGCTTGTTTATGCAATATATTTTATAGAGACTTACATTGTTTGGGGGTTTAGTTTTACTTTAAGTTAAATAAAAAGTATTTGAAGTCCTTTCATTTTTCTGGCCTAGATTATAAGAAACAATAGTTCTCAATAAATCTAGCCCAAGCAGGGAATCATTCTTTCAACTACAAAGAATAAAAATGAGATGCTTTAAACTAGAGCATTTTTTTCCGTTCCACCATATGCTTAGCTCTCAATCAATTTGAACAATGTTATTTTTAGTAAGAAAAAACCTACAAAGCATTTATGAAATTTGTCATCCCAAAATATTAATGGCATAATGAAGTTAGAGTTTAGAAATCACATAGTCAGCAGTTTTACTGTGTAACAGCAGTGTTGTCAGTTATACCAGTTTTTTTTTTATAGATAATGCCACTATTCATTACCCTTCTAAAAGAGTAAAGTCATATTATAATAAATATTGAATTCAATAATTCCAGCAAAGCATAGTGATGTGCATTTACATTTTTTATTGCTGCAATAACCTTCAAGCTGTGCTAATTGATAGACCTACATTCCTAATAATTTTTTCTCATGATGTAATAGCTGATTTACTAACATGAGTGCTAAATTGCACAAGGGCAGTTGTTAATTGCAACTTACCAGCAATTAATGTTAGTCTACTGGAAGTGAGAAAACTAAAACAAACATCTGATTCGTTGCTATGGGTAACTACCCTGGCACTTGTGTTTTGGAAATTATCTTGCGTCCCAAAACTTTTTCATATTCATGCATATACTATAACATTCAAAGTAACATTGAGATAAAGGAATATGCATCACAAATTAATTTCAGACTTGTAGTTGTGAAAGCATGTGTTGCCCTGTCAAAAACACACAATACACAATTACATTTTGCAATGTAAAAGCAGATAACAAAGACCTACAGAAACTGCCAGCACGCCAACTTAGTCTGGAAGGGTGGAGTTAGCAGTTTTTATCTGTACATATGGGCATGTAAGGAGGTGAAATAAATATTTATTTAGATTGTAAATAGTTAGGCAAGGTTCAGTTCAGTTCAGCCAGCAGCTGGCACTAACCCTTGACCTATAAGAATTCCCCTACAGAAGCCTGTAAAAGGAAGAGCATAAGTAAGGAACTTCTTTGGCTTGATACGATCAAGAAGGCAAGACAGACTGCAGAGGCAGACCAGGTGTGAAGCTGCACCCTGATTGGACTAGCCAAGTTAGAAGTTAGTGTTAGACTCACCTCAAAGGTAAGAGGTAGCTGTGCTAGTCTGTAAGGGCAGCCTGTGGCCCTGACAAGGAGTTAGTGTTTGAGCATAGGACTCCAGGCATATGTGCACCAGTTAGAGAATAGCAGCATTCAAGAGTAAGGTTAGTGGGAACTTACAGGAGCTGTAGTGAGACAGTTTGGAAGAAGCTTATGCACTGTATGCTGTACATGATGAGAAGTATGCTGTATATGAAGAGAAGTGGGAGAAATATTTATTGGGAGGGGAGGTCCCTTCAATGGCTAAAGGCACTTTTTTTTTATTTTATTTTTAAGTTATAATAATGGCCCTGAACCTGGCCATTTAGCCAAATAAGGTCTTCAATTTGGTAATCGTTTCAATGAAGTTATGAGTCATTTTTTGACTCATAACTGATGACAACTCATGATTATTTTGCTACTTTATAGACTTGTGTCCTTCTGTAACATGCAACACTGTATGAGATATAGCGCCTACTTCATCTCTACATGCTAAGGAAATTATTTTTACTATTGATATTGCATTTCCAGTATTGAGTGGTGGAAAGGTTTAAAAATGAATTTTATGCTAAGGCAAAGTATAATAGATAGGACTGAAACCTTATCAAGTTATTGAGCTGAAACAAATTAATAAAATGATATGTAGAATCCTAAAGCAAAGGATAATTAAGGGTGTTTAATGCATTAAATCATTTTCTCAGACTAATATGATTCCATTTAAGTGAGTAGCTAAATTATCTTCTTTTGTCATTATTGGTAATTATAGTGATAAGCAGTAATTCATTTTGTAATATTGAGATAAAACACTTCATTACTTCAGAAATCTGAGCACATCCTACAGACACCCACAATTTCCTCATTGGAACTACTATACATGCAGCATGTATATGATGAGATCCTATCTCTTGCTTTGTGGAAAGATCATTTCATAGCACTTTATTTATAATTACTTTGCCAAATGTGTGTAAGAAAATGCATGATTTCTCTGACTAGTGGTTCTACAAAAGCATGCTACATCCATAGATATAACTATCCCTTAAGTACATATTTTCTCTACTTCAACAGCTTCTTCTGTGAACTTCCCAAGTCTCATCCTTTATTGGCCATTAACAGTTCTCACAAGGATCCTTTTATTTTCTCACCTTTGGTTTGTTTGCTATTAAATATCACATCACCTACAAACCTTTTATCGCCTGATCGATTCATCTACAAATTTCTGCTGTTATAACATTGTATTTTCAGCTCACATCTTGAGCTGAAAATACAATGTATATGAACTTGTCATTTACCCTTGGTTTATCTATTTCAGTGCGGGATTTGCCGGTACATGCGCTAAATAACGCTCGCGTTTAGTCGCCGGATATAAATAGTAGCTTTAAATAGTGTATATAAATTGTCGCCGCATATAAATAGTGTATATAAATATTAGCCACATATAAATGGTAGCATATAAATGGTAGATGCTTATAAATAGTAGCCACTAGTGATGAGCAAATGTGTTCTGGTTATCTTTGGTGAAAAATTAGCAAATCTTTTGAAAGATCCACGAAACGGCAAAAATGTTGTGCGGGCAAAAAAATTTTTGCCCGCGACTATTATTTTTTTACGCCTGTGTAAATTTTTGGACGTGCGGTGAATTTTTGCGTGGCAAATTTTTTTATGCGTTTTGCCATTGGCAGATTGTTTTGCAAAACGCATGAAAAAATTCGCCGCGGAAAAATTCGCCGCACGTCCAAAAATTTGCTGCGAATCCATGCCTGGCGAAACATTTCATCACTTGTAGCCGCATGTAAATAGTCGTGCGAATGAGCGCACACCATGTTAGCCATACACGCCAATACTTGCGGAAAATTACTGTATTAAAAATGACCATTTCCCTGCAAACTGGCGGCTGCGTCACTCTAGGGGAAACACATACTTGAATAAATAACACTGTACTTTTCTATAATTTATCGCCTGCCTGTAGTAGGTGTTAATTTTCCCACAGACCAATGCGATATTTAGCGTGCCTAAGTATTTGTGAATCATACGATCGTATTCTTTTCAGCGCGTAAATTAACGCATGCGTTAAAACTAGCGCATGCGGTCGCGCGAAAAATGTATTTTAACGCAAAAAATCGTGCGATACATTTTATCGCACTTTAGTGAATCAGGCCCTATGATTTTTCCTGACACAATTATACAAATTCAGAGAAAAACTTTAATCTTGTGCAAAATGAAAAGATTTATTTTGGCATTATTTTGACATTGGTCAGTAGAGAATCTCCAACAAAATCAATTCAGTGTATAAAGATCCTGGAATTTGTATACATATGGGCTGGAAACTATAGATATTAGTTCTTCACAAGAAGTGTTTATAACCAGATAGCAAGAGGGTATTTAATCATTAATTAACAAAGTTCAGATATGATAATTTAAATGTATATGTAGGGATCTCAAGATTTGGGCCCCTTAGGTTGGGTTCCCCTTTAGACAGGCACCAAAGGGTGGCCTTATGGGTTATGGACACCTAAAGGTGGTCCTAGCTGTTTATGTGTGAAAAGGGAGTCTCCCTGTTATTCAGCAGCAACCATTAGATGGCAGTGCGCTGCAATATAAAAGGGGATGACACACACCATGTGCAAGGTCTTTTGTCCTGGGACCCAACCTCAGTAAGAGGCTAGCTACAGGCTCCAGTTATAGAGTTCAGATAGACTCAGTCTAAGAGTGAGAGAATAGACAGAGTATCTAGAAAGGGCAGTCTGAAGCCCCAAAAGGAGATAAATGAGGTTAAGACCTCCCGGCATCACTGGCTGGAGTTCAGGTACATTAAGTGGTAGCTCAGGGACCACAGCTCAGGTGGTAGCTAGGGACACCAGAAAGGAGTGTATGCTTGGCATGAGTACCTGGAAGAGTCCTAAGGGAGTGTCACTTGGCGGGAGTACCGGGGAGAGCCCTAAGAGAGGGTCTTCTGGCATGCGTACCAAGGAGAACTCTAAGAAAGGATCTCTTGGCGGAAGTACCGGGGAATAGGCCTAAGTGAGAGGGTCTCCTAGAGGAAGTAAGGAGAAAGTACCTGAACCTGCATGTCATAAGACTGGATACTCTATGTGAATACAATAAACAAGTTCATCTGGTTAATCAGCACTTCCAGTGTCTTGGTTAATTCCTCAAGGATTGGATCCTCAACTGTCTGGCAAGCGACCACCCCAAGGGGGACAAGGTCCCAGGAGTTGCAGGGAGTCAATACATAAGGAGGACTGTACAGAGTTTCCCAGGGAGGGGTGTTACAGTTCAACCTGTCCCTACCTTGGGTGGAGGCATGCCAAGTATAAAGTATACCTGCTCCCCCATAGTAAGCGGGGGCACAGGGCTCCTGTTAGTGCCACAAGTGAGTGCTAGAAGTAAAGCCATAGCCAAAAGTGGGCTACATATACATTACATACACCAGTGACTCCCCAGTTGAGTTGAATTGATGTTGAATTGGCTATCTCTGTAATCACTTCATATTAAGCTAAACTATTAATCTCTTAAATTCTACTGTTACATGTTTGTGTATAAATTATTGCTCACCAGCAGTGCAGTTCATCAGAAGGCTTAATAATTGATTCTGCATATTTTATTATAGACAGCTAGGGGAAGTTCTTTTTTTTTTCTTAAAAATAAGCGCACTAGATGCCACCCCTTTAGATTAGAGGAACAGAACTTTAATTTAAAGCAGTGTAGGTTACAGAGAGGGCAGTGAGAATGCAGAGTTGTGGAATGTCCTTCTGAGTGATGTTATAATGGCAGATTCTGTAAATGCCTTTAAGAGAGGCTTGGATGATTTCTTGAACAAGAGATTGAGATATCAAAATCTACAATTAGTATTGATGTTGGTATATATAATTTATGTATGTGAGTGTATAGATAGGTCAGTATGGGTCTGTATGTGAGTGGATAGATAGGTCAGTATGGGTCTGTATGTGAGTGTATAGATAGGTCAGTATGGGTCTGTATGTGAGTGTATAGATAGGTCAGTATGGGTCTGTATGTGAGTGGATATATAGGTCAGTATGGGTCTGTATGTGTGTGGATAGACAGATCAGTGTGGGTCTGTATGTGAGTGTATAGATAGGTCAGTATGGGTCTGTATGTGAGTGTATAGATAGGTCAGTATGGGTCTGTATGTGAGTGTATAGATAGGTCAGTGTGGGTCTGTGTGTGAGTGTATAGATAGGTCAGTATGGGTCTGTATGTGAGTGTATAGATAGGTCAGTATGGGTCTGTATGTGAGTGTATAGATAGGTCAGTATGGGTCTGTATGTGAGTGTATAGATAGGTCAGTATGGGTCTGTATGTGAGTGTATAGATAGGTCAGTATGGGTCTGTGTGTGAGTGGATAGATAGGTCAGTATGGGTCTGTATGTGAGTGTATAGATAGGTCAGTATGGGTCTGTATGTGAGTGTATAGATAGGTCAGTATGGGTCTGTATGTGAGTGTATAGATAGGTCAGTATGGATCTGTATGTGAGTGGATAGATAGGTCAGTATGGATCTGTATGTGAGTGGATAGATAGGTCAGTATGGATCTGTATGTGAGTGGATAGATAGGTCAGTATAGATCTGTATGTGAGTGGATAGATAGGTCAGTATGGATCTGTATGTGAGTGTATAGATAGGTCAGTATGGGTCTGTATGTGAGTGTATAGATAGGTCAGTATGGGTCTGTGTGTGAGTGTATAGATAGGTCAGTATGGGTCTGTATGTGAGTGTATAGATAGGTCAGTATGGGTCTGTATGTGAGTGTATAGATAGGTCAGTATGGGTCTGTATGTGAGTGTATAGATAGGTCAGTATGGGTCTGTATGTGAGTGTATAGATAGGTCAGTATGGGTCTGTATGTGAGTGTATAGATAGGTCAGTATGGGTCTGTATGTGAGTGTATAGATAGGTCAGTATGGGTCTGTATGTGAGTGTATAGATAGGTCAGTATGGGTCTGTATGTGAGTGGATAGATAGGTCAGTATGGGTCTGTATGTGAGTGTATAGATAGGTCAGTATGGGTCTGTATGTGAGTGGATAGATAGGTCAGTATGGGTCTGTATGTGAGTGTATAGATAGGTCAGTATGGGTCTGTATGTGAGTGTATAGATAGGTCAGTATGGGTCTGTATGTGAGTGTATAGATAGGTCAGTATGGGTCTGTGTGTGAGCTGGGTCCTCTTTAAAGAGTTGAACTTGATAGATTTTTTTCAACCCAACTTAACTATGCAACTATCTTGGACATTGGTTTAGACGATGGAGAGGATACCATATCTATAAAGACTATACAATCTGGGCTCATTTAGTTTTTCTTTCAAACTGGAAATGAATTAGGTAATTAGCATAGAAAGGCAGTCTTTTAAAGGAATACAGGATTTAGCATTGCTTGTCAAGAGAGGAGAGATGGTAATAGAGACCCCAACTAAATGAAAAGGCAATTGGATATGTTTCTTACTGAAATGTGAACCTCCAGCAATAATTATTAAGTAGATATTGGGGGTCGATTCACTAAAGGTCATTAATACTTAACCCATAGTTTTATGTGTTAAAAAGTGTCCGTTAATTAAGTACTGATTCATCAAAGTTATTTCGCATGCATTACTTCTAAAATCGCATGCGCAATAACCCCAATTATTGCAAAGTGTTATTTCCATTGCATTGCGGTAATTATCTAATAGAAACAATTAGTAATGAGCAAATCTGTCCCATTTTGCTTTGCCATAAAATTTTCGAACCGCATTTGTCACGCAATTTTTTTGTTGGCCATGTCTATTTTGTCAGCAACATCTTTTTTGGTAGACCCCACGCTTTTTTGACGCGACCGCGCACTTTAATGATACGACCATGCCCAATTTTGATACACAACATATTTTTCTGCCGCAAATTTTCACAGGAGTTTCGCGAAACAATTCGCCAATGGCGAAATGAGGAAATTCGCTGCAAATCCACGCCTGACGAAAAAATTTGGTCATCACTAGAAATAATACTAACGCATAATTCACAGACATATTTGAAGAGTTAAAAGCATAAAATGGTGATAATTACTGTGAAACTTAACACCTCCCAGGAGTAGGCGTTACTAAACAAAACTGCAGCTGGTGATTGTCTGTGGTGACAAGATAGAGTTTGCAGTCTTTCTGGAATCTGAAGAAGAGAATTTAGAATTATCACCCTAGAGTGATGCATCCTCCAGTTTTAAGGGAAATGGTAATTTTCAGAACAGTAGTTTTCAGAAAGTAACGGTTACGTGCGTAATAGCGTGCACTACTATCGCGTGCTATGAAATAACGCATAAATATATTGCATGGTTTAAAATAACGCTTATAAATATGTCATCACAACATAGATAACAACAGTAACATCACTTCTTAATTTAGACAAGTATCTTTTTTGTGCATGATCGTTAATTCTCCAAATATAAGAAGTGATCATATTTTTAACGCATGCTAAAAATAACACTCGTTTTTTCAGCCTTCAGTGAATCGGCCCCATAGTGCTTTAGGGGAACACCGGTGAAAATAATTTTTTACCCTATGATCATTCTAAATTATTTGACTATTGTCTTTTTTTACCCTGTTGCTGACCCCTTTAAATGCTACAGTGGGTTCTCCACTTCCTTATTTGATGTCACACATAGTACTGGAAGCAACGGATTCAAAATGAAAAGTGCATGTGCAAGCATTTCTATACTCTGTACTCTGGGTGTGTCTCCTAGGGCCCAATGACCCAGAACCAGTGTAGGGAAGCAGGGCATGAAAGGGTTAAGGAGGGCAGCCTGCCCCCCTTCCCCCCCCCCTCCTCTTCTGGGTTACTGGGGCTGGCCATTGAGGGCCTGGGATATTTCCCGGGCTTAGTAAGAGGGAGGGGCAACCAAGGCAGTCCTACCTTCAGTTAGTTCCAGGCAGTGTGAGGATCGGCAGCTGGTGACGTCCCACCCTCCCTCCCTATAAAAATGGGGTTGTTTTGTCGCAGTTAGCGGAGGTTACCTTACTCCGTGCCCTCAGGGGTAAGTTTAAGTTGTCAAGGAGACTGTAGCCCAGTAGGCCTGGGGTCCTGATCGGCAGTTAGCCTCGGTTTAGGTCGGGGGAAAAGGAGGCAGGAACCATGCTTTACGTTTGGGCTCAGGGATTGTTGTTACTGTAAATGTTGGGTATTGTAAATGTTTGTTATACAAACGGTTTTGTACAAGTTTATAATGTTAAAATGTTAACGTATGTAAGTTTTATTGTTAATAAATAAATAACTGCGGCCTTCTCTTCCCAGATACAGTGTCCATGTGTGTTGTTCGGGAGAAAGTTGGGGGGCAGGGGGTTAAAACGGGGAAGGGGGTAAGAGTTGCAAGCTCGACGCTGCACCTGTCATGTCAATCTGTATCTGATCCTGTAGCAGTGAGGGTGGTTACAGCAAGAAACAGGTTGGGCCTGGGAGGGGGGGGAAGGCATTGTGTAAGGAGACTGAATTGGTGAGAGCTGCAGGGCTGAGGAGAAATTCTGCTATTGCTGTTCAGTGTGCAGCTTGGGGGTGCAAGGAGACTGATTTGGTGAGAGCTTCGGGGCAAAGGAGAAACTGTGATAGTGTCATGCCATGGGAAAAAAAACAGAGAAGATGAGATGCAGGTGCAGGGGTTTTAATGTGATCTTTTCTATATCATTGTTTATACTTTTCTGTGTTTTATTTTTTTTTTTGCTATGGAATAAATTAAAAAAACACTAGCATTGTGCAGTGTACAAGCAGGCAATTCATTACTAGGGGGAGGGCAGTATCGATGTCCAATAGGAAAAAAGTAAGGGCAAAACCTGGGATGATGTAACCATATAGGAAGTTCTTAATAAGTCAGGTTCAAAATAGGCCACTCCCAACCAGGGCCAGATTTCTGTATTTGGCGCCCCAAGGCCGCCCCCGTTCTGCCGCCCGCCTACTTCGATCGCGCATGCGCGCACCCCCACCTTTAGTGCTGCCAAAGGGTCACGGCATTAGGAAGGTTGAGAACCACTGGCCTAGAAGGAGCATACACAGAAGAAGCTAATGTATTGGTTCATGTTAAACCTATGTTTTAAAAGCTTTATTTGAAATGACAGAATTTGTTATTTAGCATTTTTAATTTTTAAATTAAGCATAACAAAAACAAATGTAGTTAATAAAAGCTTTTGACTTGCAAAAACAGTCAGAACATATAAATAAACATGACTAAATCTATATTATATAATATAATACAAGTAATATTTAGGCTAGTACAGCCATCCAAATTCTAACATGTTTACTCATAAACCTAAATGAAACTACAGTTGCACCCCAGGGAAACATTATACTCTAGTAGAAATCTGCCAATATCCAGTTAAATCTGTACTCTGCAGCTGTCCACTATGCCCTACAGTCAAAAATGAATACTGGTGTGTAAAATTGGAAGTGTAGAAAACTGCTCAGTTTAGAACAAAATTAATAGATAAAGATAGCCTTAGCAAATTCCCACATCATAGTAAAGATAGCTTTGGGCTTTCATGCAAAACTTAAAGCTTTGAACAGCTGTACTTGGAAATCTGCAGCATGGCATTTGAAATTAACTTTGTGACTTTTTTTTTATTCTTCTGTGTATTCTTTCTCACATAAAAAAGTTAAATAGATGCCTAGTTCTGATCAAATAATTACCTGTATTTGACTAGATTAAATTTCTTGATAAGTTTCCCTTGTCCCTGTCTACTAGAGAAAAGACTGATTTTAAAAGTTCCTGTTCTTTGGAGAAATTGACCATATTAATTTGTATCTGCAGCTGTAACTAGGCAAAGTCCAGTTGCTCTCCATCTCCATCCTGCAGGTATTAAGCATCCACATAATCTTTAACAGTGTTATTAAATGCAATTGCTACTCAAGGAGTCTGAGACATCATTACCTGCCTTTGTGTGTAGCAGAGCCACTTGCTTAAAGCAAATACAAGAGACATAAGAACAGTGGTCAGTAAGTAGTGGCTCAATGCAGGAGATCAACAGAGGGTATTTGCAGCCTGTCAATTAAAATTTCAAATAGCTCATTGCATAATATTATGAGCCTCTCTAGCAAATTATACACAAACTTTATAACACTTTACAGTAGTCAGTCTGTAGTAATACTGAATATTTGACTAGTGCTTTCAAATAGGTATATTTAAAGGTAGAAAGTATCAGCAATTCCATTGGGCATAGCCTAGAACTCTATATAACCATGACACCTTCCCAAGGTAAGTCCAAAGAGGGTTGTATATTTAGAATACAAACCAAATGTGGTGCTTATTCCAGACATTTCTTTGGCTGCTATATTACTGATATAAACCTTAAACATACATGAACCCTTCATTTTGTTTAACCCAATATGTAAATTTTATATACACATATGTATTTTAAAGCAATAGAAATTTAAGAAAAAGTCATAGGTGTTGGACCCCGATTTTGAGATGGAAACCTCTTATATGATCTGCAATAGGAATAGACATTTCACAGAAAAATCTGCAAAACAGGTTTGTCGCCCAAGTTTTTTGTCGCCCATTTTGACGAAACCGCAACTTTTTTTGACCCAATGGCGAAATGCAGAAATTCGCTATGAATCCATGTCTGGCGAACAAATTCGCTCATCACTAATCACAAGTCTCTGTGTAAAGCATGTGCTGTACACAATGATGTCTCTGAAATGTTTATTGCTATGTGACATTGCAGTATAAAATGGAAATTGCACCACAATATATATTATTGGTTGTATCGGTGAGTGCACGCATAAAAATTTTGTGTACTACAGCCGGTAAAAATCAGTCATATATACAGTAGACGGCAAGAAAGAAGAGGGTGCTGATTTTAAGTTTTCCTGCATTTGACACCATTGTTTGTGATCCCACCAATATATAATACATAATGCATTTCCCTGATTTTATGTTTATGTTGATTTTACATCATTTTTTTCTAGTTCCCTGAAAAAAATGTAAAATAGGATTTCTATTGTACTTACACAATTTATAAGCTGGTATTGGTATTAAATGTATGTTTGGCAATGCAAGAAGCCTGACTGGTAAAATGGGAGAGCTGAAGGAGCTGGCACTGGAGGAGAAATATGACATAATTGGCATTGCACAACTGGGCAGTAAATATTGGAGGCTATGCTTTGTTTTAAAGGGACAAATAGAAAAGCCTTATGGGTGTAGTACTTTATAGATTGTAAAAAGTCCAGCAAATAAATTATTTGGTTATGCTATAGAACCATTAATGTAAGTGTACAGCAAGAGGCTCCTGTTTCCAAACAGAAAAGGCTGCTACAGTAGTTTGGGGGAAAGTAATAATAATGGTGCATTATCATCTCTAACTTCTACACAATACAACTTTTGTCTTTGAAATATTTAGTTACAACTAATATTTGTCTATATAAATTACATTGTGCACAGATTTATACTCTACTCATAATCTCCAAATACAGATGTTATTGTTTTGTCAAAGTTATGGTTTTTAGTAGTGGGTAATAAATCAAATTGTAGGGATTCCTTGACTGGCTTGAGGCATTGCATTTGAAAAATGATCTTCCTTTGGCATTGCTAGATAGGATAATGGTGCAGAAGCATAGATGTTTATAACACTAATTCACCACCAGTCACCTGTCACCACCAATCATACACTGCCATTAAAGATGGAAGTCACAGACTCAATCACTGCACAGTGGAAGAAGGAGAAAAAGTAGTTGCATTAGACTGTGAGTCTAAGGGGGTGGGGAGTGGTTCCCAGAAAGTGGAGACAGATTTTCAAGGTTACCATTAAATGGAGAATGAAACATAGTGAGAGTAACTGGTCCCAGCAAGTGCAGACAGAATATCATGTTTTCCTTTCAGTGGACAATGGAACAAGGTGAGTGAGAGGTTACATTACACTGCGAGTCTAAAGGGGGTGGGTAATTGGCCCCAGCAAGTGCAGACAGATTATGATTGATTTGTTTTAAATCTGTGGAATCAAGTATGCCTGTGTAAAAAATATTTTTATTTCTAGACATTCAGCTAGTGTCTGTACACCTTTTTTTACAAAAGGCCAACTACATGAGCTCAAGTAAAAAACAAGGCTATATTTTACCTTTATATTATATTACTATATGTATTAGTGTATATTTTGTGTAAATCCCTAAGATCGGGTAGATGACAGCATTTGTGCTGTGAATCAGCAGAAAAAAGATGGTGAGCTGCCAGGAGACATCTGATAATGGTTTGTGTTGGTCTTGGGTTGGTACTGAAGTCCAAAACAAAATGCCTTTTTGTTGATTCAAAATTAATATTACGTCATATTTGGACTCTAACTAAAAGAAACAGAATTAAAACATGAATTGTTTCATAATTGCAACAGGTCTCTATTGTTTGCTGTACTATGTTTTTAATGAATCATTGAATTTTAGTATTTTAGATAATAATGACTATACAGTAAAACTGAAAGGGTGTTTCAGTCATATCAGTATAAAGTCTGTTTATATTCTGCAAATAGATTATTTTCTATTCATGCCTAGACAGGCTGTTGTATAAAAACAAAAGGAATAATTGCTTAGGTTCTGTAAATGTGAACAAAGTTTTTAATCTGTGGCAAATGTCAGTTATTAACTAATATCTTGAGTGTATTATTATGTTGAGAGTTATCACTGTATTTTATTGCATTCTGTTATTTTTGTTTGGTTATTTATAAATAAAATACTAAGAGACTTTAATACTTATTATTAAGAGATTATTCATGACTGGCAACCACAGTTGCAGTCTTGCTAAAACTGCTGCACTCGAAATGGTGCAGTTCATTAAGGTACTTCCAATTACAGCCAGCCTACATTTTCCTTACTGCACTTTTACTCTTAAATGAGTCCTGTACTATTTTACAAAATCCACACCCCATTTTTCTGGCTTGTCTCCCTGACTGTAATGGACTTTAATGAAGAATGTTTATGGTGAATGGATGGAGCATATACTGTATATTGAAAAAGGTGAGTTTAAACAATTTTTAGTAATATTGTGATTGCAATAAATAAAAGAAGCAATTTCAGTTGCAGTATGTGAGCAACCTTGAGCCAGGGTTGCATTTTTTATCAGAGAATTAGTTATGCCTCTTTTTAATTTAAAAACTGGTGTGCTGTCATGGTGCTTAATATTATAAGAATTCTCAAGTCAAATTTAGATTAGAAGAAGTTGAATGAGATCCAAGATTTCAGTTTGCAAAGTGCAATTTCAGGCACAATTCACTATGTATTTTTATCCACAATGCAGCATTGTTTCCCAAAATTCTAGGGTTGTTGCATCTGTGTGCAGATTTGCACTCAGCCCAGTTGTGTACAATGTGTTAAAAGGCTGCAGTTTATGCTCATGTGTGTGATTTTAGGCGTAAATCTGCTGTGTCTTTTAAGGCAGCTGCCTAGTGTAAATGGCATGTTTCAGCACAAGCACCTTTAATGAATGGCATTAATACCTACAATAATTACATGCTATTTCACATGTCTGCAATCGAGGATGTGTTTGTAAATGAGTTCTCCAGTCTTTAAGCAACTACTGATTGTACAACTACTGATTTCACTTGTCCTCATACAGCTGAAGAAAATATATACCCAGTCAATAACATTTGAAACCTTTTAGCTGGACATGAGGAAACTGATATGGTAAAATTAAAACTTTGCATATTATATGGTTTAAAAAAAAAAATGAAAAAAAAAAATCCAAGCAGGGGTCCATATCTATTAGAGTGTACCTTCAACTCCCCATATATGGCATTTGGCATTATATGCATGTGGGTAAAGGGCAATGGGTTGCCTGGTACATATGGTTCATGATCTTAGGCTAAAATATCGTATAAACAGATTCATTTGTAGAATTTATCTATTTGCATAAAATGTAGATCATCATCAGTAGGAAACCCAGAATTAGAATACTGAATAACTTCATTAGACTTAAACACTACAAACAGAAAAATTGCTTGGATAGCAACTCCTTTTATTTATTTATTTATTTTTAATAGAACAAAAAAAATTAAAACAAATTACAGATATAAAATAAACAAGATTATCCAGGCCACATTTTACACCAATCCAAGTGTATAGCAAAGGCATACAATGTTCATAATTAGTGAAACAGCAGTAGAGATACCATTGGTCCTAATTCAGAGAGACTTGCCTCAAGGGTTCCATTATACTTTAATTACATAGAGGGAACAGATTCAGTAAGAGTGAGGAGTTGTGACAATTCAGGCAGCTGAAGGATGAGCCATTAAATGTAAATGGCTCCAAGGACCCCAGGTCTAATCAAATGTAGGGGCACATTTACTAAGCAATTTTGAGGAAAGGTGGTTTTAATTTTTACTTATATTCTATATTTTCGAGATTTACGAATGGGTTTTCGCCAGTACTCATTTTTTCCATTATTGTTATAGAAAATTTCCCACTAACAAAGAATTCATGATTTATTAACTGTTTTTAGCAAAAACATTTTTGGCAGGTTTGATCTGTCGAGTACCATTGAGGCTTAGTATAGTAGAGGAATTGAATAGACAGCCTGTTCTTGACACATTTTTAAGGGGAAGTCACTTCATTGTTTTTTTTATTTCACACAGTTTCAAGGGGAAGTCAATCCCATCATTGTTTTTTATTTCACCCAGTTTCATGGGGAAATTAATCCCATCAATGTTTTCTATTTCACACACTTTCAAGGGGAACTTAATCATTGGTTTCTATTTCACACATTTTCAAGGGGAAGTTAATAACATTATTGTTTTCACACATTGTTTCAAGGGGAAATTAATCCCACCATTGGTTTCTATTTCACACATTTTCAAGGGGAAGTGAATCCTATGATTGTTTTCTATTCCACCCAGTTTCAAGTGAAACTAAAACACATTATTGTTTACAAGAATGAGCACCAATGCTCCTAAAATGGCTGCTGGATTAATTTCTGTTTGGGAAAAATAAAGAGGATTGGAAATGAACTTCCATTTAAACTTGAATTTTTTGAGCTTTAAAACTTTGCTATTCTCTAACGTAAACACTTTGAAATTTACAACGACATTATCGTGACATTTTATAAATACAAGAATGATCAAGTTTAATTTGAATTTATGCCATGTTGAGTTTAAACAACTTAGAAGGCCAGAAAAATTAATTTTAGTAAATCAAATTGGCCCCTTAGTGTTTGAACCTCTGTTTTCATATGTTAGCTTATATAATGGGACTAACTGCTTTCAGGAGGCATTGTTTGCATCCATTGAGTAACAAATAATTATGTTAGCACAATAGAAGTATTTGGATCCTAAGGGGCTGATTTACTAATCCACGAATCTGAATCCGAATGAGAAAAATTCGGATTGGAAAACGAACATTTTGCGACTTTTTCGAATTTTTTGCGATTTTTTTCGTCGCCGTTACGACTTTCCCGTAAATTGTCGCGACTTTTTCGTAACCGGTACGACTTGCGCGAATTGTCGCGAATTGTCTTTTTCATAGCCATAACAAATTTTGTGAATTGTCGCGACTTTTTCATTGCCATTATGCCTTTGGAGAATTGTCGCAACTTTTTCATTGCCATTATGCCTTTGGAGAATTGTCGCGACTTTTTCATTGCCATTATGACTTTTGCGAATTATCGCAACTTTCGTATTAAGAGCTCGAAAAAGTAGCGACAATTCGCGAAAAAGTCGCAAAGTACCGATCATTACGAAAAAAACGCATTCGGATACTTTTCGGACATTCGTGGATTAGTAAATGTGCCCCTAAGTCTGGAACTCCCAATACGCAAGTGGCAGGAGCAACCAACAACAACCAGCCAATAAATCATTTGACAGGAAATATACAGTTCTACTGCTGTCCAAAATCTTGAGGAAGAAGTTGGCCAAAGCCATTCCACATCTAGGACACGTATTATTAGAGACCAGTGCCATCTGATATAGCCTGATAGCCATAAAATAGAGCTAATAACTTTTCATTATTTAAAAAACCCTCAACTAATTCAGTATTTTTGCCCAAAACCCTGCGTTTCTTAACTCTCACAGGGTTTCCTTTATGATTACTCCAGCCTGAAGGTTCGAGCAATAATAAACCTGGCCTTTAAAGAATAAGTTCACCTTTTTTTTTTCTATTAATAAAATAACTCTAAACAGCTTCCCAGATTGCCTGCCTTTGTCCCTCTGTTCTTTCTTACCTGGTTGCTGAGTTACATTCTGCTCTATTCCACTCCTTCCTTGTTCAGAGTGAAGCTCCGCCCCCACTTCCTGTTCAGGTCTCTCACTGCACCGACAACTTGTCGGCAGGGGAGAGTCCCTTCTGGGCATGCCTGGAGGCAGCAGGAGCCAGCCTGTGCATGAGCAGGCTTTTTTTTTTCCAGGAGGGTGGGGGCTTCTGCTCTCTCTGAAGACTTTCAAACATGGCACATGTGACTGCAAAGCACCAGGGGGAAGTGCTGGACACAGTGGATTAAGGTAGTCTTATTTTAAAAATTAAGGTAGTGTAAAGTGTAGAGAATAGTAGTCTAAGGCTAAATATATGATTTGTTTTTTTAACATTTACATCTCCTTTAATGTATTAAGGTGAAAAGAGGTTTTATGTATTTGTTTCACACAGTTAAAATAAACAAGAAAGACTGAATGTGTCTTTCTGCCCCTCATATTGTAATTGTTATGTTACAATATGAGGGGCAGATGTTTTATGTTTTTTGTTATATTCTTTTTTATCCTTCTTTCTTTCAATCATACTTTATTGAACAATGTGCAATGGGAGACAATAATACACCCATTACAAAAATGAAGAAAATGTTGTGTGTGTATATCTATATATATATCATATATCATCCTGATGATGATCCTGTGGGGGTCGAAACGCGAAGATGCAGTGTTTAAATAAACGGACCGTTTATATACTTATTGCTGTGTGTGCTTTCTATATCTGTGCTTTGTATTTTTGGTCAGCCCCCGGCCAATGTCTATGGAGTGGTGAGTGCTGATTTTTTGCAGACTATATTTATATAGATAGATAATGGATTAAATAATTGTAATCTGCATATTGAAATTGTTGCAGTTATAAAATTTACTAAAACAGAATCAAAATTAAGACAAAAATGTGGGTTTATCAGGCACTCTTAACTTATTGAAAATGTATTTTATTCCACAAAAATAGAAAAATGTGATTGGAAGGCAGTGACTTGTAGTACCTTCTGCTTTGTGTCACTGGAAGAAGGACTTTAGCATAAAGTTTAATAGCATTGCATAAGATAACAACTAAAGATTCCAGCATTTCTGATCCCCTGCTACTCCATTGCCTTTGGAGATATTGATTATAGAGTTGAATGATACATATTTCTAGCAAAACTGACAGAGGCATTCTTACGCATCATTTAATACTGAATACTGCTACTTGTCTGGCATAAAATGTCTGGTTTATTCTTTGGTCCACAAGGTCTCCCTAGCAATTTACTATTTCATGCATTTAAAATGGGCATCCTAGTATAAACGTAGTTTGAAAAAAAAAAATCAGTTTCTGTATATATAGTGCATACTGGTCCTTGTGTTCTAGGAATACACAACCAGTCTTAATATTTAAAAGCAGGCTAATGTATATGCTTAATTAAAATATGTGTTTAAAACACAATATTATATAAAAAGTTCCATAACATACTGTACAATAAAAACGACCTGCTCATAAAAGCTCATATTGCAGAAATGTTTTTAGAAAATAGACATTATCATACTAGTGATGATACAATGAATGCAACTAATGGGTTTGGGTATATGATTTTCTGAAGAGGTTGGTTTTAAGATTGTGATGATTCAATAAACTTTAGATTGGTTTAGCAGAACAGTTGTTATTTAAGTGGGAATACGCCTTGGTTGCAAGTGTTTATTGTAGATGTTAGTGGAATTGGATGGCCATCCAATAGAAGGTGTAGAAGTGAAAGAATTATTAAATATGCAACTGAAAATTGTATTGCTCCAAATATTGCGAAATAAGGTATGCATTCAGTTAGTATAACTATATACTAAAAAGTGTACAATAGTGAACCTTATGGAAAAGTTAAAAAGTTAAAGATTTAGGACAAGGGCACCCAGGGTGTTTTTCCATTGCATTAAATGCAGGGCTAAAGGCAATGAGATACACATCTTTGTAATCCCCACAGTGTGCTTACAAGCTACAACATCATATGTATTTTTATGCCTAAATTGCCAGTACACCTAGAAAACTCCATTTTATAGAATGGACACCGGATCCGCGTGGTAACAGATAGACTGTTGAAATATGCTTGGTAGTTACAAAATGGTGGCAAAACATTTGTGAGTTGGCTCATCAGGGCCGGAACCAGGTGTAGGCAGAAAAGGCACCTGCCTAGGGCGCAACGATGGGGGGGGGGGGCGCCAGGCACGTATCTCTTCTTTCACCTACCACTGGTTTCGGACCCTTTCTGCCCACTGCAGCGGCGCCAGTAACACCGTCACCCTGTGTGTGCGCACCGTGCGCTCACTTGTGCATATGTCAGTGCACACATGGGGCATGGGGGGAGGCAGGGGGATGGTGGTGGTGGTGGGCAGGCCAAGCTGACCAGGTTGCCTAGGGCAGCGTTTTTCAACTGGTGCCTGGTGTGCCGTAGGCAGGGCCGCAATTTTTACTTTAAAAAAAAAATCCGGGCCCTGTCATTGGTTGTGCCCCGTGTGTACGGGTGACGTCAGTACGCACGGGGCGCAACGTTATAAAAGGGCCTGTGTGCGGTCGTGTGTAGGCAGAAGTGCAGAGGCGGCGCTCGTGAGGGGAAGATGCTGCTGAAGCCGCCGAAGAGTAAAATGCTGCTGGGAACCAATGTATTAGGGGGGGCCACGGGGCACACTGACTTATGGGGGCACTGCTGCTGGGCACCAATGTACTAGGGGGGCTGGCTCTTGGCACCAATGTACTGGGGGGCACTGCTGCTGGGCACCAATGTACTAGGGGGGCACTGCTCTTGGCACCAATGTACTAGGGGGCACTGCTGCTGGGCACCAATGTACTAGGGGGGCACTGCTGCTGGGCACCAATGTACTAGGGGGGCTGGCTCTTGGCACCAATGTACTGGGGGGCACTGCTGCTGGGCACCAATGTACTAGGGGGGCACTGCTCTTGGCACCAATGTACTAGGGGGCACTGCTGCTGGGCACCAATGTACTAGGGGGGCACTGCTGCTGGGCACCAATGTACTAGGGGGGCACTGCTCTTGGCACCAATGTACTAGGGGGGCACTGCTGCTGGGCACCAGTGTACTAGGGGGGCACTGCTCTTGGCACCAATGTACTAGGGGGGCACTGCTGCTGGGCACCAATGTACTAGGGGGGCACTGCTCTTGGCACCAATGTACTAGGGGGCACTGCTGCTGGGCACCAGTGTACTAGGGGGGCACTGCTGCTGGGCACCAATGTACTAGGGGGGCACTGCTGCTGGGCACAGAGTTAAATTTTTTAACATTTTCTAATGGTGGTGTGCCTCGTAATTTTTTTCATGAAACAAGTGTGCCTTTGCCCAAAAAAGGTTGAAAAACACTGGCCTAGGGAATCTGGCCGGCTTGGCCCGGCACTCTAGCTCATGAAACTTTATTGCCTCTGGTAAAGGGTCTTGAGACTTCACAGATGAAACCTGGAACACAAACTTTTAATAAATGTGTAATCTGGTAAAATTTAAAGTCAACTGCATTTTATAAATCGACCTTAATCAAATTAATTTATACAAAGCTATTCCTTAACTATTACGTTATGTACTGTATGTTAGTTGCAATGACTTAACTTTAATGACTTAATGCTTTTGCAAAGCATCTTATTTCTTCACAGTTTATGTTATATATGTGCCTCAAATACAAGAGAGATTTAATTAGTGTGAGTTTAGAAGGTTTAACCAATTATTCCATCTTTTACCTACAGTGCATGCTTTTTCCTGTTTTTTAGCATAATTTTCCCAAGCTCTATTTTAACATTGCAGTTGCTTTAAAATGTCAAACACAGGCAGAAAACACATCCATTGGTATGCAGTATATGATCAGGAATTATTTTGCCATGTTGACAGTCAATTTATCACTTACTGTGCAGACCTAAAAGTTCTTAAAGAAAATTAATGTATGAAACAAGAGTTGTCAAATCCACTATATCTTGCCATATGAGATACCATGGCAACAACTGGCTGGAAGATTTTGATGCTTCTCTATTTTCAGTTCAAAATTCTCTTGAATCATTGAACTGCAACATATATACATGTAATGGTAGCATGGAAAACAGAATGCAGTTAGTATTTGAAGACACAGAACACATAGCAGAATTTGTTTTAAAAGAAAGACTGGTATTAGAAAGAAACTCAGTACTTTAAGGTGCACCTGCATATACTATATGAGAATTCCTCAGTATTTATTATAAAAATATCAGCAGGAGGAAAATGAATGTTGTTAACATAACAAACTAGAAAGAAAAGTGAATAACAAAGCTAGGTATTAAGTAATTCAAATAATTCATGGTTTAGAATAACATGGAATTTTGTACCATCCATTCTAATAACCCCTAATCATTTCTTTATATTAACAAATTTACAGCAGCATGAAATACATTTCTCCCGTTTACATAGGAGATTATAGGCAATTGCCCAAGCAACCAGTCATCAAGGTAAGCAGGTAATTTTAAGATTAACTCTGCAGATTTTAAAGCAAAAGATTAGGGTTTCACAAAAGAACTTTATGTATAACACCTTGTCATCTAGGACCTTAGTGTGATGAAAATGAAAAAGTGCATTAACATATTTGAAATACAAAAACTGAGAGAAAAAAATCTTGCAAACTTGTATTATATGTCAGAACATCTAACTATAATAAACTGAAAATTTGATATAAAGATATAAGATAATTACCTAACTGTAAGGCTTTAAAGGAGACTTAATCTTGTGTACTGGCTATGTTATTAGCATTTTAACAATATATGACTGGCACACACTTTTTAGAGTAGTGATATACATTTGCCTATGTTTAAAACAAGGAAGTCAGATGAGATATTTCTTTGTGTCCTTTGTTCAGTTTACTTTTATCATGTGACACATTTAAATAGGAAATGTCTTATTGTGAGAAGGCTGTTTAACAGATACCTGGTTTATACCTTATTTAAACACTTTATAAAAAGAAAAAACAAGTTTAACAATACCAAAAATTTCCAATACATGAAATGCATCAAAAGTTATGCCTCCATTTTACATGTGTTGTACATTTTTTTTTTAACAAGTTACCATTTTACAATTTATAAGCAATATTAAATATGAACGTATAAATTAAATCACATAATTTTCCCAGGACCTTTCCTTAATAACATTTAGAAAAATAATGTTCTAGTAAATGTTAAACAATTAATCAGAGTTTTATTTAGTGTGCCACTGCACTTAATGTTCCCATGTTTTATGATGCTAAGGCGCCTTGCAGCTGAAAGAAAAATCTAGTATTTAAAAAGGTATATTATGTACTGCTTTGGTATACTAAATTAAAACTAGGAAGTCAGACAAGCATACAAGTAATGCAGTAATATACTAAAAAGCATGAAAAACATACTAGTCATTCCAGGTATACACATATAAACTTATGGGACACAAGTAAGACACAAATAGAACACAGAAAACTAGAGAAACACTATTCATGTGGACTTGATATTAACTTGACAGCACATATTAACAACTAATCAATTTAATATTATTTATGGAACCTAAAGAGTAACTAATGCCTAAAAAAGAATGTGAACATTAATGCTGTAGTTTATGTATTGAATTTACAGTCCCGAACCAGAGTTTCAGCAGCATTATAACAATAATCATAGTTGCCTTCTCATTTTCTCTTTTCTATTAGTGTTGGCCAAACTACACATGCTCATCCTGCTCTGAATAGCTTTTAACTCTTTTACTGCCAAGCACGTATGGCATACGTGCTGGCAGTAAAAGGGCTTAAACGCCAACGACGTGTCTCATACGTCGTTGGCGTTTAAGCGCTGCCCTCTGCAGCGGCGGCATGTGCCGCCGCTGCAGAGGGCTTCTAACAATGACAGCCCCCCTGGGCAATGTGCCAGGGGGGCTGTCATCAGGGTCCTGCGAGCCGATCGCTCGCAGGACCCTCCAGGAAGCAGCAGATGCGATCGCATCGCATCTGCTGCTTCCTGCTTCCTCCCTCTCCCCCAGCGCCGGCCCAAATGAGGAAGGAGGCGATCGGTCTTCAGGAACAGGTAAGGACTTTTTTTTTTTATTGCATTTACACACTTTTACACACTTATACACACATTTACATACATTTATACACACTTACATACATTTACACACACTTACAGCACACATTTTAGCATTTTTTTATTTTATTTTTTTTTTTTTTTTTCATTTTTCACACTTTTATACACTTATTTACACTCATATACACACTTACACACTATCACACAACTTTTACACATGTACACACATGTATACACAAACACTTTGGTTTTTTTTTGTTTTGCTTTTTTTTTTTTGTTTTTTTCATTTTACCACTTTGTTTTTATTTTCTTTTACCTAAAAACTGTTTATTTTGACAGCGTAACTATTGGATCAGATATTCTGGCCACTAATTACACTGTCATGTAACTTATTTTGTTGTTTCACTGATTTGCACAATTTTTGTGGTTTTATCACATTTTATCCCTATATAAGTGTTCCTGATCTGTTTTTAGCGTAGCTTTGCCAGGTGTAACTTTGGTGTACAAAAATAACTTTACCTATTTTGAATTCATCAGAATGTGTACTTTCCAAAAATATATGGTTTTCTGGGGGTCACTGTATAGTTAGGGGGGGGTTACTGCACATAATACACTGACAGGGGGCTCTGTGTGCAAAAGCTGAGCTGGCAGGCGAGAAATCCTTATGCGCTATTTTCATTTTGGGTTCAGTACATACCGCAGACTTTGGTATATCTATGCATATTGGGCATCAATCTGTTCAGTAGACCTCTGGTGTTCCTATTTGGGGTGACTTGCCTTTGTACGCAAGAAATTGTGTGAGATAAATGCGACAAATTGCAACATTTTTAGGCAATTTTCTGAAATGTCATAAAAACCAATAACTTTAGGAAAGCTCTGCAGATTGGTACTTTGGTGTAGAAAGGACTCTTTACCCTTGTTGGATTTGTCAGAATGTGTACTTTCCAAAAATATATGGTTTTGTGGGGGATCTGTATAGTTAGGGGAAGTTTTGGCACATAATACACTGACAGGGGGCTCTGTGTGCAAAAGCTGAGCTGGCAGGCGAGAAATCCTTATGCGCTATTTTCATTTAGGGTTCAGTACATACCGCAGACTTTGGTATATCTATGCATATTGGGCATCAAACTGTTCAGTAGGCCTCTGGTGTTCCTATTTGGGGTGACTTGCCTTTGTACGCAAGAAATTGTGTGAGATAAATGCGGCAAATTGCAACATTTTTAGGCGATTTTCTGAAATGTCATAAAAACCGATAACTTTAGGAAAGCTTTGCGGCTTGGTACTTTGGTGTAGAAAGGACTCTTTACCTTTGTTGGATTTGTCAGAATGTGTACTTTCCAAAAATATATGGTTTTGTGGGGGTCTCTGTATAGTTAGGGGAAGTTTTGGCACATAATACACTGACAGGGGGCTCTGTGTGCAAAAGCTGAGCTGGCAGGCGAGAAATCCTTATGCGCTATTTTCATTTAGGGTTCAGTACATACCGCAGACTTTGGTATATCTATGCATATTGGGCATCAAACTGTTCAGTAGGCCTCTGGTGTTCCTATTTGGGGTGACTTGCCTTTGTACGCAAGAAATTGTGTGAGATAAATGCGGCAAATTGCAACATTTTTAGGCGATTTTCTGAAATGTCATAAAAACCGATAACTTTAGGAAAGCTTTGCGGCTTGGTACTTTGGTGTAGAAAGGACTCTTTACCTTTGTTGGATTTGTCAGAATGTGTACTTTCCAAAAATATATGGTTTTGTGGGGGTCTCTGTATAGTTAGGGGAAGTTTTGGCACATAATACACTGACAGGGGGCTCTGTGTGCAAAAGCTGAGCTGGCAGGCGAGAAATCCTTATGCGCTATTTTCATTTAGGGTTCAGTACATACTGCAGACTTTGGTATATCTATGCATATTGGGCATCAAACTGTTCAGTAGACCTCTGGTTTTCCTATTTGGGGTGACTTGCCTTTGTACGCAAGAAATTGTGTGAGATAAATGCGACAAATTGCAACATTTTTAGGCGATTTTCTGAAATGTCATAAAAACCAATAACTTTAGGAAAGCTCTGCAGATTGGTACTTTGGTGTAGAAAGGACTCTTTACCCTTGTTGGATTTGTCAGAATGTGTACTTTCCAAAAATATATGGTTTTGTGGGGGATCTGTATAGTTAGGGGAAGTTTTGGCACATAATACACTGACAGGGGGCTCTGTGTGCAAAAGCTGAGCTGGCAGGCGAGAAATCCTTATGCGCTATTTTCATTTAGGGTTCAGTACATACCGCAGACTTTGGTATATCTATGCATATTGGGCATCAAACTGTTCAGTAGGCCTCTGGTGTTCCTATTTGGGGTGACTTGCCTTTGTACGCAAGAAATTGTGTGAGATAAATGCGACAAATTGCAACATTTTTAGGCGATTTTCTGAAATGTCATAAAAACCAATAACTTTAGGAAAGCTCTGCAGATTGGTACTTTGGTGTAGAAAGGACTCTTTACCCTTGTTGGATTTGTCAGAATGTGTACTTTCCAAAAATATATGGTTTTGTGGGGGTCACTGTATGGTTAGGGGAAGTTTTGGCACATAATACACTGACAGGGGGCTCTGTGTGCAAAAGCTGAGCTGGCAGGCGAGAAATCCTTATGCGCTATTTTCATTTTGGGTTCAGTACATACCGCAGACTTTGGTATATCTATGCATATTGGGCATCAAACTGTTCAGTAGACCTCTGGTGTTCCTTTTTGGGGTGATTTGTCTTTATCTGATCTTTATCAAGAAATTGTGAGAGATAAATGCGGCAAATTGCAACATTTTTATGCGATTTTCGAAAATGTCATATAAATCTGCAAACTTAGGAAAGCTTTACAGCTTGGTACTTTGTAGCAATAAGAAATATTTACCCATTATAGATTCGGGGGGATGTGTATTTTCCAAAAATATATGGCTTTCTGGGGTGAATGTACTTTTTTTGTAGCATTATCCCACATAAAGGATGTAAATGTGTTGATTTTGCAGGAGCTGAAATGATAGATCATATGGGGGTATGTTCCCATTGGGGCCCCTACATGCCACATATTTAGGTAAACCTATACATATTGGGCATCAAACTGTTCAGTGGACCCCTGGCGTTCAAATTCAGGGTGTTTTATCTTGGTACCTAATGCTATGTGGGAGATAAGATGCTTCAAAATGGAAGCTTTGAGGGGATTTTTGGAAATGTCATCAAAATTGCTAACTTTAGAAAAGCTGTGCGGCTTAGTACTTTGGAGTAGAAAGACATGGGTACCCATTTTAGATTCGGGGGAATGTGTACTTTCCAAAAATATATGGCTTTCTGGGGTGAGCGTACTTTTTTGTAGCTTTATCTCACATATAATGATGTAAATGTGTTGATTTTGCAGGAGCTGAAATGACAGAAATGACAGTATATATGGGGGTATGTTCACATTCGGGCCCCTACATGCCACATACTTGGGTAAACCTATACATATTGGGCATCAAACTGTTCAGTGGACCCCTGGTGTTCAAATTCAGGGTGTTTTATCTTGGTACCTAATGCTATGTGGGAGATAAGATGCTGCAAAGTGGAAGCTTTGAGGGGATTTTTGGAAATGTCATCAAAATTGCTAACTTTAGAAAAGCTGTGCGGCTTGGTACTTTGGAGTAGAAAGACATGGGTACCCATTTTAGATTCGGGGGAATGTGTACTTTCCAAAAATATATGACTTTCTGGGGTGAGCGTACTTTTTTGTAGCTTTATCCCACATATAATGATGTAAATGTGTTGATTTTGCAGGAGCTGAAATGACAGAAATGACAGTATATATGGGGGTATGTTCACATTGGGGCCCCTACATGCCACATACTTAGGTAAACCTATACATATTGGGCATCAAACTGTTCAGTGGACCCCTGGCGTTCAAATTCAGGGTGTTTTATCTTGGTACCTAATGCTATGTGGGAGATAAGATGCTTCAAAATGGAAGCTTTGAGGGGATTTTTGGAAATGTCATCAAAATTGCTAACTTTAGAAAAGCTGTGCGGCTTGGTACTTTGGAGTAGAAAGACATGGGTACCCATTTTAGATTCGGGGGAATGTGTACTTTCCAAAAATATATGGCTTTCTGGGGTGAGCGTACTTTTTTGTAGCTTTATCTCACATATAATGATGTAAATGTGTTGATTTTGCAGGAGCTGAAATGACAGAAATGACAGTATATATGGGGGTATGTTCACATTCGGGCCCCTACATGCCACATACTTGGGTAAACCTATACATATTGGGCATCAAACTGTTCAGTGGACCCCTGGTGTTCAAATTCAGGGTGTTTTATCTTGGTACCTAATGCTATGTGGGAGATAAGATGCTTCAAAGTGGAAGCTTTGAGGGGATTTTTGGAAATGTCATCAAAATTGCTAACTTTAGAAAAGCTGTGCGGCTTGGTACTTTGGAGTAGAAAGACATGGGTACCCATTTTAGATTCGGGGGAATGTGTACTTTCCAAAAATATATGACTTTCTGGGGTGAGCGTACTTTTTTGTAGCTTTATCCCACATATAATGATGTAAATGTGTTGATTTTGCAGGAGCTGAAATGACAGAAATGACAGTTCATATGGGGGTATGTTCACATTGGGGCCCCTACATGCCACATACTTAGGTAAACCTATACATATTGGGCATCAAACTGTTCAGTGGACCCCTGGCGTTCAAATTCAGGGTGTTTTATCTTGGTACCTAATGCTATGTGGGAGATAAGATGCTTCAAAGTGGAAGCTTTGAGGGGATTTTTGGAAATGTCATCAAAATTGCTAACTTTAGAAAAGCTGTGCGGCTTGGTACTTTGGAGTAGAAAGACATAGGTACCCATTTTAGATTCGGGGGAATGTGTACTTTCCAAAAATATATGACTTTCTGGGGTGAGCATACTTTTTACTAGCTTTATCCCACATATAATGATGTAAATGTGTTGATTTTGCAGAAGCTGAAATGACAGAAATGACAGTATATATGGGGGTATGTTCACATTGGGGCCCCTACATGCCACATACTTGGGTAAACCTATACATATTGGGCATCAAACTGTTCAGTGGACCCCTGGTGTTCAAATTCAGGGTGTTTTATCTTGGTACCTAATGCTATGTGGGAGATAAGATGCTTCAAATTGGAAGCTTTGAGGGGATTTTTGGAAATGTCATCAAAATTGCTAACTTTAGAAAAGCTGTGCGGCTTGGTACTTTGGAGTAGAAAGACATGGGTACCCATTTTAGATTCGGGGGAATGTGTACTTTCCAAAAATATATGACTTTCTGGGGTGAGCGTACTTTTTACTAGCTTCATCCCACATATAATGATGTAAATGTGTTGATTTTGCAGAAGCTGAAATGACAGAAATGACAGTTCATATGGGGTATGTTCACATTGGGGCCCCTACATGCCACATACTTAGGTAAACCTATACATATTGGGCATCAAACTGTTCAGTGGACCCCAGGCATTCATATTTAGGGTGTTTTATTTGGTTACTTTATGACCTGTAGGAGATAAGATACTATAGACTAGAAGCTTTGAAGCGATTTTTAAAAAAAATCACAAATTTTGATAAAAACCAATAACTTTAGGAAAGCATTGCGACTTGATAGTTTGGAGTAGACAGACAGTTGTGCCTATTCTGTATTCCCCAGAATCTGTTCTTTCCAAAAATGTACAATTTTCTGGGATAAACCTTCTGTTAGTGGAATTTTGGCCTTGAAATCCAAAGTATGCAGTTTTTTTGGAGCAGTGCTTTGGGAATTTGGTAGTGTACTGCTGGGAGTTTTTGACCTATACAAGTGAGAAATCTCCATAAAACATAAAACTCCAATACTATTTGGTATTGGCACGTTCAGGAGACATGGGACTTTCCAAATCAGTTGTATATTCGTGCATAAAATAATTTTTGTTTCTAGTATGTGTGATTATATTATGGAAAATTTGATTTTTTTTGCATTTTTAGACATTTAGAAGCCTATATCTTGTTACAGAATTGGAATTACACAAAAATTCTACCATATTTTGAAAGCTTAGGTTGTTCTGAAAAAAACGATATATTGTTTTCCTTGGTAAACTAAAAGTCCCCCCGAGGAAAGGCCCCTAAAGTGAAACAGTGCAAAATGTTCAAAAACTGTCTGGCAATACAAGTTCCGCTTTGACCAAAATGGCTGGCAGTAAAAGGGTTAAAGACTATAGCTTAGAGGGGCCTTTAAATTCATGAAACCAATACCAGAAAGAGAGGTTTTATCTATGATAGAAGCTGATGTTTCAGGGATGATTATTAATATATATTAAATATATGTTGTATATTGCTAGTTGGTCATATGTTAGAATCAACATAAAAGATGATGGGGAGCTACTAAGGGTATCTTCAGAGGCACAGATCTTGATTGCTAAACAAGCCCAAAACATAAGGTGTCCTGGCACATATTGCAAACTGAGCAGCATTTTTCCATTGTATGTAGAGTGGCTATTTTAATGCAAACTATATATTAACTATATTCAAAGTATTAATTATTTGCACAATAATAATTGTTTGCATTTGCCCATATAGTTGATAGATTTTACATAATCCATTTTCTTTCTGAGGTCCTTATTTATTAAAGCAACAGATGCAAGTGCTAAAGAACTAAGGGATGCAAACTAATGCTCCTTTGTGTTCATGTAAGCAAATGAGTCCAGTGCATGGCCGCCAAAGGACCAAAATGGGAGCCATTGTGGCTAAATCTTCCCATAATATCAAATAAACACAGAAACATATTTGGGAAGAAAAAAGGCCACAGCATTATTAATAATTAACATATCAATTTCACAATATGCCAGCTGCTGCTATTGAAGTGCAACAGGCACGAAAAACATAACTTAACACAGGAGTCATAAGCCGCCGAGAGCTCCACCGAAGCTATGGTGACTAAACTCACCATCTTGTGGATCCACCAAACACAGACCTGGACATGTTGAAAAAACGCCACTGACCTGCACTGCCTAGCAGGCAGGACGCCCCAACATGGCCAGGGCTTCCTCAATATCATTTTGGAAATACATATTTAGTATGTCCAAGCCAATGTGGTTTAAATGTACCCCATCTCTCCTGAGTAATGGTGTGTTGTCTTTTTCCAATTCTGTAGCCTAAGTGAAATACCACCTTTTTATAAATGCAGAAACTGCAATATTTAATTTTCTCCGGCAACGTTCGATTGCTTTGTGGTCCCTGGCACCTCTCCATTCTGATCTTTTAACTACTTCAGACCAAATCACAATGAGGCCCTGAATCAATGACATGCAATGTACTAAATCCTTTTTTATATGTTGTATGAGTTTTTTATGTGTCCCATATCATTGCTCCCAGCATGGATGATAAGTATATTAGGTCTTTGTGACATACTTTTTAGCTGAAGTACCTCTGGGATAATACGAGACCATGAAAGTCCTGGAATTCCTCTCCATCTAATGTGAATGTTCGGTGATGTAAAGCCCAAGTGCCTTTCATATGGGTGTCTTTCCGCCTTTTAGCTGCCCATTTTACATATGAGTGTCCCAAAATCCAAACTGTAATAGTTGTACTGCCTGAAAAATATGAAATAAAAAGAGGTGGGGAGAGGTTGTTACATTAAATGTGGCCTTATGTAAGATCTGAACCTTTGAAATTTCCATCTCCCCACCCTTTTTATAGCCTGTTCACTAAAACCAAGCTGGTGGGCCTCAGTAGCTGCTCCAATACGGAATGAATGGGTTCCATATTTAATGGGCATAATGCCAAAGCTGACAAACAGGTTCTGAAGACAATCAAAAATTGGTACCTGGAAAGGTAGCTTCCATCCTTATGGATGAGTGAAGGTCCTTTGCATTTTGGCCTTTTAATCATATATCTTAATAAAAACTTTACTGGGCACATATCACCGCCCAGTGGCCAAAGTGTTACTAGCCTTGCTTTGGAATCTTGATCAGTTTTTGATTTCTTTATTTTTAAGCAGTGAGTTGTTAGTAATTGTAATATCGAAAATCATCAATCCACCTGGCTTTTTAACAGATGGTGAAATGATTTCGCTAATGCAGAATGCTCCAAAGAATGTATGGGAAAATGCAGTTTGAAACAACAATGTTTCAAAGTCATTTTTGCAAATACTTGCTAGTTTGTTCATGACAAGGGGACTCCTCAATTGACCCTTCGCCTTGAGGCACCCCACTGAACCCCCTTGTTACATATCTCAATGAAACACCAGGAGACAGAGGTGGAGAAAATGGCCACAGCATTTATTCACATTTTATCAAATAAATAGGACCTTGCCAGCCTAACCCAAGGCAATATTCTAAAGCCATAATTCCATAAGAGGTCGCTACTATGCTCTGCCGTTCCTCGCTGAAGACTTGAATGAGTATTAGACTGCCTCTACCTACAGAGAGGATGGCCCCAAACTCTGCTACCAGCAGGAGCTGCATTACCAACCATGAGAGAAGTTCAGCAGCCCTGCTGCCGGTCCTGGATCTGCAATGTCTCGATGATAGGAAATCCAAGCAGGCTGTCACCTAGCACAAGCAGTAGTAGCGTCTGTATCTATCAATCCACCGTGCAGTCACAGGAGAGAACCTCCTTTCTCCCTCTGCTAAAATGACCTGTGCAGTACTCTGGCAAGGTCCTACCGCCACAGCGAGCTCAACTGAAAACCTTCAGTTGGGCTCGTCCCCACCATACCTTTATAATTATTGCTTATTAGATAATAAAACATGGAAAATGCATAATATAGTCATAAAATACACAAAAACATGTTCTATGTAACAAACATGCTGTACCCCAGGATGGAATAAAACTGGGCATTAGCCTGATAAAATGTTTTTTAACATTATATGTATGCAGGCATTAGCCTGGTAAAATATTCTTAACATTATATACGTGCAAAAAACATAAATAGATTCCTTTATTGAAATACAGCTAAAATAATCGGTGACCATGTGTACTGACAGCAAATCCAGCCACCTTCCTGTGGCTGTATATCGGGTGGGCAAGTTAAAGCAAGGCAGACCTACCACTAGGTTACCTGCCATGCCAAACCAAACAGTTCAGTGCTAGAGGACTGGATGGGTACCAAAAAACCAAAACAACATGAATAAATTTAATAAAAACCAAAGCAACTAGCATATTACATTGGATGGTAGCATTATCTTGCAACAAATTACCATTTACTCTGCCTATGTGGTAAATTAGGATGCTTAAACAGACTTTTTGATTCCAATTTGATTCCATCCTGGATACTAAACTTACCGTTCTTTTACTGATAATGGAGTGGAAGTCAACCTGCCCATCTGGTCTGAAGGGCCTCAGCTGAACATGCCCAGCTCGGAGGGTAGAGTCACTCAACCACCTTGTTATGTTGCTTCCTTAACAGCCCATCCACTCTGTAGAGACTTCCCTCTAGCCTCAGGTGCCTAGCTCAGATGGCACAGCATAGAGGGTAAGCGCAACCATTTTGCAATGCTGCCTCCATAGCAGCCCATCCACTCTGTTGAGACTTCCCTCCAGCCGCAGGTGCCTAGCTCAGATGGCACAGCATAGAGGAAAAAGTCAACCACTTTGCATGCTGCTTCCTTAGCAGTCCATCTACATTGTAGATACCTCCTTCGAGATGCACATGGCCAGTTTCGGAGGGCCAAGCAAAGAGGGTAAGGTCAACCTTCCTCCAGCCGCACAAGCCCAGTTAAGAGAGCCAAGCAAAGAGGGTAGGTCAACCTCCCTCCAGCCGCAGGTGCCTAGTTTAGAGGGTCAAGCAAAGAGGGTAAGGTCAACATTCCTCCAGCCGCACATACCCAGTTCAGAGGGCCAAGCAAAGAGGGTAGGTCAACCTCCCTCCAGCCGCAGGTGCCTAGTTCAGAGGGTCAAGCAAAGAGGGTAAGGTCAACATTCCTCCAGCCACACATACCCAGTTCATAGGGCCAAGCATAGATGGTAAGGTCAACCTCCCTCCAGCCGCAGGTGCTTAGTTCAGAGGGCCAAGCAAAGAGTGTAAGGTCAGCCTCCCTCCAGCCGCACATGCCCAGTTCAGAGGGCCAAGCATAACGGGTAAGGTCAACCTCCCTCCAGCCGCAGGTGCCTGGTTTTGACGGCCCAGCATAGAGGGTAGGGTCAATCAACCACTTTGCCATGCTGCTTCCCAAGCAGTCCATTAACTCTGTAGAGATCTCCTTCCAGCTGCAGGTGCCTAGCTCAGAAGGCCACGTATAGAGGGTAATGTCAACCAGCTGCTTTGCCATGCTGCTTCCTTAGTAGTCCATCCACTCTGTACACAAAACTCCTCAGCTCAGAAGGTAAGCTTACCTGACCTTTCTGACGTGCTGCTATCACCGTAGCCGTTAAGGAAATGTTGTGGCCACCCACCTTGGGGGTTAGACCACCACACTGTGACAACCCACCTTGGGGTTAGATCACCACACTGCGGCCACCCACCTTGGGGTTAGACCATCACACTGCGGCCACCCACCTTGGGGTTAGACCACCACACTGCGGCCACCCACCTTGGGGTTAGACCACCACACTGCGGCCACCCACCTTGGGGTTAGACCACCGCACTGCGGCCACCCACCTTGGGGTTAGACCACCACCCTGCGGCCACCCACCTTGGGGTTAGACCACCACACTGCGGCCACCCACCTTGGGGTTAGACCACCACACTGCAGACACCCACTTCGGGGTCAGAGCAACATACAACACTTTTCGTGAGATTAAACATGCTCCTGCTAAAATCATTAGTGTTGGACTTTGATATTATGGCCACTGTAGTGACAAGTAGCCACAGAAAGAATTATTGTAACTGATAGCCTTGCCATGACTGGGATGGGGGCTATTTGTTTCTCGATTGCTTGCACCTATAGACCTTGTTGGCCCCCCCCCCATGTAACATTGCCAATATTGCCAAACAGTACGTAGAAAAAAAAAACAAAAAAACTGCATACATCTTAACTGCGTTAAACAATTTCAAGCTTCATAATTAAATTAGCAGTATAACAGACTTACATTATAGCACTAAGAATGTACGAAAGGTGTAATCAAATGGGGGCTGCTACACGTTTACAAAATGTTATAAACTGCTTTTTTGCCTATACAACCAAAAACAGAGCTCTATAGAAGTGAAGGCTAACATTGCACAGGCACTATATGATATAGTCCAGGGGGTGCTAAATAATAACCTAAATGTATATAAATATAGTACCTCTACCCCCCTGGCACACAAAGGAAAGCTGTAGTGAACAGGTCTTGTATTATATAATCTCTGGGGCTGCCAAAATTCATTATATATGCACAAATATGGTGAAACTGCATTTTACCCCAAGTCGTTTACAAACTGAGTGCTGTGAAACTGAAAGCAACATTTTGCAGGGGCTTAATGATATTTTTACTGGTGATGATGATTGCAACCCAAGTATATATACATACTGTAGAACTGTATCTGCCCCAGGGGCACCAAGGAAGTAAAGCATAGTGAACCCCTTATATGATTAAAAAAGGGGGTTGATAAATTACATTCATATCTGCAAATATGGCAAAACTCTATCTGCCCCGGATATATATAAATTAGGCTCTGTGGGACTTACCGGGTGCTCTTGCTATGTGATATATTATACACACACACGTATATATATATATATGTATATATATATATATATATTCATACATAAATACCGTAAACTATGTTACATCTGTTCCAAGCTACAATAAGCAGGCTCTGTATTGCATCATTTCCTATTGGTACATCCAAACCTACTAGGCATACTAACAGAGGATTTTACTGTATGAAGGTTCCATCCACAGTGGCAACACTGCCCCCTGAACACCTGGAAAAATCAAGGAAAAGCTACATTTTCCCCAAATAGCATATGAGCCAAGCAAACTGCTGTTAAAGTTGAAGCTACTGTGTGCAGACTCCCCATGATACACTCACAGGGGCAACTGTACTGTAATCCCTCTATATACCTATATGTAAAGCTACTTCTGCCTAAGGCACACCAAACAAATGAAAAGGAGTCTATAGCCTCTATAGGATATAACAGGGGCAGCAGGAATGATGTCCCAATACATATATAGCTAGAGTAGAAGCTCTGCACGGACAAATCATACAGATATTAATTTAGGGACTTAATAAACCCAGTAAAATTTGAGGTCAGAAGCGGGCTGCTTGATCAACTATATCTATGGATATACTATATCATAGGTAGGCATAATAAAGCAAAGGCCAGGCCAGTTACTGTATTTAGGCTTTGCACCTATTCCTGACTGAGTCTCACAGCTCTCTCTGTATACTCCAACTATAACTCTCTCTGTATACTCCAACTATAACTCTCTCTGTATACTCCAACTATAACTCTCTCTGTATACTCCAACTATAACTCTCTCTGTATACTCCAACTATAACTCTCTCTGTATACTCCAACTGTAACTCTCTCTGTATACTCCAACTATAACTCTCTCTGTATACTCTAGTTACAGCTCTCTATATACTGTAATGAGTTGCAGTAGCAGCAGCTCAGTGTCACTGCCTGGATTTCTATATAATACAGAGGGTACTTTTTGGGCCCAGGCTGATTACCATGCTGCCTGAGTGGCTATAGTGGGATTAATTGCTCTAAAACAGTTAATATACAGCAAAAGACTACAAGCAGCTGCCCAAATAGTTCTACCACTAAAGCCAGCAGTATAGTGAGGGGTTAGTGTGTATATACTGCAGCTAATAACAATATATTACAGAGAGAGCTCTGCCTCATGTTTCTACCTGCTCAGAAGATAAGGAAGTGAGTGCTTTTCTGACATCACATCCCTCTCTTTCTCCGCCCCTCCCCAGGCCAGCCTTCTCCTGCCTTAACTCTTTCCTTCTCACCTAATCACAGTTGCACCTGGTTCTGCCAATCTCTAAACATAAACCAGTGTAATCAGGCTGCTGGTTATTCAGATCCCTTGTCATGCAGCCCCTACGCTTATATCTCCAGGGCTTTCCTATACGTTTGCTAAAATGCCAAAAGACACTTTGGTGTCCTTTGGTCTGATCTTTTTGTTTTCTTTTTCCAACCTTTTACCATTTTTTGTATAGAAAATTCTTGTTATATCCCTCCATTGGAATAACCTGCAGAGATAAGACAATGCAGCTAAGCATTTTCCTGCTGACCCACCTGATATGCCCACGTCATATAAACCGAGCAAATATACTATAGTAGCCAATACTCTAGTTTTGTGAGTCTGGATGCGCGCTTCTGCATCTGCAATCGACAGCCAACTCCTCCATACCCTGCAATAAGCTGCCCAAGTATGTGGAGATAAAGAATCCATGACCAAATACATCTGTCAAAAGAAACATGATTTGTTGTCTCTCTTTGTTTTCCTGTGCCAGAGACATGCAGCTATCTCCTCTCTCCCCTCTCCGGCGCCCCCATCCCTCAAGAATGCTAAGAACTCCCCCCCTTAGGAATGTGTCTGAGCCAATCAGCAGGAAGCTTCCTCATAGTCTTACAAACTGCGCATGTACAGGGGTCTTGGTCTCGGTGCAGGAGCGAGGCATTGTGGGAACTTTCTTTACAGAGCTCAGTGGTTTTTTTTCCCTATGAGGCATCTGATCATCTGAACGTGAGAAATATGGGGAGTAGTGATGAGCGAATCTGTCCCATTTCGCTTCGCCATAAAATTTGCGAAACGGCAAGAAAATTCGCAAAACGGCGAAAAATTTGCAAAATGCATTTGTCGCATAATTTTTTTGTTGTTGTTGTTGTTGCCCGTGTCTTTTTTCTCGCCCATGGCTATTTTTTTGTCGCCCGCACCTATTTGTTGTCGCTGCGATTATTTTTTTTGTCACCTGCGGTTTTTTTTACGCGACTGCCCCCATTTTGATGGGACCATGGGCAATTTTGACGCGCTTCCAAAAAAATTCCGTGCAACGGATTTTCCTGCTGTGACTTTTCACGGAAGTTTTGCAAAACAATTCGCTGCGAATCCATGCCTGCCGAAAAAATTCACTCATCACTAATGGGGAGACTTAAGGGCACTATTGAGAGACCTGAAGGTATGCCTGCTGCTTGAGATTTACACTTTACTAGCCTTTCCTTCTCCTTTAATGCGTTTTCAGAACATCCATTGTACATTCAGAATTCTGATTTATCACAGCATTTGATATAGGTATTTTTTACAGTAATCTAGTGACATCTACTGATCATTAGAATTAAACAAAAGTGTTATGCATTACCTGAGTGCCAAATTATTGAAAAGGAGAGTTTACATTTATTTATGGAAAGAAAGATATAGAAATATTCACAGACTAACAGTTACATAAAGTGAGACTAGGGATTTGATAATTAAAATATAGACTCCACTGGTATGGACATTGCTATTTCCTCCTAAAGTGTGGATATTAATGTAGCAAAGTAACTATAGAGAATAAGTGATGAGCAAATCTGTCCAGTTTCGCTTCACTGAATTAGCAATGGGGAAATACCAAATTTTGCAGCAAATCTATACCTAGCAAAAGAAAAATTGAGAGAAAAATTAGCTCATCACTACAGGAGAATAGATTGTATATTGGTAATAAACTATTTTAGCAAAAGAGGATTACTAATCCATAAGGTTTTAAAAAAAAACTTTAATAAAGCCTATGCTTTTTCTGTGTATGAATGTAATATTGACTGCATCTGGGACTGATCACTAAATTCCTCTCAAATGGAAAAACTTAGATATTGGGCACTAAGCCCATGAGCATTTATAATGGGCTAGACACATGACATACTTACTAAGGTGGCTACAACTTGGTATTAGCTAGAGGCTGAAACCTAGGACCCCACCTTGCAGAGAAGCAATGCTAGCCCAAGCTGCTCATATTAACTAATGTTTTCCACCAATGGTGCCTACAGCATAGTTAAGGCTGGATTGTTTTGTTTCAGTTTTTTGCATGTTCCAAACAAACCCTTGAACAATGTTTTGCTGAATGCAATAATCACAGCTGGCGTTACATTTACCTAGTACTGACACACCAATAGCTCTATAACTTAGCCAGTGTCCACTTTTTGGTTTACAGATTCCTAAATACGCATTTACCTCTTGACTAACTTGGGCCCATAAATGCAAAATCAGAAGATTTTTTTGATCCGATTTGTCTCATTTAACAAAAAGCTACACTCATTCCAAAATTCAAATAAAAGAAAATAAAGATTGGTCTACACTCATGGCAGGCTCAGAGCAGGCTGAGGTCTGCTGCTTCCCCAAATGCCTGACATTTATCAAAAAATTTGAACTGAAAAAGAGTGAAAATGTGTGAGAAAAAGTTGCTGAAAAGTCACAAATAGTATAAAATAGAACAAATTTTTTCACCAAGCATGGATTGACTGAAATTTTACATTTTGCCACATGGTGATTTTTGTTCTGAAACTGCTACGAAAATTTGCTGTGACAGAAAATTTACTGAGAAAAACACCTATTGATTGTAATGTATTTGAAATGAGAAAAAAGTTGCGGTTGCAGCAAAAAAAGCTGCAGCAAAAAAGTCGCAGTCACACCAAAAAGAATCACATGCTTCCATTTTGAACATTTTTCAGCAGTTCCACTAATTTTCTGGTAAAGTGAAATGGGACAGATCCGCTCATCCCTAGTTGCAAAAATGAATTTTCAGACTTTTTCTGACTTTTTTGCATTGTTGTATTGTTAGATGGTATATTTTTGGATTTGACAGCTTTGTCGCATATTAAATCTTGAAAAAGTTGTTTCAGAATTAAGAATTACCTGCAAAAAAATTGCGGTCACACCAAAAAGAATCACATGCTTCCATTTCGAACATTTTTCAGCAGTTCCACTAATTTTCCAGTAAAGTTAAACGGGACAGATCCGCTCATCCCTAGTTGCAAAAATGAATTTTCAGACTTTTTCTGACTTTTTTGCATTGTTGTATTGTTAGATGGTATATTTTTGGATTTGACAGCTTTGTCGCATATTAAATCTTGAAAAAGTTGTTTCAGAATTAAGAATTACCTGCAACATAGCACCTCAAAAGTCCCCCTATAAACAATGTGTGTGATATAAAACAGCAGCCTGGAATCAATTTCTGCTTTTATTAAACAAAAGGAAATATGTACTCCATTTTAAACAGATGGTTTTGTGCTATATATACATATATACATTTTCTTTGGTTATTTGCATATATTATTATATGTTGATATAATTACAATTTATTTCTTACAAGTAATTATTAAATTCAATATACTCCAAGAAAAACTGCTTAAAATGTTGTTGATATACCAAGGAAGAACCCCTGCCAAAAGTATAGAGTAACTACAGTGTCAACCTCATTTATTGAAAAATATTTGAAACAATATTATTCATACATTTTATAAAATATTGTAAATATATATTTTACTACAATTGCTTATTCAGAAACTTGTATCAACACATTCAGAATCAATCTACAATACTATATGTAGGTTCATACTTTGTCACAAAGCACTTTATTTTAATTAATTCTGAAATTAACAGATGTTCATGTTCTCAGACATTTTAGTTTTGTACTTGACATTTCTTTTTACATTTTACAACATATTTCAGAAGTTATTGATCCCTGTCTGAGCCATATGTTTGTTCTATAATTATCATTACATGTATTCATCACCAATAGAAAACAAAATCATGCTAAAATATTGTGCAATAGCACAAATAAAGCAATATGCATACAAATGTTAAAAGGTTAAACCTCTTGATACTCTGAAAAGTTATGAATAACAGAATGATATGTTTTTTAGATAATGTTGCAAAGTCTTCTAGCATTTCCAGTAACACTGTTTTGGCTGTGTTTATCTCCTTGACATATTGTTCCAGTACAGTAAAGTAGTGATGAGTGAAGGCATGGATTTGCAGTGAATTTCAGCGTTTGATTTCCACGTTGGCGGACTGTTTCGCAAAATGGGCACAAAAATTTAAAACAGTGATTTTTCAAGAAAAAATTGTAAATTTTATGCCAGCAACATTTTTTCTTATGTGTGCCCTTCTTTTCTGAACCAAACTCTAACCAAAGCTACTCAGTGAATGTGTGCCATGAGTCTTTTCATATATTCCTTGGTAATGAAAAAATGGATTGCCTGTGGCAAACATAGATTTCTCAGTAAATGTTAAAACGATGGATCTATTTCTTGATAGATGGCAGATAGGCTGGTTGTTCTAATATATGGACTAATTTACAGACATGTAAAATGGTATTTAAAGAAGTATTTGTAATTTGTTCGCAGAACTAACATGATTACTTTGATTGTAAAGAGTATTTTCTTAGGAGAAAAAACTGATTACTCAATATTTCTCGTGTACATTGATATTTGTTCTGGTTTTTCACCATGTTGGCTATGATGGCCATATTTGTACAATAGGGTATTCCAGCCAAAAAATGTTTCTATGGATCGGGCTGATTACTCACCATATTTTATGTCTGGGGGCTGGACTACAATAAAATAAACTTGTTTTTCAAAAAGCACCTGTACCAATTGTACAGTATATGACAATAAAAGTGCCATATTGTGCCTGTGTGGGGTGTGTTTTCTGTTACTATATTAAAGAAAAAGACCAAGTAATATAACTAGTACTGGGTAAAAAAGTTCACTCATCCCTAAATATATGATATTATATAGTAATGAATTATTAGTAATGATAGTAATGAATTTATCTTTTCATATTGTTGTAAGTACCATTGTGCCAACACCATAAATCAGAACAATTCCTTTTTTGTTCTAAGCCATGTAGTCTGAATAGATTAAAAGGTACTTGGGAATGTGGGAAGTTAATGCAGTAACTAATTTTTGGTATTATGTAGACATTGATAGTGTATAATAATCTGACACTGATTTGCTTGCTCTGTTTTTCAGTTTATACATTTTATGCTTTTCTGTTCTGCTACTAGCATGTTATTTAAAATGAGTCTTTGTTGCTGGAGCTATCACCACCCAGGAAACAGAAAGCAGTTTATCCTAGCAACCTGCCAAGCTGCTGGCAGAAGCTGAACCTAAATAGCTAGATTACAAATTAGAAAGGTGTAGAACAAAAAAATCAAAAATACAATAAAAACATACAAATAATAAAATGTTTAGATAATGACAGGTTGCCTTGTCATATAGTATAAACATGTATTTTTTTGGCGAACATACCAAAAATACATAAAGAAACACATACCCAAAATACATAAAGAAACACAATTCTAGTAGATTTTTCAGTATTAAAGAGAACATTTTTGCTTAACAAAGATAAAACTCTAATTGTAGAAACTCAAACATATTTTTTCAATTGATTTAAATATTTAGAAGCTCAGAAACCTCTATTTTTAAAACAGCATTCTTTTCCAGTAAAATACTTCTGAGGGCAACTAGATTGATAAGTGTAATTGTGTTCACTTTCTTTACTATTATTTTTCTTTAATGCTAGCCCTTCAGAGAAGGCACTAACCATACTATTTATAATCTTATCACAGTATTACAATTGAGTCTCATTTACTTCAAGGTATTTTACCCCTCAAACAAATATTTGGCCGAAAAGCTCAATTAAGAAAACAATCAATTTCCAGAGGCTAACCAATTAAACAGACTATATTTTGTATTCAGTAAAAATATCAATTTATATTTTTTCCCAGATTCCTTAAACTGATTCAATAAGCAGATAGTTAATCAACTTCATGGTTTTAAGCTATCCTTTGCCAAATGCCTTCCTCCTTCTCTTAAAGGAGAAGGAAAGGGTTAAAGTTTATTAGAAATCCTCACTTCCCTTTACCTGATCACTACCTTTTTTTTTCTCAATAGCCAGTCTATCTCCTGCAGTCCGCTTTTGAAGATATCGCTTTTTTATCTTCCTTGCAGCCGCCATTTTAGATATTTAAATTTAATAAACTTGGTGCTGTTTCACTAAATGCACATGCGCAAATCTCCAGCCTCCCCCTAAATGTGAGTATATGCTAGTTGAATGGTGCATATGCTCCTTATGTGTTTTGTGGATCACCATAGCAATGGTTGCTATTGGTGCATGTTTACCAGTGGGAGAGCCATACATGAACGCTCACAAATATATATATATATGTATAATTTGCATGGACTTGCCAATGGTCCTGGCAAGTGTGCATGTACACCAGTCTTGGTGCAGGAGCATGGCATGATGGGTATTTCCTTTACAGAACTCAGCATTTTTTTAGGACGCTTCTGATCTTGCAAACAGGCGGAATATGGGGAGAATTCAGGGCACCAATGACAGTACTGGAGGTATGCCTCTAGATAGGGCTTAACTCTTTAGTACCCTTTCCTTCTCCTTTAAGGGTATACTGTATGTATGAAAAATGATGCAGTCTCAAAAAAAATGTATATTTATTCAAAGTGCATATTTCAATTTTTTTCTTATTTCTTTTCATTTCTTCAAGTGTTTCACTGTTTTCAAGTTGTCAGGCCAATTGCTACTGCCTCATTTTTGTTAAACAAAAAAACATGAATAGCCACAGTTCTAAAGATACACTTGCCAATAACTATTATAGTATCTGGATAGGTCTTAGACAGTGTGATGACTTCTTTTCCATAATAATTTCAATGTAAATTGTGACAATTGAACAGTTAAATAATAAATAATATAAATTGTGAACATAAATATAGTTCATTATAAAATAAAGGTCATTAATAAAAGAGAGAGTTCAATCAAAATATACATGTAATAACAAAAGTTATTGACTCATCTACATAAACAAAAAAATGCAAAATACAAAAGAACACTACATCTAAATACAATATATAACAGATATGGTGTAACTACAAGCAACTGTGTGCTAAATAGGATGTGTTTGAAGGTTGCATATGTTGCATCCTGATCCTAATATGTAACATATAAATTACACAATATTAGTGATGAGCGAATCTGTCCCGTTCCGCTTCACCCTAAAATTTGCGAATCTGGCATGCAACAATTTTTTACTCGGGCAACAATTTTTTGTCGTTCAGCGAATTTTTCCGTAGCAAATTTTGTTGCACATTGAGCAAAAAAAAACGCCAATGGCAAAACGTGGAGATTTGCTGTGAATCCATACCTGCCCATCACTACACAACATCCTTAAATACACAAATCACAATATTTATATAAAATATACAAATATTGCATATATTAAAGTTATGACTTAAAGTAAACAAGTCTCCCTGAGGTAGCAATGATTACCATTAGCATATTTAAAACAAAATTTGCCCTTCCACTCCTGCATAGTTGAACTGGAAAGTAAAACCAACATTATAAAGAATTCCAATTGCAAATAATTTATAAAAAAAATTCTGCATTTCTCCATTGGCAATTTGTTTTTCTTTTTTTTTTTTCTTTGCAAAACTAGGTAAAAATTCAATGTGAATCCACCCAGATATATTTGGAGAAAAAAGTTTCTCATGTAAAAAAAGTTGTACATGAAAAAAAAAGTTGCACAATAAAAGTAAGAAAAAAAACACCCATTGATTTTAATGTATTTGAAGTAAAAAAAAATTGCACAAAAAAAAAAGGGTTTTTTTGCACATTTTTTTCTCCATTTAACAAATTTTTCAGGAGTTTCGGAAATTTTTCAGCAATGTGAAACATGACTATTATTTAGAAACTTTACTAACATAGTTTCTTAGTAGCATACAACAATAATAATTGTTATTGATTCATTTTTCATTTCTGCAGTCTGTGTATTTCCTGATGGTACATTATGGGGCAGATTTCCTTTCCATGAATGTCTGACATTTACAAAAATGTCTGAACTGAAAAAGTACACGAGGAAAAAGTTGCAGAAAAGGTGCAAAACTGCAACTTTTTTTAATTGTTGCACCAAAACCTCTACTTTTTCAAAATTCCAAATACTTGCAAAATTTTCCTTTATCAGGTCTTAATGAGGACTAAAACATTGAACATTTCCAATATGTGGTTTAAAAAATCAGGCGTTTTTTTTTAACATATGAGCAGTCCAACCTTTAACATATGCTAGTCCAACTGAAAACAGTAACAACTACATTGACAGTGCACCTTGATTTAAAGTTTTGAAGGAGTGCAAACTAGTGATGAGCGAATCTGTCCTGTTTCACTTCACTGAAATGGTGAAAAAATTGTGAAATGCCAAAAATGACACACATGAAAAAAAATTGTCAACAAAAAAAGATGCACATGACAATTTCTTTTCCTTTCTTTCTTTCTTTTGGGAAAAAGGTTAATCGTGTGAAAACTTATGGCCAAGATTCATTTTGAGATGCAATTTAATTCAGAAAAATGTATCTCACTATCATGTGAAAACTCTATTGAAGTCTATGAAAAAACTGGAACTGAATTAGGAGAAAAAAATTTTCTCCTCAAATTAAGGAGACAAAGAGATAACTTTTTTACTGAACTGAATTTGGCCCCAAATGTCTACTTGCTTTACTCCTACCACCAGGCAAACTACAGGAAGTTTTGCATTGGATCCTGGTGACAGATTACCCTATCCACCTTAATAACTGAATTACAGATTACTAGTGATGAGCGAATCTGTTCCGTTTCGCTTTGCCGAAAAATTTGCGAATTTTTCAAAAGATCCGCGAAACGGCGAAAAATTTGCGAAACGGCAAAAATGTTGTGCGACAAAAAAAATTGTCGCCCATGACTATTCTTTTGTCACCCGCGGCTATTATTTTGTCGCGCGGCTATTGTTTCGTCGCCCGCGGCTATTATTCCAACGCGCACGGCTATTATTTCGTCGCGCGGCTAATGTTTTGTTGCCTGCAGCTATTATTTTGTCGCGTGGCTATCATTTCGTCGCCGGCGGCTATTATTTCGTCGCCCGCGGCTATTATTTTGTCGCGCGGCTATTCTTTTGACGCCCGCGACTATTCTTTTTTGACGCCGGTGACAATTTTTGGACGTGCGGCAAATTTTTCTGTGGCAAATTTTTTCATCCGTTCCGCGAAACAATCCGCCAATGGCGAAACGCAAAAATTCGCCGCAAATCCATGCCTGGCAAAACATTTCGCCCATCACTACAGATTACCACAGGCTGTCTTTCCTTTCTATCACTCCTCTACCCCCACTCCATACTAGAGTAGCTGACAAGTAGGGCTGACCACTTCGAGCTATCCTCCCCAACATCTTTACTCAAAATTGCAAATATGTTGTTGTGGATTAACTGTGAACAAGCATTGGTGCATTATTCATTGCACCAATGTTAAAAAGGGTGTATACTGCCTCTTTAAAATTGTGTCACTCCATGGAGGATACAAATCCCCGAGAGGTGTCTAATCAGGATTAGCTCGTCATGTTTACTCTGCAAGAGAAAGGTGTGCTCAGAACACACAGAGACAGCAGAGTTTTGTGAATCTGCTGTAACCCTTATGTTATATTGCTGATAAAAGGTATTTTTCATTGCTCAACTGTTTTGTTGAAGTAAAACTACCTTATGTTTTATATACTGCTGCCAGCTGATATAAAAGCCATCTTTTTAAAAAAAAAAAAAAAAATTGTTGTCCTGAACATTGCTCTGTATGGACCTGCCACACTGCCACTTTTGAGTTTGCAGCTCCTTCCAGAATCCTTCGTGAAAGGTTTGGCTGAATACCGAAACCGAATTTGCATGTGCATATTTCCATATGCAAATTAGGAAAAGGAAGGGATAAAGAGAATTACGTGCTCAGCGTAATTAACAAAAAGTCAATTGATTTTAAGGATTCGGATTCGGTTTGGCCACAGGCATGAATTCGAATCCTGCTGAAAAAGGTAGAATCTTGGCCAAATCCCGAACCGAATCCCGGATTCGGTGCATCCTTAGAAATAAGGGCCCATCATAGAGTATAGCATGAATTTATTGAATGGACTTCAGAATTTTAGGCAGAAAAACATGACTTTTATAAAACCGGCATCCAAGATAAATTACAAGTGGTTGGAATCCCTATCTAGGTTAAAATTAAGAATTGGGTTTGTTAAATATAATATATAAGCAACTGCATCAACAAGTTTGCCCAAAAGTAGTTCTTAAACTTGATTCTTTTTGAAAAGCAGTGGCATCTGAAGATTATTCCACAGCAAGTTAAGCTCAATCAAATAAATAAAATGATGTGGTAAAACCTCTAACTCTTAAAGATACATTCTTATTTTGCCCCTTATTACTATAAACAATTGGGTAGCACAGAACTGACATGAGTGGCATAAAATAATATACATAACATATTTAGAAGATATTCCAAATAGAATTAAAGTTTTATGTCTAAGGGGAAGAAGCAGGGTGAACTGAGCGAATGTCCTCTCTGCATTTCTTACTAACAAGCTGTGGTTTACTTATTATACAGAATGGTGTTTCAGATGCATCAGTGAACATGTTAAATTGAACATTAAACTGGTGCTCTTGGTGTACTGTACCTAAGCAAGCTAATGCTTTAGAATAAGAATAGTTATTACTGTTGAATCCATTTTGAAGCCTTGTCTTCCTCCTTTATAATAAATGTATTATTTTTTTATTGCTATTATGTTAGGAAGAATTGGCAGAAAATATTTGATACAAACATTACATCAATGTTTTACATATTGGCTCAATGCATTGTATATTTAAGGCTATAGCACCTTGCTCAACTATGGGCACATTTATCAACAGTTGAGCCTTCGGGCTTGAGCATTCATATCCCAAAACCAAGCGAGAGTTCCCAAACTCTTGCGTGGTTTCTTCATCCGAATAGTCCAATTTTTGCAAAGCAGGTTTTAGGTGCAAGGTTTTTTTTTGGCCGGGGAAAAGAAAAACCCGATTTGCACGAATCAGGCTATTCAGATGAAGAATGCTAGAGCACAATGGCTCGAGCATTCATATATGTGCCCCTAAGGGGCCCATTTATCAATGTACGGATTTTGATTGTGTTTAAGTACGATTTGCGAAAAGTCGTATACTTAACGATAATTTCTAATAAGCGGAAATGTTATGAACGTTACAATATGAAAATATTGTGGTATGATCTGAAAGTTAGGAAGTTTTCGTATCGAAACAATCGTAAATGTCGCGAAAAACTTTCTGACTTTGAACCTTCAGTGCATGTTTTTGGAAGTCTCCCATAGGACTAAAAGGCACTCTGCAGCTCCAACCTGGCCAAAGGAAAGTCACAATATCGAAGCTTGAATGAATTACAAAACGTTCATACTCGTTGGACAAATACGATTTTGTTGCACAAATTGTCGCAAAGTACAAAAAAGTTGCGGAAATTAATGAAAATATCGTACAAAATATGCACAGTTCTAAAAGTTAGAAAAAATACAAATTTTTCGTTATCGTAAACCATCGTACATTGATAAAATAGGCCCCCTTACTGCTATTTTGCATATTTTGCTCTCATTTGATATTTAATCTGGGTAATATATGTTGCAGTTTGAACAGCATATCTTGAATTATTATCTCACTGATACTGTGGAATATAAAACATTTTATTTTAGAGAATAAAAAAAGTCAGTCTGAACATGGTAAGAAATAAAATCCCTTAGGATTTTTCTGTGTATAGAATTGTAGAATTTTCAGGGGTTTCCTAGTTAGACATATTTTATGGCCAATTTATCTCTAGGATTATGAGATTTAATTAATAATCTAAAATAGGTAACTATTGGGGGAATGTAATATAGGTCGCTAACAGAAAAAAAAGTTTGCAATGGGACCAAAAAGTTGCGATGTAATAAATGTTTAGTGAACAGCATTACATTGTGAACAGCGCTAAACATTAGCAAAAAAAATTTTACACATTGCTTGCAATTTTTATTACATTTTCCCATTTATCCCTCTAATTTAAACTACCAAATTGCAAAGGTTTACTAAATCTACTTTATGTTCTATAAGGCAGAAACTCTGACACTCCTTAGAGTATCAATCTCTTAAGCAAGAGAATCCCTGCCCAGGTTAGGCTGATGCCACACCAGGCGTAGGGCTGATTTTTTCGGCAAGCGGAAAAACGCTTGCTGAAAATTCAGCCCTACGCCTCCTACTTGTGCCTGCACCCGAATGAATGGAATACGCTCGGGTGCAGGCACATGTAGCCGATATACGCATGAAAATGCGAGACTTTGCATTCTCACGCGTTTTCATGCGTATATCGGCTACATGTGCCTGCACCCGAGCGTATCCCATTCATTCGGGTGCAGGCACAAGTAGCAGGCGTAGGGCTGAATTTTCGGCAAGCGTTTTTCCGCTTGCCGAAAAAATCAGCCCTACGCCTGGTGTGGCATCAGCCTTAGGGGCTGATTTACTTAGACACGATTTCGAATCCGAATTGGAAACATTCCGATTGGAAACGAACATTTTGCGACTTTTTCGTATTTTTTGCGATTTTTTCGGCGTCTTTACGATTTTTGCGTAAAAACGCAAGTTTTTCGGCGTCTTTACGATTTTTGCGTAAAAACGCGAGTTTTTCGGCGTCATTCCGAAAGTTGCGCAAAGTCGCGATTTTTTCGTATCGTTAACACTTGCGCGCAAAGTTGCGCCTTTTTCGTAGCGTTAAAACTTAAAAGGCGCGACGTTTCGCGCAAGTTTTAACGCTACGAAAAAATCGCGACTTTGCGCAACTTTCGTAATGACGCCGAAAAACTCGCGTTTTTACGCAAAAATCGTAAAGACGCCGAAAAACTCGCGTTTTTACGCAAAAATCGTAAAGACGCCGAAAAAATCGCAAAATTACCGATCATTACGAAAAAAACGCAATCGGACGCATTCGGCCCGTTCGTGGGTTAGTAAATGTGCCCCTTAGTCTTCTTTTAAATCAAGAAGGTCACCAAAAGAGTATCAGGACATGTGCTGACTGTGGGACCTGTTATCTAAAATGCTTGGGACCTGGGACCGGATAAGGGATCTTTCCATAATTTGGAATTCCCTATCTTAAGTCTACTAAAAATCATTTAAACATTAAATAAAAATAAACCCAATAGGATCTTTTCGTCTCCATTAAGGATTAATTAAATCTTAATTGGGATCATTATCTCTCATGTAATTATGTACTAAGACAAACCATCCTTGATATGAATGCAAGGGGTCTTCTGTACAGTCTAAAGTCTAATAAGTATAGAATTCCCACATACAAGTACAGTATGTGGCATTAAGAAAACTTAAAAATAAATATTGTTTATATTTAAAAGGCTGTGACTTCTGCTTCTGCAAAATCAGTACATGGCTTGTATTTTACAGGTGGAGAAAGCTGTCAAAATAAATGTATCACAGAAAACCTATATTTTTGGTAGGTATACATGTTACTCTCTGTCAGATCTTAATGATATCTCTAAAAATCTCCTCAAAACTTAGACTTTACAGCATTTTATCTACCACATTCTATTAGATACCAAAATAAAATATTTTAAATATACAGTAAATGTATATTTAAGAAAATTACATAATTTTACATAACATGCATAGAATAATGGCCTGTAGTGGACCCAATATGAAAATATTGCACACAAAAGAATCAAGTACAATATAAAATGCAAATACAATAAAACAAAAAAAGCAATAAAAATTTTAGTGAGACTGGTTGTTAAAATTCCAGTGTCTTGTTGTAAAATTAAAGTTTTACTAGCATAAACAACAAATCAACAGCTATGTGGAACTGAAAATACAAAGACATTGCTACAAATACAATTAAATCACTAAACATGCAATAAAATCCTTGAAACAGAATGCAAAAGTAATTACAGTGAATATAGTTTAGATGAGTGTATAATAAAGATTTTTTCTTTTTAACTTTTCAAATGGCCTGTCTTATGGAATTCCAGAGTGCCCCCCTTTCATTTGAAGCAGCGTAGGTAGTTTTTCACGGTGAGAGCAGTGAGGTTATGGAATGCCCTTAATAGTGATTTTGTAATGGCAGATTCTGTTAATGCCTTTAAGAGGGGCCTGGATGATTTCTTGAACAATCAGAATATCCAAGGCTATTGTGATACTAATATCTACAGTTAGTATTGATGTTGGTATATATGGTTTAAGTATGTGAGTGTTTAGATAGGTCAGTATAGGTTTGTGTTTGCTGACTTTACTTGGAAGGGTTGAACTTGATGGACTCTGGCCATTTTTCAACCCTATGTAACCATGTAAAAGAAAGAAACAATTGTGCAACTGTGTATATGTGAGTGTGCAAACGTCACCTTTTTTGTTAGCTTATAGAACATTTCGGAATGTATATGAAAAGTTTGTTAAAGCTCCATGACTTTTTTGTGGTTTTCGATAAAAAAACACAAAAAAACACACTTTGCACAAAGACTACGAGCATTTCGTGATTCTTTAATGTTTGGTTAAACTTTCCTCTGGACTATCTTTTCGCCAGGTTTGATCTGTCGAGGGCCATTGAGTTGTATGGAAGGCTTCCAAAGCCAGACATTGAAGGCATCAAAGGCTATGAAAATATCGTGACTTTTGGAACAATAAAAGCATTTTCGTGACATTTTAGAACATTTTTAGAAATTATTGTGGTTACTCCAAATTTTGCCATATCGTGTTTTAAGCCCAGAAAAAATCAGATCTTAGTAAATGTGCCCCTAGGTATTTGTAAATGTAAAGAGTGTTTGTTTGTTGGTATGTATGTGCATGTAACACTAATCTGAGTGCAAGCATGCAATCAACCAAAACATGTTGGATAGCCACAGGATTCAGAGGATTGCTGCCATGATAAATGAGTTCCAAGTTGGATGGCACTGAGGATGCAGGAAGCAGAGACAACAGCAGACACATGATTTAAATGTGTCTGATGTTGTGTGTGACCCTAAGGGTGATCATGCCATGGGGGTGAGTCATTCCTGCTCTCCTTGTTGCCTAAGAGCAGGGTAATGATGGATCAGCTTTAAATGCCCCATTCTGACACCATGACCAGAAGTTATCCAGAATCTATGTACTATAGCATGTGGAACTTTTTATACATAGATACATAGAAAGTAGAATATATGTTCTGCACTTAAAGTGTTAGGAAGAGAATATAACCACAAGTCTCAAGGCTTTTTATTCAGAATAAAAGGATTTTTTTACAATTTGTGTAGACATTTTATGTTGCATTTAAAAACATAGCCTGTCTTTTTAGATTCCCATTTTAAATATGCATCCTAATATATATAGCTCATTTTCTGTAAAAGACTAAAGTTTGTGGCATCCCAGATTCTTGATTTCCCTATTTCAATCTCCAGTACTTCTTTAAAATAAGCATTAAATGATAATACAAAGTTTATTGCCAAAGATATTTTTTAAACTTTACTTCATTATTGGCTATCTGTTCTTGAAAATTGCTTTTGCAGTACTTTTTATGGAATACAAAATTGTGAGACCACGTCTATAACCTGATTTCAAAGCTTTCATTATACTTTCTTGATTGCATTTCCTCTTACTTTAACAGACCTTAGAGTAATTTGATGTCCACTTGACATGATTTATGGTAGTATGCTTTACTTTATAGTGAAAACTAGATTTGACAAGTAAAAAGAAAAAAGAGTTTTTGTATGATTTGATATTTTGTACCATTTGTATAATTTGAGTAACCTCTTAAAATGGAATACATTATATGGCTCATAAACTAAGTTGTAAATAGAATATTAGAATGCTTGCCATTAAGTTTACTTAAACATAACTCGTGATTGACATTTCTTTCATCTAAACTGCAGATAATCATCACTTGGACTGCTGCACATTTATAATGATATAGGAACTCTGTGGTGAAGCCACGGATATTAAAAAGTCACTTCATTTGTGAGAAATCAATCCAGAAATACCCCATTAAAGAGTATTTTCATGTCTCTGTTTTACTTTCTTTTGTCTTTCAGGGGCAGCAGACGTTTTGCTAGCACCCGGTTGCTGGTATGTTTTATGGCAAGTGATTTTTGGATTTCCATTCTTGAAATTCTTGAACATTCTTTAACATTCTTTAACATTTTACATTGCTGCATAATAATGATAACAAGCACAGCGTGCCAAGCGTGTCAAGCCTCAATTTGAATTTTCCTTGAGAAAGGGCAATTGCATGAACCACATAGGAACTGTGCTGTTTCACACATGAAATTATCTGTATCTGTGCCTCTGTGTGAGGCATCATTGGACGTCATTGTAGATATTAAAAGTGGTGGTGGTAATGAGCAGTGAGAGAAGCACACCTTGAAAAATGCTTATTATCCTGGCCAGGTTAAAAGCCTATTTTTGCTATTATTATTGGGGACCATTATATTAAAATGATCTGTGTCAGGCTAAGTAATCCTTCCACTACCTTTTATAATGCACTCTTTATATTTTCCCTTTATAAAGCCCATCTTAATCAAGGGGAAATGATAAATCACTTTGCGGGCTTATGTGATAAATTACTTTGCAAGCTTGCTATTCTGGAATGAATACGGGGACAAAGACCCGCACCCATTACTAGTAAAATGATCAAATTCATATCTGGATATATTAATGCCTCCTATGGTTTGCCAAGTATATAAATATCATGATTGTGCTTTTAAGTGCTAATAAATAAATAAATAATTATTTTAATCATTTTTGTGTAACATATTTAAAATTGCCTGATGTTGAAGAAATAGTGATGATATTATTATCATTTCTGTGTGCCCAAGTACTGTATAGTTATCTTTGTTTTGTTCCACTTAAATTACGTTTCCCCCTTTTCTGGGATTTTCTGTAAGTATTCAGTTTACATTTACATTTACTTTGGTATCCACAAATTTGTGTTTTTGGTTGCTGCACAATGCACACAGTATATTATTAACAGAGAAATAGTATGACTCAATAATTTTAGGAAATTGGTGTTAAAAGCAGTGTGTGATACATGGCAAATTTATCAAGGAGTTTGTTTTATTTTATGCCACCGTTATTTTACATCTCTTCAGAAAGTCAAGTAAGTTCTGGCAGAAGTTACTCTGGAAAAAAACAACGGATTGATGAACCCCACATTTTTCCCTAACATTTTAAAGAGAATGCACACCAAGAGTCTTACACATTAATTTAGTTTGTACAATGTAATTCTCATTGTTTAATCAAACTATTGTAAACAACAAAATCTAATTACTAACAAGTTCAAATATAATTATCTGAGAACTAAATGAGAAAAAAAGTTATGTGTTTTTTTTAGCAAGATCTTGGTTAATATTCTGGTTGACTTTAAATAGATAGATAGATAGATAGATAGATAGATAGATAGATAGATAGACTCTGCGGGGCAAAGATCTCTTTCTCTTGTCTCTTTGACACTTAACCTTTAATCTCTAATGTAACTGTACTTTGTACCCCAGTCACCCAAGAACAAGATGCATGGTGATTACACTGAGTACACCCCTGTTATGAGTACTACAGGCTAGAGAACTGTGCAGGCACAGATAGGAGCAGTAACTCATAGAGGCAGCACCTGTTCAGATGTTAGGGCAGTCTGTGGGGGAAAGCCTCAGTCAGGTCACACAACAGAGCAGTTTGGAAAGCCTAGCCGGTTCAAACACAGAAACACAATTATTCAGACAATAATTCATTAGAGTAGGCTGAAGGGACACCTTAGTGTCTTACAAGTTGCAAGGTAGCATGTATGGGCTGTAGTAGCATTCTAAATAGTATCAATATTGCATCTAAACTATGGTTTTGAAGTTGCATTCATAAATGCTTTATGTACATTGTTAAATTTATAACATAATTTTTTTTATTCTACATCAGGGCTGTCCAGCTGGAGGCCCTTGAGCCTTCATGGCTCCATTGACCTTTTTGAGTGAAACCAAGATTTTGTTATTCTGCTATAAATTTTGCATGTACTAGACTGAATAATTGGACCACTTAACAGAAAAATTTGGACAGCACTATTCTATACAGGGTAATAAATCACTTCAGAGTAATACTCTCCAGGTGATATTTTTCAAGTAAATATAAAAATGGTGTCAGGTTGGATTCCTGCTGCTATTGCAGTATTACACTGTTAGATCTTACTAACTTGGGAATTGCTACATCACAGTATTTATAAAAAGATAGAGCGCACAAGGAAAACTCCCCTAGTGTAGGACCAATGATATAATTACAAGGTTCAAAATCCTGTTACCAATTAGCAGGAGATGTGAGTAAAATGTATCAGGTAAGAGCCCACCACAGTGCTCCCCCTCCCGCCTATATACTTACAAACACAGTGTTGAGGATTGCTTTTCAAAAGACACTTGATCCCTCAGCATTTCAGCAATGGCAATGCCTACCCATTCAATCAGTGTGTGAAAAAACAATAAAGGATACAATTAAAATTTAAAATTTTTAATGATGTATAAATAATTAAAACAGATCTCTACTCACAAAATTGACATTGTACTCATATCTCCTACTAATTGGTAAGAGGATTTTGAAACCTTGTAATTATACCATTGGTGATACACTAGGGGAGTTTTCCCTTGTTTTCCCCTCTTTTTTTTTAAGCACTTCCTGGTTAGTGTGTATGAAGCTACTGAGAGCTGCCTTTACTTGGATTTGAGTTCAGCGTGCCTTTATTCTTTTATTGGTATCACAGTATTTGTGTAATGTAATGTGAGAAAACTTCAGTAACCAGTTCAATAACAAAACACAGCATGCAAATGGGTTAATATCATTATAGTTAACAGAATACATCCTACATCAAATTAGCAGCTACTGTTTTTACATTTTACTGTTTTGAAATAACGAGACAAAAAATAAATCACAAATAAATATTGATTTTAAATATTACTTCCTCCCAAAACAAAAAGTCACAATATATCAATCAACACAGAGAGGCAGCCAGGAACCATGGGTGTAAGAAAATATTCCCTTTGAATTAATTTATTAAAGGACAAGTAAACCTTGGAACAATCAAGTATTATTGTAAGCCATGCAGGTTACTGTTTTGGGCAATTTGCATTTCTCTTATGCTAAAAGTTGGCCTTGCCCTGTAGCTATCATATATCCTTAGCTGGTCAGATATTGGTGTTATTTTCCCTCCTAGCTGGTGATTAACAAATTTTTTTGCCAGGTTTTACAATAAAAAAACACCTATAGGCTCCGATCAGTGCCACAAAAGTTGCACGGTACAAAAAAAGTTGTGTGGTAGCCTCAAGAAAAAAACACCCATTGACTTCAATGCATTTCACAAATTTTTCAGTGAAGCAAAACAGAACGGATTTGCCTCAGTATTCCTTGCCAGTACATGTTCAGTAGCACCACACTTTCCCTCACAAGGTGCAGTGTGTCTTTGAAAAGAAGCATAGGCTTCAAAGGAAACACAGCATGACAAAAATAAATGAAGATGCCTGCTGTCTGTTTATGGACAGTTCTTTGTTCAGAATTCATAAATATCCCCATAATGTTCTTATACATCATATGTGCTGTGTGTGCAACTCACGAGCTACACAACTGTGTGACAAAGATGGTAGGGCTGAATGTAAATTAGAGTCAAGAAACCCAAATAATCAATCCTTTAAATGTAATAGCCTAAAGGGCAGGTTTATCAAAATGTGAGATTAGAGTTCACATTAAATCAAATGGTAAACTCACACTTTCACTAGTGATGAGTAAATTTGTCCTATTTTGTTTTGGCGAAAAAATTGCGAACCTTTGAAAAAAAATTATTTTTTTTGACGTGTGCAACTTTTTTTTTGTCATGCAGTGAATCTTTGCACCCATTTCACAAAAAAATCTGCCAATGGTGAAATGTGGAAATTTGGCGCAAATCCATGCCTGCTGAAACATTTTGCTCATCACTTTCACCCATTGCTAAATACATTTCTAAATATCCCATAGGAATAAATATGCATAAAATATGCATATGTATAAAAACCAAATATGTTTTTAAAATCTTTTAATTATTATTCATAGCCATATACATTTACTGTACCATTTGTTAGAAGTCAGCTAAATTAATCACATTTTAATCCTATGCATACTTGTATTCTTATTTCAATGCCTCCGAGTGTATTTATAATTAAAACAGTGCATTTTAATAGCAAATGTGTTGCTGACGTTTTAATTGTTTCTGATACATCTCAATCCTAAATTACCTCAAGCTATTATTCACAGAATAACATCGAGTTTTGATAGATAATTTGCACCTAAATGATAGCTCTTCTCAATAAAGTAAACATTTTACACCTGTAAGGCTCACATAGCACTTTAGGGTGGTTTGCATGTGGTTTTGTCCCATATTGCCACATGTACCTGTGCCAGCAGCCATATTGCCCCATGTACCTGTGCCAGCAGCCATATTGCCCCATGTACCTGTGCAAGCAGCCATCATATTGCCCAACATCTGTCCCTGTGGCAGCAGCAGCCAACACTGTATATAACCCAATTTGGCCCCAGTTTGTACCTATGCCAGCAGGCAGCAGCAGCCAAAAAATCAAGCAAGCGCCAGAACTCCTGGGTTCCCGCCAGCTCTCTCTGTCTCTGCCGTTTGAACGATGGTGAATGCGTGCGCCAACCCCTACTGCGCATGTGTCACAGTGAGCCGGATATAGTTATATGCCGGGCCAGATGTGGCCCGCAGGCCGCCAGTTTGACACATATGCTGTACAGTATATGACTTCTACTGACTATGTCTTCTATGACTTGTTCTATGACTTTTTAAATTCATTATTTTACTTTTATGGCTTATTTGACTTCTGAAATGACTGCTATGACTTTTTAAATTATTTATTATATGCCATGTATGACGTCTCATATGACTTACATGGCACCTAAGGGGTAGGTTTATCTGGTGAAATTAGATAACAACAAGAGATCCTTTGCATTCACCCATTACCAATAGTGTTGAGCAAATCTTGCAAAAGATTTGCGAATCAGCAAAAAATTAGCAAAACAGCTAAAATGTTGCGTGGCAAAAAAAATTGTTGCACGTGTTATTTTTATGCAACCCAGAAATGCTTTCCTGTTTAAGCAAAACAGGGATTGTTTGCCCATGTGGACATAGACAGTACTGTTTCTATTTTTGCTGATGATACTTAATTGTGCAAAATTATAAGTTCCATGCAGGATGCTGCCGCTTTGCAGAGCGACAAATTGGAAAACTGGGCAGCAAACTGGAAAATAAGGTTCAATGTTGAAAAGTTATGCACTTTGGTAGAAATAATATAAATGCAAGTTATACATTAAATGGTGGTGTTTTGGGGGAACCTTAACAGAAAAGGATTTGGGGATTCTTGTAGATAATAAGTTGCCTTATTCCAGCAAATAAAGTGCTGTCTTGCATAAAAAAGGGCATTAACTTAAGGGATGAAAATATAATTTTGCCTCTTTATAAGTCTCTGGTAAGGCCTCACCTTGAGTATGCGGTGCAATCGCCAAATATGATATTATCGTGACTAATACGTTTTTTTTTCGTAAGCTTTTTCGTGATATCTGCGATCTTCAGAAATTATTGTATCCAATCTGAATTTTTCCCATTCGGGATTCAAACTCGTGATTTAATGAATGTGCCCCTTTGTTTTTAAAAAAAAATTTCTATATTGCAAGTGCTTTTTTGGGGGGAGAGGGGGGGAATCCAATAACTTACAACGTGTTCTGGCACATTAGTTTGTCATATTTTTATTTACAGGTTAGATCGGGTACTCTTTATACCCTGACTAGTGATGAGCGAATCTGTTCCGTTTCACTTCGCCGAAAAATTTGCGAATCTTTCAAAAGATCCGCGAAATGGCGAAAAATTTGCGAATCTTTCAAAAGATCCGCGAAATGGCGAAAAATTCGCGAATCTTTCAAAAGATCCGCGAAATGGCGAAAAATTTGCGAAATGGCGAAAATGTTGTGCGACAAAAAAAATTGTCGCCCGCGACTATTCTTTTGTCGCCCGCGGCTATTATTTTGTCGCGCGGCTATTGTTTCGTAGCCCGCGGCTATTGTTTTGTTGCACGGCTATTGTTTCGTTGCCTGCGGCTATTATTTTTTCGCGCGGCTATTGTTTTGTCGCCCGCGGCTATTGTTTTGTCGCGCTGCTATTTTTTCGTTGCCCGCGGCTATTATTTTGTCGCGCGACTATTCTTTTTTGACGCCCGCGACTATTCTTTTTTGACGCCCGCCACTATTCTTTTTTGACGCCGGCGACAATTTTTGGACGTGCAGCGAATTTTTCGGCGGCGAATTTTTTCATCTGTTTCGCGAAACAATCCGCCAAAGGCGAAACGCGGAAACGCCTAAACGCCGTGAATCCATGTCTGGCGAAACATTTCGCCCATCACTAACCCTGACCACAGGAGTAAGGTGCCACCTGATCACTTAAACTACAAGCAAGTAGGGTAGAGAATGAAGAAACTTTTTGTTCAAATATGAAAATCTGGAACCAATTTATTTGGAAGCAATATTTCTTGCTGTCGCAAAAGTATGCTGTATAATGGACTAGACTCTAACTAAAAATTCTGTTTTTGTGAATTCACATCATCTTTAACTAAAACTGCTTCTTGATGTGTCAGAATTGAAAACCTAAAAAATTGTTTTGCAATGAAGGATAAGTACAGTGGTACAGAGCAATAAATGATTAAACTATATTAATGATAACGAGGGTTGCCACCTCTGCTGGCTTTCTTAGCCAGGCAGGGGATGGGGGCGATGTCACAGGGCAGGGAAGAGGCAGGGCACATGCATCACAGGGGTGAGACTGATTGGCGGTGATTGGCCAATCGCCGTATCAGTGTTACTGAGTCCTGCCCGGTTTTCCTTATTTGAGAAACCAGGCAGGGGTTTTTGACCATGGCAGCCAGGGCTGCCATCAGAAATCACGGGGCCCCGTACAACAAAATTATCAGGGCCCCCCAGAGGCCTAATGGTTAAAAACCAGAACACATATTGGTGACCATGGGTACCGTGTAACCAACAAGAGGGAGACGTGACAACAGCAGTGCTAATAATTATGGCACGAGGGGAGACTGGGGGAACTGTTGGCTATGTGGGCGACAACACAAAAAACTCTAACTGCAGATAATAAAAAATGTACACTTATACTGCTGCGCCACTGCTGCCTTGCTATGTACCCCTATACTGCTGCGCCACTGCTACACAAGCAACATAAGGCTTGGTTATATAGAAAATGTGCAAGTGCAAAATTCTGCTTACTTTCTCTTTTTGATTTTGCTGTTCTCTGATTTCTGCTTTGCTTTTCTCTCCTGTTTTCTTACATTTTCCTATGTTTTTTCTTCTTCCAGCATTTCAGCTCTTATACTACTTTTCATCTCTTTTAAACTTTTTGTCCATATTTCACACTGTCATCTCTGCTAGTGTTTCACCCACCTTTCCTAACTTCTTTGTTTTTCTCTACATACTCTCCCTTTCTGTTTCTCCCAATCTCTTCACTCTCCCATTCACCATATTTTTCTGCCAAACACTTTTTCTTACCCATTCCTTGTTTTTCCCATACTTTTCTCTATGGGGGAGGGCTGGGCCAATCCAGGCTGCAGAGTTCTGGGCAATCCAGGCTGGGGGTGAACTGGGCCAATCCGGGCTGCTGCTGGCTGGGCCAATCGGGTTGGGGGCGGACTGGGCCAATCGGGTTGGGGGGGGGGGGCTGGGCCAATCCGGGCTGGGGCTGTCTGGGCCAATCGGGTTGGGGGCAGACTGGGCCAATCGGGTTGGGGGGGGGGGCTGGGCCAATCGGGTTGGGGGGGGGGCTGGGCCAATCCGGGCTGGGGCTGTCTGGGCCAATTGGGTTGGGGGCGGACTGGGCCAATCGGGTTGGGGGCGGACTGGGCCAATCGGGTTGGGGGGGGGCTGGGCCAATTCGGGCTGCTCCTGGCTGGGCCAATCGGATGGGGGTGGGCCGGGCAAGCAGTTCTGGGGGCAGGCAGTGCAACGATCTTGGGTAAAGGAAGATCCTAGGTTTAGGAGTGGGGCCCGGCTAATAAAGGTGAGTGCAGTAGAGCCGGGCCCCCCCTTAAGAGCCAAAACTCACGGGGCCCGGGACGATTGTCCCCCCTGTACCCCCCTGATGGTGGCCCTGATGGCAGCCCTACCAAAAACCATGCTGTGCAGGTCAACCTTAAAGATAACAGGTGCCAATCTTAAAGATAAAACTGATTTCTTTTTCCCAATATTCAATTAACAGTAATTGTTTAAGCCTGATGATGTCATTTATAGTGAAAGGTAATATATGAGGTGCCTTATTCAAAAGCAACTTATAATAAAGCATTATTATGTAATTTTAAAATAAATACAAACATGTGAATACACTAACATAACAAAAACATACAGTTATTAAAAATATTTTAGAAAATTATAAACAACCACACACCACCATATTAATGCATTAATATAAACATCTGGTGGAACACTTTAATCCTTAAGTAAATCTTAAAATAACAGTATGAATTAATGGAAACTGTGTTAATGCTAGATCTTTTACGTTACATTGACTTCATTGCACTACAGACAAGAAGCAAAAAAAAAAAAAAAAGGTTTTTTGTGCTAAAAGTTCCTCTTATAATATAAAACGCAGTTGGATGAATGTACTTACAGTCTTTGGTAAAAGCAATTTAGAATGCATTACAGTTTTAATGGCTTTATTTTTTTTTCTTTATTTAAATCTCATTTTATGTGGGTGTCATATCAACTGTTAATTCTTGTTCCATTCCAGAAAATAAATGCACTCTTTGTACGATGGATTATAATGATTTTTTAATACTATGATACAAACTTTAAAACAACACGGAACATCTCTTTATTAGCAGTAAAGATAGATAGAAAACTGTGTAGTATAAAACAACACACAATATGTTATTTAATTAGTACATTTTAAATGATTCCTTTTTCTCTGTAATAATAAAACATTATGCAGTAGAGTGAAAAGCCAAACTCAAATGAGAAAGTCAGCTTTTTCACTCTACTGTGCATTCGTTGGCCCCGGGATTTTAAAGATCCAGATGAAGCCACTTGGATTTGTAAGTTAAATACATCATGACTCAAGATAAAATGAAGAAACTGTGTTATCTTAAGTCATGCAAACTCATTTATCATATTTAACCTTTCAAAGAGCACCATTGTTTACATAAGGCAACTCCTTAATTATATGGGACTTTATGATGCAAACTCCTGCGTTAAGGGCTCTGGCACACGGGGAGATTAGTCGCCCACGGCAAAACTCCCTGTTTGCGGGCGACTAATCTCCCCGAGTTGCCTTCCCCTGCCATCCCATCGGCGACAATGTAAGTCGCCGGTGGGATGGCAGACGCGGCGGGGCGATTTCGGGAAATCGCCGAAAAAGACTCGAGAGTCTTTTTCGCCGATTTGCGTGAAATCACGCCGCCACGTGTGCCATCCCGCCGGCGACTTACATGTTTGCCGGTGGGATGGCAGGGGAAGGCAACTTGGGGAGATTAGTCGCCCGCAAACAGGGAGTTTTGCCGCGGGCGACTAATCTCCCCGTGTGCCAGAGCCCTAAATGGGATAAGTAAGTTAAATGAGTTTAGTTATTCTGTGTTAAACACACAAACCAGAGTGGCTTCATTTGTAGATGAGGAAAGGAAGAGGATTCCTGGTTGCATGAACAGGAGCACTGACCTAGGGTGATTACAATCACTGGAGGTACCTAACATTTGGCATCCCCCAGTAACTTTCTTTTTTCTTTAATCCATATTGGTTTAAATGCTTTTTAGTGGACATAAGGTATGGTGATCCAAATTACAGAAGTACCGCAGGTCCCAAGCATTCTGGATAATATATCCCATACCTATTTATTAAATCTTATAATATATTCAAATAGGAGCATTTTTGCTAAAGTGTGAAATGTTCAGATATCTAATTTTTTAACATTATAGCCTTTATTGATTGAGTGCTATACAGTTGCAAAAAACAGTTTACTTTGTCATTGTTACAGTTGGAATACATCTAACATCTATGAATAAGGCACAGTATAATTGTAAAGGGTTATAAAGAAAACAACACTCCAAAAGGGGCACAAGGATCTTTAAAAGGGATTGATACATAAAAATTAAACAAAGCATGGATGTGCCATTCAGATTGTTTACTCATTGGGTTTTGCACAGGGTTATGTTTTAGTGCTGGTGGGTATTGAAAGATACCTGTTTATGTTAGGATATTTATTCTTACCCCAGTACAGCTTGGATACCTTTAAGCTTACATTTTTTTACTGGGTAACTAATGGAATGGTGTAGTCTATTCATACCAGGGGCCAGGACTCCTTACATTTTTTTCACCATAGGTAAAAACTGACCTACACATCAACCGTTTTCTAAAATGTAAGTACACTTTGATGTTTTAACTTTTCACTGGTTAACATTCATGTCTTTTTGCCAGGCAAAATTTTTCCAATGCAAAAATGTTTATGCATTTATCAGGAGCACCAAAGCTATTTTTTGTGGGATTTTTTTAAATAATTTTGCCAGTCCAGGCCGGAGAACTGCCATTATAAAGATACAGCAGCCACTTAAGGCTCTCATTATTTTTGTCATAATATCCCACATGCTTAAAGAGATACTGACAAGTGAAATTAAACTGTTTTTAATATATCATTACACTAACTTTGCAGGAGCTTTAGAATTTTACCATAAAAGTATTTGCTTTTACAGTACCTATCTGATCCCCCATTTTCCTCTATGAGGGGGCTGCCATGTTTGTGCAGCATTAGGCCGTTAGCATTAGAAGCTATAACTGACAGGCGGAGAAGGGACAGTCAGGTTGGCAAAACAGTCAGGTTTAGGAACTTCAAGGAACAGTCACTTACAAAAGCAGCCCTATCAGTGAAAAATGATCAACATGACCTATAGGTAATTTTTAATGTTCATTCATATTTTGAAAAGTAGTTTGAAAGAGATATTATCAGTGGCCCTCCACAAAAAAAATTGTAACGTAGCCCTTACACCAATATCCTGCCAAAGTATTAGATATGGTTTAGATATAGGCATGATTTTGGTAGACAAAGAATTTGCTCCTTGTCTGTGTCCTTCCAATGTTATAGAAAAAAATATTGTTTCTGTTGAACAAAAAGGCTTATGTGATATATTCCATGCACCTTGCACCTTTTAAATCCATAGGATATAAAAACATGTTCAATAGATTTACCCCACCTAATCGTGCTAACATCTCAGTAATAAAACAGATTATACTGAGTGTGTTTACAAGTTTACATAGCAAGCATGTCACCTGTGGCAATTGTTTATTTTAGAAATGAAATGCATGCCGTGCAGCAAGACATAAAATGCGCTAGCTATCTAACAGTTGGAAAAAGGAATAACAGAAATTATAGGCTTGTGTCAAAAAGAAAAGCAAAAGATGGCACACAGAGAAAGTCAATCAAACAAATCGCAGAGGTAGAGATACCCTTATAAGCTATACCCTTTTGGAGAGCAATTTTAAGCACCCAAGCATCAGTTCCTAAATGGTGTCATGGGATTTATATAGGACATATATCAGGCAGCAGTGGATGTGTGCATTTCCTCATCCCAAGTATCTGTACCTCGCCTTTATATATTGTGGCAGGGAGGAGAGTAGGATATCAGGAACAGAGGAATTATATACAGAGTACTGAATACATATACCACTTATCCATGTTCCCTCGAAGATGTGCACTTTGACCAATGCACAAATTAAATTGTGGTGCGCACAAAGAACTTTGTGTGAAAACACATAAGGCACACCAGTTTTTTAAAGAAATATTTTGTGCACACAGCCAAGAAGAAATTAGAGGGAACATTGCAACCTATCAAAGTGATAAATATAACAGATAGCGAACAAACAGTACCCATGTACCATAATACCAGCAACAAAATTTAAATAACAGTAAAGGTAGCAGCTAAATTCTAATAAAGGGCTTTAGGATGTTGTCTTAAGTGAGATGCCCACAAAAGTCCGGATAAAAGGCCAACCATTTGGGGGTTTTAACTTTAAAAGCAAGCAAGGTGCAGGTAAAACTTGGCCCCTTTTGTTAAATGAATATTGAAGCAATTCTCAATGAATCGGATAAAAGTGAGTGAAGGACTGGCCAGACCTAGGATAACTTCGGCATAGTTGGCAAGCTTGAAGATATTGCAATATATGGACAAACAATTCCTGTTTTGCTTTTCCCTGTTTTTCCCTTTTTGCTATCATTTTTAAAAAAGGCCTGGCAAAGGGTTGTTTAGCCTTCCTTTTATTCCATGCTTTGCTAATAGAAAAGGGATTGTTGCCTATTCTTTCCTTCAATGTGGTATTGGTTTTACCCACGTACTACAATGCACAAGGGCAAGTCAAGATATAAACAACAAAAGTAGTGTACAGGAAAGTCTGTGCAACATTTTATACCATTTCACAGGGTAAGGGTAGGGGAAGTCTGGGCCAACCCACAGGCATTTACAGGCTACACAATCTGGGCACCTATTGCACCCAAGTTTATATTAAGAGGATAACCAGTTACCACCAACTACTGGTCTAGTCCTAACCAGAATATCTCTCAGAATCCTATTTCATTTATTTATACAGAATTGGCCAGTTATTATATAATATATATGTTACAAGACAATGTAAGGTGTTGCCCAAGGTATGTATTTGTTCAAACTGTTACATAAACAGGTTTGCATAGGAAGGTGCTAGCACACTACTTATAGCCATCCCAGAGAATGTTTTTTTAAATTTAAAATATATATATATATATGTCAATATCGGTTCTAGTAAGTCAATAAGGAACTCTTTTAGCACTGTTTTGTCAAGACATGTTTTAAAGTTCTACCCTGCATGCAGAGTATGCATGCTTGGTGTGGAACGATTGGTACACAGACTTTGGACATTGTGGCTTGAAGACAGCCCCCTTGCAAATCCCCTAATTGTTTAAGGGCCCTAATTACTTGTGTAGAGTCTTGGGTATATATTGGCATTACATTGACTGAAAGCTTTGAGAGGCTGTGAGGGATCTGAGAATTAGAACAGTGTCCTGGTCAATTCAGACTGCATGAAGGGTCTGCATGAAGCTTAGCATAAAGTATAGCAGTCCGTCATCACAATGCCACCCCCTTTGTCTGCTGGGCGGATGACCAGGTCAGGGTTTCCCATTCTGACTTTGTGAGGTTAAGGTAAGATTTACTGGAATGTAAGGTATAGGTTATTACCTTAAACACAATTTTGCTAAATCTCCAAACTGCAGCTGGTGTGTTGGGCCTTAGAGTAGCGCACTGTTGGTTTATCTCTGAAGTGCCATCTAAGTTTAAATTTATGCTAAAATTCATGTATATCCACCAAAAGGTCCAATGGATCAAGTAAACAGTATTACTGGATGCTAAACTTTGTACTGCCATGCAGGCAGGATTGACCAGGGCACTTTTTAATATTTAACATCAGACTATCCACATAGAACCATTATATACTCCCAAAGAAGAAACACACTAACATCTTTAAAAAAATTATTTTTTCAATAAGACATGAGAAAGGTTGCATGCTTGCTTTATTTGCTTTTTGCCTGCACGTAGACAGAGATCAAAGGATACATTAATTCAGCTGCCTAGATAATGGGTAACACATTCCATATTACCACCAAATATTCCAGTAATCTTAGTATTTAATGTTAAAAAAAATTACATTTTGTAATGTTTATGGCCTTTATCAGGAACTAAAATCATACATACCTTAATTAGGAACTGCATACCATGCATCAATAAAGTGTTAAGTAAGGAAGGGTATACTATTGTCCTTAAACATCTGATGTAATGTATGCTAGCATATAGTTATTTACCTGTACATTAGGTAATTTTAATCAATATGTACCGTATTTTTCGGACCATAAGACGCACCGGACCATAAGACGCACCAATTTTTTGGGAAGGGAAATGAAGAAAAAAAGATTCTGAAACAAAGTGTCCTAAAATATTTTATGTGCATTAAAACCCAACCTGTACCAGCAGCACCCAACATATTGCCCCCCACCTGTACCAGCAGCACCCAACATATTTCACCCACCTGTACCAGCAGCAACCAACATATTTCACCCAACATATTGCCCCCATCTGTACCAGCATATAGCCTACCGATATACTTTAAAAAAATGTTTTTACTTGCCCGTGTGGTCTCCGCAGGGCCCTCCTCTATTTACCTGCGCTTAGCTCTGGCGCATGCACAATGACGCGCATGCGTATGGGCATGTGCGTCATTGTGCATGCGCACAGCGCCATAGCTAAGCGCCGGCAAATAGAGGAGGGCCCTGCGGAGACCACATGGGCAAGTAAAAACATTTTTTTAAAGTATATCGGTAGGCTATATTCGGACCATAAGACGCAGGGACTTTTTCCCCCCACTTCTGGGGGAAAAAAAGTGCGTCTTATGGTCCGAAAAATACGGTATATCAGTAAAGTTTTCTGAGTTTCTGTAATCCATTTTTTTTTGCTAAGTCAATACATCACCTAAGGTAAACATTCCCATAACACCCGCATCTTTGCAGCACCGACAAAGAAAACCTGCGTTATTCAATTTCACTGAGGAAGCACAGTTCCAGCGTGAAATATGTTGAGGTGAAAGGGGTTTTGTTTTAATGAAAAGAGTGCGTACTGCAGACACATTGTGTGTTTTTAAACTTTAATAAATATTTTCTTTTTCGTTAATATTGCACTTGGAGTGCTCCTCTTTGTTCTTTTTGCAAAGTCACTGTGAAGATAAGTTGAAGTTTAATTTCTATATGTTTCAGACTTTGATAGAAGACTAATTTAGCAAAACTTTGGTCTGGGTTGTTTGGAATTTGTTGGCAACTAGAAACATCTAGAACATGTTTTGTACTTATTTTCAGGACATATGTTTAGTTACGCATTACCCCATGTTATCTTGACACCTCACGTCATCGCATGACATATCCCAAATGTTCCAGACCAAGATTTGCCAGAGACCGTGCAAACTTTGAATGTTCCAGAAAGTATGTCATAGTACATGAATTTATATCAACAAGAACACTTGTTGGGGACTTGGTGGGGGAGATTGGAAATCCCTGTTGGGGTCGGAGCATGAAAATTTATGTACAACCTGTATTGTATGTGTGTGTTCCCTGCTGGTTTATTAAAGTTTATCAGATTCCTGAGTTCTGAGTTCAGGTGGTATTCTAAAAAGAGCAGATTTTCTCCCCCCAGTAAAATACTGAACAGTTACATAACTTATAGCATCTTAAATGTTTAGAGATTATGGCCACAAAAATGTCTTTTAGTCAAAAATGCCTTTATTTAAAACTTGAAGCCACAAAATAGGGCATAACTTAAACGTGGGTGACAAAAACTACAGGAAAGCTTTTAGAGATGGTAAAATGAATATTAAAATACATTTTACATTACAATGCTATGTGTTAGTGCCAAAACAGTTTAATGTGCAATAGATCTTGCAAGACAAATCTAATTGCATTCTATAAGGAGGTGAGCAGAAACCTAAACCTTGAGGTTGCAGCAGACATGATCTCCTTAGATTTTGCTAAAGCATTTGATACAGTATCACACAAAAGGTTAATTAATGAATTAAAGAATATTGGGCCTTGATCATACTATTTGCACTGAAATGGAGACCTGACTGAATGATGAATTATAAAGAGTAGTGATAAATGGAACAATTTCTAGTTGGACCGTGTTAAAAGGGGAGTATTTTTATAGCACCTTGGGGGGCTGGCCTTGGTCCTATATCTTTTAATTTGTTCACATAACCCCATAAAGTGGACACAGATCTTGCCAGAAAAATATAATTGCCTTACAAGAAGTTAAGCAGAAACCAAGGTGGGATCTAGATTTCACTAAAACATTTAAGACAGCACCGCACATAAGGTTAGTTAGGAAATACTGTCTGAAATATAGTGTGGTGATCAATTAAATATTTTTTCGGTTGGACCTATGTTAGGTGAGTACTCATGGAATACCTCAGGATTCTGTCCTTGGTTCTGTTTTTTTTAAAATGTATTCAAATGACTATGAGGTTGGCATGTAGTACTGACTCTTTTTATGCTCATAGTACTAAATTGTGCAAAACTGTAGGTTCCATTCATGATGTTGCCAATTTGCAAAGACATTTAGTGCAAATTTGATAAATGCAAGGTTATACAAATAGGCAAAAATATCAGAGAGAGAATTGTGCAGGTTGAAGGATCTATTTTTTTGTGGATAATAGACTTTGCAACTCTAGGAAGTATCAATGTCTACTAAATATAAATCATATTCTTTTTTGCATTAAAAGGGTGTTACTTTAAGAGAGGATAACATAATTTTATAATAATAGTTATCACTTTGAGTATTTACTATAGTTTTTGGTGCCAGGAACAAAATTAAAAAGCTAAAAGGGGGGGGCGTGGCTTGCCTTGGAGCTGAATGGCAGCGTGACTGCAGAGCTCCGTCAGCAAACAACCGATCCCTTGTGTACCAGCACAGTAAGAGATGGGAAAACCACAGAGAACGAGACCGGAGAAAGAGAGAATGACAGGGAAAAAACAGCAGCTGGCACAAACGGAGCTAACACCACTTTTTTTTAAAAGTAAAACCGAGCGCTCGACATCCAAGATGGCGCCCGCTCTCGATGAGGGAGAGGAAGACTGCGAGTCATACAGGCAGCCGTCAGAGCAGGAGAGCGAATCTGAAGAGGTATCAAACTTGCCTGCATATCTAGCTAACCTACCCTCTAAAGCTGATATAAAAGAAATGTTACAAGAGGTAACAAGCGCAATTAAAGAGGAAATACTAGATATAAAGAGGGATATGATCTCACTAGCTACAAGAGCTGATGATTTGGAGCTGAATCAAGTCAAGATTTCAGCTAACCAAAAAGCAGTTTACACACATATTAAGCAACAAGATGGCATCATACTAGAACTCCAGAGGCAGATTGAGGATCAGGAGAACAGAAGTAGGAGAAACAATATCAGAGTGAGAGGGGTACCTGAGACAATACAGAATGAAGAAATAAGGGCTGTTTTACTACAAATATTTAACAGCATTCTCAAAAAAGAACCCAACTCTGAAATAAAAATCGAGAGGGCACACAGAGTGCAAAAACCTAAGGCCGCACCCCTCAATGCTCCAAGAGATATCCTCTGCTGCCTACACAATTTTGCCTTAAAAGAAGAAATTCTTCTAAAAGCTAAAGACATTAGCAACCTTACATTTGAGGACAGTACCATTAAACTTTTTCAGGACATTTCCAGAACTACACTGACCAAGAGGAAACTTTTAAAACCACTCACTGACACTCTGCGAGAAAACAACATCCCCTACAGGTGGGGATACCCTTTCGCACTAACAGCGACTAAGGACGGTACTTCAGCAACTATACGCACACCTATGGATACAGTCACCTTCATCAAAAAGCTACATCTTTCCGAGATGGAACTCCCAGGGTGGGTACCTGAACATGGAAAGATCCCAGATTTATCGTTCGATCTACAAGGCGACTGGACACAAGCAACTCCGAAACGCACTCCACATACTCCGAGAACACCAAGGAACAGGACCAGACTGACCCACACCTGAAAGGATGGTAACAAATCAAAGACTATAGATACTCAAGGGTGAACTAGATAAAACATAAGTTAAAAGTAGATTCTGTTTACCCCAGACTTAACCCCTTTATAAAGGGCTTAAAACTTGACCAAAACATTTGACATATTGGTTTACTGTTTACTTATTTCTCTCCGTTAATGGTATATTTGTTTTTACAATAATAATGGTCTGATACTTGATCTATGTATAACAACCACACAAGCCAATCCCCACTCTATAGAGGCAGGCATAAAACATATTATACAATGGTGAACCAGATAACCTGAACCATAAGTTAACCCTGCCTCATCCCATATTTAACCCTGTCTATGAAAGGTTAAAAAATTGCTGAATCATAGGATCAAAGGTTTAAGGTTTTGCATGTTTTCTATCCATGTTTTTGACAAAGGTTTATGTACTAGACACATTTCTAGTGGTCTCACAAGGTGACCCCACAACAAGCCACCATACAAAGGCAGACAAATACTATAAGCAAAAATGACATATAGCGATGACAAGGTTATCAACCCTCCCATCTCTCATATTATGAGAAAACGGGATCGGGAGTTTGCTCTGAATGTAGAGAAATCACCCCAAAACGCTACACACCTCCAATCAACCATGCATCCCGCCATGATAAGAGTACACAGTACTCTAGCCGCTGCCAAACACCACAAGCTAAGGGGTATAACCCCAATAAGTCTACCGCGGCAACTGATCTTAACCACTGTTGTATATATGTTTACACAAGTTAAAGTTTCCCCCCTGACTAACCCCCCTTCACCCTTACCCACAACCCTCCAAGCTAACAGCAAGTGTATGCTCACTGAAGCATTAATAAACCCAGAAACTTACAATGATGAGTACAACTAACAAAGAGGTTATAGAATGCAAAGTGGTGTCATATAATGTCAATGGTCTAAACGAACCGGTTAAGAGGTCCCAAATATTCAACCAGTGCATAAAAGCCGGACACAATATTATAATGATACAAGAATCGCATTTTAAAGAGAACCATATACCCAAATTGAATGTGAAACAATACCCCCATGTTTATATGAGTAATAACCCAGAAAAAAAGGCAACAGGGGTCATCACTTTGGTCCACAAAGACTTACCATATAAACATATAGCAACACTAGCAGACAAAGAAGGGAGGTTCCTGCTGGTTAAATGTCAAATAGGAGAATTACTATGTACCCTCGCAAATGTGTATGTACCCAACAATGGGCAAATAACTTACCTGAAACAGTTTATGAAATCACTAGAAAACTTCAAAGAAGGCTTAACTATCCTAGGGGGAGATTTCAATCTAGTGCTGAACCCATTAACTGACTCCTCTTTAGGCAAAAGTAATATATCATACAAAGGGCTAAAAGATGTTAAAAAACTGTTCTCTGATTTACAACTAATAGACTTATGGAGAGCACAAAACCCCAAAGGAAGAGACTTTACACACTTCTCCAAAACACACTCAGTTTATTCAAGAATCGATTACATATTAGCAACTCAACATTGGTTACATTTATTTTCAAATACTAGCATTGGTAATACAATTTTATCAGATCACGCACCTGTATCAACAAAGTTTATTATCCCCAACACCATAAAACCCGAATTCACCTGGAGGATGAACGATTACCTTTTACATAAAGAAAAGATAAAAGAACAGATCAGATTATGTATAAGTCAAACAGTACAAGACAACATGACCAATACAATTTCTCCATGCACGCTTTGGGAGACGGTAAAATGTGTCCTGAGAGGCTTTCTCATATCAATAGGGAGCAACCTGAAAAAAGAAAAAAACAAAGAAATTAATAAACTAATCAAAGAAATTTCCATTCTAGAACAAACACATAAAGCTACCCAATCTCAACACAATTTATTGAAATTAGAAAGCAAGAGATTACAACTAAAAGCATTACTAGACCACAAAACAAACCAAGCATTCATGAGAAGCAAGCAGAAGTTTTATGAGCTGGGCGACAAATGCAATAAACATTTTGCAAACATACTCAAAAAAATACAGCCCCAAACACAGATCACTGCTATAAAAAATGGCAATAATACGATAAGTCACGATACTAAAGGAATAGCGCTAGCTTTTAAGGACTTCTATCAGCAACTTTACAAAATAAAAGGCCAAAACACCACAGAACGTAATAGGGACAAAATAGATGAGTTTATAAACAACGTAAAACTAAAACAGCTTTCTATAGAAGATAGTCAATTAATAGATGCTCCATTTACCCTCGAAGAAATCGAGAACAGCATAGACAGCCTCCCAGTAGGGAAAAGCCCCGGACCAGACGGTTATACAGCACTATATTATAAATGTTTCAAAAAGGAACTCAGCCCATTACTCTTGAAATATTTTAATTCTATAACACCAGATAATGGATTCCACCCCCAAGCCCAAGAAGCCCACATAACAATCATCCCCAAACCGGGGAAAGACCCCCAACAATGTGCCAGTTACAGACCCATATCCCTTATAAACATAGACATGAAACTATACGCAAAAATAATTGACAATAGAATCAAACAACACTTACCTCTCCTAATCCACCCAGATCAATCCGGCTTTGTACCTGGAAGGGAAGGAAGAGACAACACAGCTAAGACAATATCACTGATACATCATGCTAAAACAAGGCGAATCCCAGCTCTAATTCTCACAACAGATGCAGAGAAGGCTTTTGATAGGGTCTCTTGGGAATACCTAGAGAGAACTTTAGCAGGCTTTGGACTGGGTCAAACAACCAGACATAGGATACTAGCACTATACCAAAATCCAACAGCAAGAATAAGGGTCAACGGAACATTATCCCCTAAAGTCCAGATTTTCAACGGTACAAGGCAGGGCTGCCCCCTTTCACCAACCCTCTTTATACTAGTCATGGAAACCCTCCTGAATCACATAAGAAACAATCAAAACATATCAGGGCTGGCAATAAAAGGGAAAGAGTACAAATGTGCAGCATTTGCAGATGATCTGCTCATGGTTATAACAAAGCCTCTCATCTCCCTACCCAATATAGTTGCGCTACTCAAAACATACGGGGAACTATCCAACTTCAAAGTTAACTACTCTAAATCTGAAGTTCTGAACATTAATATACAAGAGAAAAATATCACACCACTAAAACAAAGCTTCTCATTCCAGTGGGCGGATAGAGGTATAAAATACCTGGGAATTAAAATTACATCATGTACTGTTTCCACACTATACTGTGCCTTGCGCAATATAGGTTAACCAGCCAGCTTAACACACTCCACATAAGACTCAGCAAAGAATACTCAGACTGCTCTGTGAGTTGAATAACTTGAATGCTTTATCCTTATGAAGAGTTTATTTTGTAAAACTGTAAAACAATATAATAACATTGCATCACAACCTGTACAACATATTCACACATGTAAACACATACAGGAAACCTAACATCTTACTTACAGACGGTTATGTAACCAGGGCCTGTGTAAAGGTGAAGAATCCTAGGGTCTGTCCCTCTTCTTGTGAGTTGTCTGTGTGCGCTCAAGATGGATACACTTCCACTTCCTGTGAACTTAGGGGGAGGTTTAACCTTGAATGATGTGTATAATTAACATATGGACAACTATCCCAAAGGGGGTCACTAGGTGGCAGCACATAACAGCTGAACTAATATTAATGCATACAATCTAACATTAAATTGGCATCAGATAAGGTATAAACAGCACACTCCCTGCCTGGCATATTTCAATGTGCCACTATATAACTTACTGCTATGCAGAACACAATTCAAGTATTATCAGAAACAAGAACAACAATGTCTGAAATTGGCCTTGTATACGTTTTTGCAGTCCCTTGTTTGACAATCTTTACTTCCACTTTCCTAACCCTGCCATCTCTACTTGGCAGAGTGTTGATGATGAGTCCCACAGGCCATTCATTCCTGCTTTCTTGACTGTCTTTCACTAACACGACATCACCCACTTGGATGTTTGGGCGATTTTGGGTCCACTTTCTGCGGCTTTGCAAGTTGGACAAGTACTCTCTTTTCCATCTCTTCCAGAAAGTATCAGCCAGATTTTGAACTTGCTTCCATTGTTTTACATGAAGTCCTGTTGTTTCAAATTTACCAAAAGGGGCTGACAAAGAGTTCACTTTCTGAGTCAGGAGCATTGCAACTGTAGGTTTAATTTCAGGATCAGCTTCAGGCTCTATAAGTGAGTAATTTTCTGCTGAATTGCCTAACTCCTCTCTGTCTGTGTGGTAGAGAAATGGAGGGCCTGAGAACCATATAGAATTCTGCAGATGAATAGTTTTTGTAGGCCTTGAAGCATAGTCTGCAGGATTTTGTTCTGTTGGCACATAAGCCCACTGATCAGGATGGGTTACTTGCCTGATTCTATTCACTCGGTTGGCAACATACAAGAAAAACCTTCTGGAGGTGTTGCAGATATAACCTAGTACAGTTTTGCTATCTGTAAAGAATCGCACAGCATCTAAGTCTTTATCTATTTCATCTCTGATGAGCTCGTACAACTCTACTGCTAGAACAGCCGCACATAGTTCCAGACGTGGAATTGTGTGTGCTGGTTTGGGGCTTAACTTAGACTTTCCCATAACAAATCCAACCGAACATTTATTGCAAACATCAATTGTTTTCAAGTAGGCTACAGCACCTATCGCTGTGTTGGATGCATCTGAAAATACATACAGTTCTTTTCTACTTACTGCTGACAGAGGAGTAGACACATAACACCGGGGTATCTCTATGTGTTCCAAAGCTTGCAAGGATTCCTTCCATAGAAGCCACTCATGTAGTTTTTCTCGTGGGAGTAATGCATCCCAATCACATTTTTTAGATGACAGTTCACGAACTAGTGCCTTACCCTTTATAGTTACAGGTGCTACAAACCCAAGAGGATCGTAGAGGCTGTTCACTGTAGACAGGACTCCTCTTTTAGTGAAAGGTTTTTCTTCGGAAGATACCTGAAAGACGAAAGAGTCTCTTTCTAGGTCCCAGCTCAGTCCCAAACTTTTCTGAAGGGGCAGGGTGTCAGTACCCAGGCAAAGGTCCTTGAGGTCTTTAGCTCTATCATTAGCAGGGAAGGCGTTCATGACCTGTGTGCTATTTGATGCAATTTTATGAAGTCTCAGATTACACTCTGCCAGCATCTGTTTTGCATTGTTCAGAATGTCAATCGCTATCTCCGGGGTGCTGGCAGATGCAAGTCCATCATCTACATAGAAGTGTCTCAACACAAAGTGTTTGGCATCTTGTCCAAATTGTTCTGCACTTGTCAGAGCAGCTTTACGCATGCAATATATAGCAACAGCAGGAGAGGGACTGTTTCCAAAGACATGGACCCTCATTCTATATTCAACTACTTCTTTGTCTATGTCATGGTCCTTGTACCACAGAAAACGTAAATAGTCTCGGTGGTCTTCTCTCACCAAGAAACAGTAAAACATCTGTTGCACATCTGCTGTAAAGGCAATAGGTTCTTTCCTAAAGCGTATGAGAACCCCTAACAATGTGTTGTTTAGGTCAGGGCCACTTAACAGTACATTATTTAAAGAAACGCCTTCACACTCAGCACTGGAGTCAAATACAACTCTTATTTGATCAGGTTTGTGTGGATGGTAAACGCCAAACATCGGCAGATACCAGTGTTCTTTACCTTGTTCCAGTGGTCTTGCAATCTCAGCATGGTCATTGTCCAGCATCTTTTTAATGAACTCTGTGAAGTCTCTTTTCATTCCTGGCTTACCATGCAGAGTTCTGCGAAGTGAGGCGAGACGTACCATGGCCTGCTCTCTGTTGGAAGGCAATTTATACCTGGGTGTACGAAAAGGCAATGGAGCAACCCAGCTGTGGCTGTCATCTTGATAGGTGTCTTTGTCCATGATCTGAAGAAACACTTGATCTTCTATGGATAGAGCTTGCTTGTCATCATTCTTTGATTTTTGAAACACTGTTGTTCCTAGCTTATCAGTCTCTGGATTGAAGCTGATGTCTTCTTGGCTGCACACAGAAGAGTCACTGAAATGCGTTAGGTTATCAAAACTTTCTTTGACTGTGAACCTGTTCTGACATGGGTTCAACAAGGTGGTACGCCCATTCGGCAACACAGATGTTCTTAAGGTACTGACTCTATTAGTCTGGTGTGTAGATCCCAGGCAAACTTCTCCTACTATTACCCATCCTAATTCAAGTCTTTGTGCGTAGGGGGCATTAAAGGGACCATTGATTTTCTCATGCACCTTGTGTGCTTGTAAAATGTCTCTTCCTAAGAGCAAAAGTATGGAAGCCTCAGGATCAATAGCTGGTATGAGGTTAGCAATTGAACGGAGGTGGAGATGGTAATAAGCTACTTCTGGAGAAGGGATTTCTTCCTTGTCATCTGGTAACATATCACATTCTATTAATGCTGGCAAAGGGAGCTGTGTTTTTCCGTCAAAGGATTCAACAATGAAATTTGTGGCTCTTCTGCCTGCAGTCTCTGTAACGCCTGCACAAGTCTTTAAAGTGTATGGAGCAACAGTAGTTTTAATGTTGAAGATGTTGAAAAAGTCTGACTTTGCAAGAGATCGGTTGCTTTGTTCATCGAGGACTGCGTACATTTTCACTGCTCGCTCTCTTTGTCCAGAGGGGAACACAGTCACTAAACATATTTTAGAGCATGATCGGAAGCTCTTGCCCGTGCCACAGATTTCAGTGCACTTAGACATTACTGGAGGAGGTGAGCTGTCACTAAGCTCCCTGCCGTGATCTGTCCTGGCTTGTACAGTCTCTGCTGGTGGCGCAGGTAAGTCAGGGTGTAAAGCTGCAATATGTTTCTCACTGCCACATTCTGAGCACTTCACTGATATTTTACAGTCTCTGGCTATGTGTTTGGTGGTTTCACAGCACTTGAAGCAGATGCCATTCTGTCTGAGAAAATACATTCTTTCACCTATAGGTTTGCCTCTGAATCCTTTACACCTTTTTAAAGGATGGGGCTTTTGGTGAATTGGACATTGTCTATCAGGGCTCTCTATACTGCCCTCCTTGCTGCTGGCTTGAGAGTGTGAGGTTTCTGTAGGGACAAATGTTTTGTGTGTGGACACAAAGGTCTTACCGTGGTATCTGTAAGGCCTTTCAGGTTTAGGTGATTGATCGTGGTTGCTGTAAAAGGCAAAGCTGGGGTCATTCTTCATCTGTGCTTGTTGCTGCACAAACCTGGAAAACACAAAGAAAGGGGGAAAATCTTCTCCTGTTTCAGCTTTATACTTGGTTCCAACAGATGCCCACTTTAATTGCATGTGGTATGGTAGTTTCTCCACCGTGGGATTAAGACCAATAGCTTTGTCCAAGTATGTTAAGCCTCTCAGATATCCCTCTTCTTTGGCACACTCTATCTCCAGAAGAAGATCTCCCAATTGTTCTAGTTTTTTGGCATCTTTGTTGGTCAGCTTGGGGAAGGCATCTAACCTTTTTTGTAATGTTCGCTGAATTACTTCAGGTGAGCCATATTTTTTCTCTAGTCTCTGCCAAGCCATATCAAGTCCTGCTGAAGGGTTGAACAAATGCACTCTGCGCATACTTTTTGCATGTTCGGCTGACTCTGTGCCTAGCCATTTTATCATCAGGTCAAGCATCTCTGAGGCTGAAAGGTTCAAATCTTTGATTGCATTCTGGAAGGAGGACTTCCAGGCCCAGTAATTTTCAGGGGAGTCATCAAACTTGATGAAGCTTGAGTTAACTGCTTCTTTGCGTAGCAGATATTTAGTGATATCTTGTATGCATTGTTGCTCAGGCGCACAATCTTTAGGCTGAGGCAATGGGAAACTCTGAATTCTGTCTCTTGGGTAATCTGCTGGATGTTTTCTAACTGGTTTGACGTCACTGGTGCTGTAGTGCTGCCTTGGTGTACTTGTAACTGCTGCCGGCTTAGGCCTGTATACTTCTGCTGGCTCAGTTTTAATCGACTGTTCAGTGGTTGGCATACTAGAAACCCGCTGAATGTACTCACTTGCACGTTCTGCAGGGGAAAGAGGTTTCTCCGGCATTTCTGGGCCTTCATGGGTTCCCTCACTTTCTGATGAATATGTTTCTATGTAGACCGCAGCTTCAGCTGCTGCTGCGGCAGCTTCTCTCTGACACTGCAGAATTTGCAGCTCTGCTTCTGCTTCTGCCATTTCTCTATTCATGCTAGCCTGTTTTTCTGCGATTTCTCTTTTCACATTAGCTTCTTTTTCTGCAAAGGCTAGCTGTACACGTGTGGCCTCTGCCTTTGCTCGTGCTTTGAGTGCTAGGGAACTCGTTGCAGACATCTTGCTAGACCTAGATGATTTGGACGCATGTGACCGTAACTCATCTTGCTGGGTGCTAGCTTTCTCCCTGCCATGCTGTCTCATGGGGGGCCCATCCTCTGGTATATACTTCTTCCCCGATCTCAGACTCATGTTTAGGATGCAGTCGCTTCTGTATACAGGTCTGCTGCAACCGTCTTTTTACTGTACTGTTTCCACACTATACTGTGCCTTGCGTAATATAGGTTAACCAGCCAGCTTAACACACTCCACATAAGACTCAGCAAAGAATACTCAGACTGCTCTGTGAGTTGAATAACTTGAATGCTTTATCCTTATGAAGAGTTTATTTTGTAAAACTGTAAAACAATATAATAACATTGCATCACAACCTGTACAACATATTCACACATGTAAACACATACAGGAAACCTAACATCTTACTTACAGACGGTTATGTAACCAGGGCCTGTGTAAAGGTGAAGAATCCTAGGGTCTGTCCCTCTTCTTGTGAGTTGTCTGTGTGCGCTCAAGATGGATACACTTCCACTTCCTGTGAACTTAGGGGGAGGTTTAACCTTGAATGATGTGTATAATTAACATATGGACAACTATCCCAAAGGGGGTCACTAGGTGGCAGCACATAACAGCTGAACTAATATTAATGCATACAATCTAACATTAAATTGGCATCAGATAAGGTATAAACAGCACACATCAGATCTAGGAAATCTATACCAAGATAACTATATTCCTATGATATCATCCCTACAAAATATGCTTAAAAACTGGAACAAACTGCAGCTGTCTTGGTTCGGGAGAGTACAGGCTACTAAGATGATGTTTATCCCCAAATTATTATACTTACTACAAGTTCTGCCAATACATGTACCTACGACTTACCTCTCTAATATAAAATCTATGATTACTAGATTTATATGGGGAGGCACTAACCCAAGACTTAGATACAATATATTGACCCTACCGAAAGACAAAGGAGGAATAGCTCTCCCCAATGTACACATGTATTATATTTCCACACACCTGGTACGTATATTAGACTGGAAAACAAAGAAAGGGTTAAAAGACTGGTGCACCTTAGAACAAGGGTGTGTGCCTATCCCCATAGAAAATCTTTTATGGAAAACAAAAGATAAACTATTACAAGAAACAGATAACCATCCTTTGATTGAAGCAACACTAAAGGTGTGGCATAAAAATAAGGAAATCTATAACTTATCGACTTACCCGCATGTCCTACAGCCCCTGATGTACAATGCAGACTTCAAACCAAGCATGGAACCAGGATCGTTCTCCAGATGGAGTAACTGGGGAGAGAGGAACACTAGAATTAGCGATTTTGTAAAAGACAATAAGGTAATTTCTTTAGCAGAAATACAAAAAATATGGGGCCCTCACCCCAGAGATGTCTGGAATTATAATCAGTTACATACATTCATACACACAAACACAGTGGAACAGAGCACTAACTCCTTGGGAAAAAATCTTAGACTCAATTACAATAAATACTGGATTAGACAAACCACTATCCAGGGCTTATAAAACCCTTATGGATACCCCGGAAACCCACCACATACCACACTGTATAGCATGGGAAAAAGAACTGAGCATTGAAATTTCACCAAACTTATGGGGCAAGATCTTTAAAACAACATACAAAGCATCGAGAGCCACGAGAACCAATGAAGCAATATACAAATTAGTAACGAGATGGCACCACACACCTGCCAAATTACATAGAATATACCCTAATAGTTCCCCACTGTGCTGGAGGTGTAACAAATCAGAAGGCACGCACACCCATATCTGGCTTACGTGCCCAGAAGTGAAAAACTTTTGGAAGGGGATATTAGATATAATACACAAGGTAACACAGCAACTTATTACAATAGAAAGTGCACCCACCATACTACTTTACGTTATACCTGAAAAAGAAGACACATTATCAGATCCACTTACCTTACATCTCCTGCAGGCAGCAAAATCGCTGATTCCTCAGAAATGGAAGTCTTCCTCCTCCCCAACAGTCAAGGAATGGCTAATAAAAATAGAAGAAATTAGGAGAATGGAAGAGCTATCCCTACTAATACATAATAATAGCCACACCTACCGTAAAATATGGACACCGTGGCTAAATTTCTTGAATACATTAGACCAATAAGGTATTAAAGAATTAGAAACTCACCCAGAATGACACACTAGGACACCTCACTCTCTCACTCTACAAATCTCTAAAAAAATGTATTGAATGTATTGATGTATAGAAATGTCAACCACGACGAGAACATCACAACGTAGTAAGAACTTGCTGTTAGACTAGGAACAAAGATTATGATTGTAAATGTCTAATGCAATTTCCCCCCCTCCTATCCCACCCTCTTTCTTTCTGTACCCCCTCCCTAAATTTGAAATGCAAAAATAAAGAATATATATAAAAAAAAAAAAAGCTAAAAGGGTGTAGAGATATGCATTTAAATAAGCCAGTGGAATGGAACAATTTAACTATGAGTGTCTATAAAAGTTGGGGGTGTTTTCCAAGAGGAGCTTACAAGAAGACATGATTACATAGGTACATACGTTTTGCCTGAAGCAATGAAAACATACAGTATATATTCATGTATTCATATATACACACAAACCGAAATATCCATACATAGACAAAACTAACTGTATCCCATGGGATAACTAACTGCAGCTTTGGATATTATGCCTGCCCAAGAAGGGTCAGTGGGCCATAGTGTATTTGATACATTTGAAAATTTGGTTTTATGGTAAATAAAGTTTCTTACACCATCTTTAAAATATTCTATATTAGTGTACTTTGTTTGCAAATATATGTATACTTCAACAAGTAAACTTTCTCACAAGTTGCTATGCTGAGTATTCCCTGTATGATGATCATAAAGACCACCTCTGCCAACAGGATATTCATGGGTTTGTATTTGGTTTGAAATTGTTCAAGTTTTTTCGGTTGAGCCACAGCAAGCAGTGCAGTCAGGGACTGGCTCATAATACCAATGAGATGTTCCCTGTATCTGTATTGCCTCACCACACCCATGATCTAGCTGTAGATAATAGCCCAGTTAAGGGCTAGGATAAGACAACTTTCATTGTGTAGGCTATAATAGCAAAGCTAAATGTTAGCACAGGCATTTAAATTAAAATGCAAAAACTATAATCATTGTCAGTGCCTTTGTACTGATTTGAATTATCACTGATCATGCTGATCATGTTCATGTCGATTAGCAACCACTTGGAGGGCATCTCTGCAAAAAGAAAATAAACTGAAAAATGTAACATTTTATTAAACTTTTTATATGGATTCTGTGTGCTGGGAAAATATAGAAATATAAATAAAATCAGGATATTGCAGAAATTATACCGAAGTCCTGTTAAACTTAAAGAAAAACTATACCCCAAACAATGTAGGTCTCTATAACAATATATCGCATAAACAAGCTCATATGTAAAATCTAAAAATCTAAATAACTAATTTTTATAATAATATATTTTTTTAGTAGTACATGTTATTGGGTACTACACTCCCTATCCTCCTCCCCCTCCCCTTTCCTGCTCCCCCTTCCATAAGAATGCATAAGAACTCTTTCCCCCCTACCTTAGGAATGTGTGATCTGAGCTTCCAACGGCTAAAACTGCAGCAGGAAGCTACTAAGACCAAGCTAAAATGGCAGCTGCTATCAGAGGGAGCTTCTAGGACTCCTTATAGTAAAGCTTTCTGCAGAATAAATATTGGGTTAGAGGTGGCACTAATGTGACGAATCTCAATAGATAAATGCCAAAATGACTTTCCTTCTCCTTTAATAGGTCAATTAACATAATATAAACTGTCTGTTGGTTAAGTATTCATTTGCGGGGGGGGGGGGGTATAGTTTTTCTTTAATATGGGTTTTCAGCAGCTCCATAACACACAAGTCCTAGAATGCCTTGAGTTAGTAACGCACAACATGACAGTTACCAGTGAGGATTTATATATGTAAGGTGTCTTTATCACTTAAAAAATGAACCCCCAAATGTAATGAAAGCCACTAAGTTTGCCCAGGAACAGTAACCCATAGCAGCCAATGAGATGTTAGCTTTTCGAACGGCTGACTGGACAAACTTAGCGCCTTTTATTACATAACCCCAAAAGTATTTTAAAAAGTATTTTAATATAAATGATAGGACTTCATAATAATTATTATATATTTTGTATTGCATTCACGTAGCCATGGGATATATTACATTCGTAGAATGAGTGATTTTCCAAACAAAACTTCAGTCAAAAAATACTATAAATAAATTATTAAAAAGGTAAGATTTTTCGACTTCTATTTTACAATTATCTATGACTCAATGGGTTAAATACAGTTTTAACTTTTAGGCAATATTGCGTATCTGTAAATGTCAGAAAGAAAACAATCGTAGGCCAAAGCAATCCTGCTTGTTTGGTATTTGGATTCAATCTCGAAGGATTCACATAAATCCTTAAGCCTCCAACTAGAGCTGCAAGAAACATGCATTTCTCTGTAAAGCTAGAGACATTGCTTCAGAATACATTTTCAGTGCTTGCAGGTAAGGGTATTGGCAACATTTCACTAATTCTTAATTTTTTTTCCACAATATTCATGTAAATAATTTTGTTTCAATCACATTTATTTAAGCGCTCCTTTGAAATTGTCAATTAATATATATTATTGAGATGTTTTCTAACCTGATTGAGAAATCCCTTGACAATACACTGAAGAGCCTGACACAAACAGCATTTTGCTGAACTGATTGGCACCTGTCAGCTGTGTCTCTGGAGAGACGGTTAGCATAATTTGTCGTCAAAATAGATTACTTCATGCTGATGTTTGCTATGCTTTGAAAGCTGAAAGAATTGAATCAACCGACAACTTGTTTCTCATATAGTGAGGTGATTAGTGGCATTATTTACAGAGCAAAGCATTTGGGAAATTTTCAATGAGACCTTAAAAACACTAAGAATTTAAAGACTGTAGAATCTAGTCAGTGCCTTTTGACATTGGCACTAAGAATTCATCAACCCCAAACCTCTGCCATAGAAGAAAAAAATGCTTTAGCTTATATTTTGAATCAAAGCGTATTCAAACAGAAAAGGCAATGATTAAGAAATTTCTTTTGCTAAACTTCTGTCAAACAGATAAAATGGAATGCAGCTGTCAGAAAAGCAGGCAGCTGCTCAGTCAAAATCCATACCATTTATCAGCATTGTCCCAGTCCAGCAACCTATAGTGATCACTTAGCAATATAATGCCAAAACCAAATGTTCACCAGGTGGACAATATGGTTAAATTCTGTTTGGAATAAAGGAGTGATAAAATTCATCTTTTGTTTTATGATATTTATTTCTGGGCAGTCAAAATCAAGAGGCTTATTAGTTAGGGGGAGATTTAATACTGTTCAAGTGTGTTTTTTTTCTCGATTCAAGTTTTTTTGCACTAAAACTTGCAGTATTCCAGTTATGGTTCAAAAACTTGAATGTCTGGTATTTATTAAGTGCAAAAAAGCCCATCTCCCATAGACTCCATTTTTAATAAAATAATTCAAATTTTTTAAAATGATTTCCTATTTCTCTGTTATAATAAAACAGGACCTTGTACTTGATCAACTAAGATATTATTATTGCTTATTGGTGGAAAAATTCAATTCTATTGGGTTTATTTAATGTTTCAATGATTTTCAGTTCCGAGCATTCTGGATAACAGGTTCCATACCTGCAATATAAATGTCCCTCTTTATGTAACCCTTCTTTTTCTGAAAATCCCCTGCCTGCACCTTTATTTATGTTCACATTTGATATAATAATATAATTATATAGTTATACAGGTATGGGATCAGTTATCCAGAAACCCATTATCCAGAAAGCTCAGAATTACAGAGAGGCTGTTTCCCATAGACTCCATTTTAATCAAATAATTCGGATTTTTAAAATTGATTTCCTTTTTTTCTGTAATAATAACATACTACCTTGATCCCAACTAAAATATAATTGGGTTTTACATAGTTTTCCTGTCCTTCCGCATGGCAGTGGGCACTAATGGGTTAAACCCCCCCGCAATGCGGACTGACAGGAAGACCAATAAAAACAATCTTCCCTCCCCCTACCTCATCTCTTTTTTTCCTGTCCTCGCATCGGACGGTACCCCCGTGTATTCCGGTGGGGATCTTCCTCTCTCTGCCCCACTGAAGCTGCCGGTGCTAGTTAGCCGGTGGATGCCTGGGACAGGCATGATTGACGCAGTAAGACACGTCGGTGCAGTAAGACGTCTATGGCGCGGTAATTCGCTTCAGCGTTCGGACGCCAAGGAGAATTCGCGGGTTTGCGCATGCGCGGAAAGACGCGCGAGATTTAAAAAACCCGGAAGTAACTATGGATGGCGCTTAGCGTTTGGATTCTTCTGCATCCGGACCGAGCCGTGGCGATTTGGGAGAGCCTGCATGTAAGGTCTAAGGGATGTGGGTGTTATGCAATGGCTTAATATGTGTATGCTTACAACTATTGCATATTCTTGTTTATGGTTACAGTGACCATGAGTTCCAGAAGCCATAGGTCCCGTTCTTCTTCTGGGGGGTAAGTTACAGTAGAGAGAGTGCTGTACATGTGAATACATGGTGGTGACTGCTTCTGTTATTTTAGTAGATCATCCAGGAGACACAGAGGAAGTCATCACTCCAGGAAGGCCATTGAATTGGAATGCTCCGTCTGTAGTAATCCGGCTATGCACAACAAAAAAGTGTGCCAAGTGTGCTGGGAGGCCATGTCCGGTAAAAGAATGGATGAACAATGGGCCTCTATGAAGGATTGGTTTAAAGAGTCCATGGCTAAGTCAGTAAAGGACTTAGTGGGCACAGTGACGGAAAGTGTTCTGCATAAAGTGTCTTCATCTACAGCTGGAGTGAAGCCTATAAGGGAAGAAGCCTTGCAACTTCAGCAGCCAGCATCCTTACACAGTCAGTCGGATAGTTCAGATCAGGAAGAACTTATAGTTCTAGATGAAGAAAATACATTTGATACTGATATGGTGGAGCCGCTGATTAAGGCTATGCGTAAGGTGTTGGACCTGGAGGATCCGGAACAAGAGGCAAAACAAGATAAGATGTTTAAAGCTTCCTCTAAAAAGGCTTTGGTTTTTCCCGTACATGAAGTTTTGGGAAATTTGGTCAAAGAGGAGTGGAAAACTCCAGACAAGAAATTTTTCATATCGAGAAGATTCAAAAGAATGTACCCTTACGCCGAGAGTGAGGTAAATCGCTGGACTAACCCACCTAAGGTAGACGCGGCGATCACTCGGGTGGCCCGTAAAACCACGCTACCAGTGGATGAGGGTGTGTCCCTTAAGGATCCTGTGGAAAGGAGACAGGATACTGTATTGAAGAAAGCTTACTCAGTCTCAGGCCTGCTGTGTAAACCTTCAATTGGAGTCACATGTGTGGCCAAGGCAGCTAAGATATGGCTGCAAGAGCTGGAGAGCCAGCTTCAAGGTGGAGCAGACAAAGATGAACTAATCCACACGGTGGATGATCTTAAGGTAGCAGTGGATTACATTACGGAGGCGTCAATGGATACGCTAAAGTTAGCAGCTAGGAATATGGGATACGCAGTAGCTGCTAGAAGGATGTTATGGTTAAAACATTGGCAAGCTGACACCCCTTCCAAATTTAATCTCTGTGCGCTTCCTTTTGAAGGTGACTTACTTTTTGGTCCGAAGCTAGACAGCATTATTTCTAAGGCTTCGGCAGGCAAAAGCTCTTTCTTGCCGCAAGAACGGAGGGAAAGACGTCAGGCTGGCAGGACGGATAGACAGTCTTTTAGAGAGACAAAGGCTTACAGGCCGGGAAGGCCATATAACAGACAGCCCTTTTGGAGGAGTCGAGTGCAGAATCAGGGCAAGAAGGACCCCAAACAAGAAAAACCTAAGTCGTTCTGATGGTGTCGGTGCCCAGCAGTCACCAGTAGGGGCAAGGTTGCTCCAGTTTCAGGCTGCCTGGGCAAACACCACATTAGACAGGTGGGTGTTAGAGGTAATTTCTCGAGGCTATCACTTGGAGTTTGTGAGGAAACCGAACAGAGATATTTTTCGGATTTCAAGCTGGCCAAGAACTTTAGAAGCACGCTCGGCTATGGCAAACATCATATCAGACCTCATTTTAAAAAAAGTAATCTCGGCAGTGCCAAAAGATCAAAGAAGACAGGGAATCTACTCCCCCTTATTCCTCAGGAAAAAAGCATCGGGAGAATTTCGTGCTATCCTAGATCTCAGATATCTCAACAAATTCTTGAAAGTGAAATCGTTCAAAATGGAGACGCTGAAGATTATTGGCCAAAGTTTGTGTCAGGACGATTGGTTGGTGAAGATCGACCTTCGGGATGCGTATCTTCACGTTCCCGTTGGGATAGCCCACCAGAAATTTCTCCGGTTTTCAGTGCTGGGGAAGCATTATCAATATCGAGCCCTGCCATTTGGACTAGCGTCTTCTCCGAGAACGTTTTCGAAGGTTTTGGCTCCGGTGATAGCCCGTCTACGTCTGCAAGGGGTGCAAATCTTCAGCTATCTGGACGATCTGTTGTTAAAAGCACCAAGCGGGCAGGAGCTGTATCGACATCTACAACTGGCATTGAGGGTATTAACAGAACATGGGTGGTTAGTAAACCACCAGAAGTCCCAGTTGATACCAACGCAACAGATGGTGTTTTTAGGAATTTGCATAGATACTCGTCGGATGAAATTCTTTCTCCCACAGAACAAGGTGGAGGATATTGTGCATCTTGTCCGCAGTTTGATGAAGTTCAAAGTTACGACGGCCCAGTTATGCCAACAGCTGTTGGGGAAATTGGTAGCAACAAAGGAGGCTGTCAATTGGGCAATGATCCATCTTCGTCCCTTACAGTTCGAGTTCCTGCGACAGTGGGACAGAGGGAAGCAACATCAACTTATTGCCCTATCACAGGAAGTTTTGGACAGCTTAACCTGGTGGTTGAACCAGGGGAATCTAGTGCAAGGCAGACCGATCAAGTGCCCATTGTGGAAAATAGTGACCACGGATGCCAGCAGCATTGGTTGGGGAGCCCATACTGGTCATATGACGGGGCAAGGGTATTGGCCTCCAGAAGCGGTGACATGGTCATCGAATTTCAGGGAACTGAGTGCAGTACTTCAGGCGCTGCACGGGTTCGAACAGTCTCTCCAGGGGTCAGCAATCTTAGTCCAATCCGACAACTTAACGACAGTAAGTTACATCAAGAAGCAGGGAGGCACACGCAGCAGAAGGCTGTTGGAGTTAGCTCTTCAAATCTTCAAATGGGCAGAAGTCAATCTGGTGGATCTGTCGGCGTCCTATATCCCAGGGCACCAGAATATTTGGGCGGACAGACTGAGTCGAGAGAACCTCCATCCAGGGGAGTGGGAACTGTCTCAACAGATGTTCCGGTTTCTGGTGAATCTTTGGGGGGTTCCCCAAATAGATCTTATGGCTACGGTCAAGAACAGGAAAGTCAAAGCTTTTTGTTCACGGTTCCCAGAAAAACAAGCACTGTTCTGGGATGCATTCAGTCAGGAATGGAAGTTCGACCTGGCTTACATATTTCCTCCGTTCCCGCTTATTCCCAGAGTATTGGAGAAGATCCGGGCAGACCAAGTCACGCTCATAGCAGTGTTACCTTGGTGGCCAAGGAGGCCTTGGTTCACGCAGCTATTCGCAATGGCAATAGCCAAACCGGTCAGGCTACCGTATTGTCAGAAGATGCTGACTCAAGGCAAGAGATGGCATCCGAATCCTCGCAGCTGGGCTTTGACGGGGTGGCTTTTGAGCGGCAAGAACTAACTAGATTGGGTTTACTAGACTCTTCTGTCCACACATTGTTAGCCTCAAGGAAGCCAACTACTGAACACACTTATCACAGAATTTGGGAAAAGTTCAGAGAGTGGTGTTTGCAGTCTGCAGTCTCATTTTCTTCACCTTCTGAGTCGACAATAGTAAATTTTCTTCAGTCAGGCTTGGAGAAGGATCTTAGTCTTGCCACGCTGAAAGTACAAATATCAGCTTTGTCAGCACTGACTAAAGTTAAGTGGGCTGACCAGCCGCTGGTGTCCAGATTTCTTCAAGGGGTGAAAAGGCTAAAACCGCAGGTTAGGCCGGTGGTGCCATCCTGGGACTTAAACTTAGTTCTTCAGGCTCTGGTGGAACCACCGTTTGAGCCGCTGGAGTCCATTCCTATGGAATTGCTGTCAATGAAGGCAGCTTTCCTCATTGCAATAACATCAGCAAGAAGAGTGGTTGAAATCCAAGCACTGTTGAGAAGTGACCCGTATCTGAAGATACACCAGGATAAAGTGGTGTTAAGACTATCGGAGAAGTTCCTCCCTAAAGTAGTTTCATCCTTCCATGCCAGTAGGGAAGTTGTGTTGCCAGCATTTTTTCCCAACCCCTCTAATGAGGAGGAAACTAAATGGCATAAACTGGATTTAGTGAGGTGCATTTCAATTTATTTGAGTAGAACAGAGGAGTTCAGGAAATGTGACAACCTTCTCCTCCTCTTCAAAGGACCAGCTATCGGTAATCAAGCTTCAAAGCGTACTATAGCGAGATGGATTACTGGCTGCATCAAGAAAGCGTATCAGCTCAGGTCTTTGCAGGCTCCTCCAGTTAAGGCTCATTCTACCAGAGCGGTAGCAACGTCTTGGGCTTTCAGAGCTCAAGCTACTCCGGAGGAAATTTGCAATGCTGCTGCATGGTCCTCAGTGTCGACTTTTTCTCGATTTTATAAATTAGACATTTTTGCGGCCGAGAAGGCTTCTTTTGGACATAAAGTCCTTTCTTCTGTTGTGTCAATCTAATAAATATAGCAAACTCCCTCCCGGGTTTGTAGTTACTGCTGGGGCACGTCCCATTAGTGCCCACTGCCATGCGGAAGGACAGGAAAAGGGGAAAATTTTATCCAACTTACCGTAATTTTCCTTTCCTGGACTGAAGCATGGCAGTGGGTATATTTTCCCTCCCCGTTTGCTATTGCCGAAGCTCGGACATTGTAAGAGATGAGGTAGGGGGAGGGAAGATTGTTTTTATTGGTCTTCCTGTCAGTCCGCATTGCGGGGGGGTTTAACCCATTAGTGCCCACTGCCATGCTTCAGTCCAGGAAAGGAAAATTACGGTAAGTTGGATAAAATTTTCCCCTTATATCATTACATAGGGGCTGATTTACTAACCCATGAATCCGACCCGAATTGGAAAAGTTCCGACTTGAAAACGAACATTTTGCAACTTTTTTGTATGTTTTGCGATTTTTTCGGCGTCTTTACGAATTTTTCGTTACCAATACGATTTTTGCGTAAAAACGCGAGTTTTTCGTAGCCTTTACGAAAGTTGCGTAAAATCTTGCGCTTTTTCCGTAGCGTTAAAACTTACGCAAAAAGTTGCGCCTTTTTCGTAGTGTTAAAACTTAAAAGGTGCGAAGTTTC